>NC_135818.1:947500-1258203 GCF_964213995.1 Mustelus asterias | reverse complement strand
GGGTCCTGATGGACTTCATCCTAGGGCCTTAAAAGAAGTGGTCAGTGAGATAGGTGATGCAGTGGCTTTAATTTTCCAAAGCTCCTTAGATTCGGGGAAGGTCACATTACATTGGAAAATAGCAAATGTAACTCCTTTATTCAGAAAGGGAGGGAGACAGAAAGTTGGAAACGATAGGGCTGTTAGTCTAATGTCTGTAAGAAGTCTCACAACACCAGGTTAAAGTCCAACAGGTTTATTTGGTAGCAAATGCCACTAGTTTTCGGAGCGCTGCTCCTTCGTCAGGTGAGTGGGAGTTCTGTTCACAAACAGGGCACACAAAGACAAACTCAATTTACAGAATAATGATTGGAATGCGAGCCTTCAGAGCTAATCAAGTCTTAAAGGTACAGACAATGTGAGTGGAGAGAGCATTAAGCACAGGTTAAAGAGATGTGTATTGTCTCCAGACAGGACAGTTAGTGAGATTTTGCAAGTCCAGGCAAGTCGTGGGGGTTACAGATAGTGTGACATGAACCCAAGATCCCGGTTGAGGCCGTCCTCATGTGTGCGGAACCTGGCTATCAGTCTCTGCTCAGCGACTCTGCGCTGTCATGTGTCGTGAAGGTCGCTTTGGAGAACGCTTACCTGAAGATCAGAGGCCGAATACCCGTGACCGCTGAAGTGTTCCCCAACAGGAAGAGAACAGTCTTGCCTGGTGATTGTCGAGCGGTGTTCATTCATCCGTTGTCGTAGCGTCTGCATGGTTTCCCCAATATACCATCCCTTGGGACATCCTTTCCTGCAGCGTATCAGGTAGACAACGTTGGCCGAGTTGCAAGAGTATGTACCATGTACCTGGTGGATGATGTTCTCACGTGAGATGATGGCATCTGTGTCGATGATCCGGCATGTCTTGCAGAGTTGCTGTGGCAGGGTTGTGTGGTGTCGTGGTCACTGTTCTCCTGAAGGCTGGGTAGTTTGCTGCAGATAATGGTCTGTTTGAGGTTGTGCGGTTAATTACATAGAACATAGAACAGTACAGCACAGAACAGGCCCTTCGGTCCACGATGTTGTGCCGAGCTTTATCTGAAACCAAGATCAAGCTATCCCACTCCCTATCATCCTGGTGTGCTCCATGTGCCTATCCAATAACCGCTTAAATGTTCCTAAAGTGTCTGACTCCATTATCACTGCAGGCAGTCCATTCCACACCCCAACCACTCTCTGCGGAAAGAACCTACCTCTGATATCCTTCCTATATCTCCCACCATGAACCCTATAGTTATGCCCCCTTGTAATAGCTCCATCCACCCGAGGAAATAGTCTTTGAACATTCACTCTATCTATCCCCTTCATCATTTTATAAACCTCTACTAAGTCTCCCCTCAGCCTCCTCCGCTCCAGAGAGAACAGCCCTAGCTCCCTCAACCTTTCCTCATAAGACCTACCCTCCAAACCAGGCAGCATCCTGGTAAATCTCCTCTGCACTCTTTCCAGCGCTTCCACATCCTTCTTATAGTGAGGTGACCAGAACTGCACACAATATTCCAAATGTGGTCTCACCAAGGTCCTGTACAGTTGCAGCATAACCCCACGGCTCTTAAACTCCAACCCCCTGTTAATAAAAGCTATCACACTATAGGCCTTCTTCACAGCTCTATCCACTTGAGTGGCAACCTTTAGAGATCTGTGGATATAGACCCCAAGAACTCTTTGTTCCTCCACAGTCTTCAGAACCCTACCTTTGACCCTGTAATCCACATTTAAATTAGTCCTACCAAAATGAATCACCTCACATTTATCAGGGTTAAACTCCATTTGCCATTTTTCAGCCCAGCTTTGCATCCTATCTATGTCTCTTTGCAGCCTACAACAGCCCTCCACCTCATCCACTACTCCACCAATCTTGGTGTCATCAGCAAATTTACTGATCCACCCTTCAGCCCCCTCCTCTAACTCATTAATAAAAATCACAAAGAGCAGAGAACTAAGCACTGATCCCTGTGGCACTCCGCTAGCAACCTGCCTCCAATCCGAAAATTGTCCATCCACCACCACCCTCTGTCTTCGATCAGATAGCCAGTTACCTATCCAATCGGCCAACTTTCCCTCTATCCCAAACCTCCTCACTTTCATCATAAGCCGACCATGGGGGACCTTATCAAATGCCTTACTAAAATCCATGTATATGACATCAACTGCCCTACCTTCATCAACACACTTAGTTACCTCCTCAAAAAATTCAATCAAATTTGTGAGGCACGACTTGCCCTTCACGAATCCGTGCTGACTATCCTGGATTAATCCGCATCTTTCTAAATGGTCGTAAATCCCATCCCTTAGGACCTTTTCCATCAATTTACCAACCACCGAAGTAAGACTAACCGGTCTATAATTACCAGGGTCATTTCTATTCCCTTTCTTAAACAGAGGAACAGCATTCGCCATTCTCCAGTCCTCTGGCACCATCCCCGTGGACAGCGAGGACCCAAAGATCAAAGCCAAAGAGTCTGCAATTTCATCCCTTGCCTCCCAAAGAATCCTAGGATATATTTCATCAGCCCAGGGGACTTATCGACCTTCAGTTTATTCAAAACTGCCAGGACATCCTCCCTCTGAACATCTATTTCCTCCAGCCTATTAGCCTGTAACACCTTCTCTTCCTCAAAAACATGGCCCCTCTCCTTGGTGAACACTGAAGAAAAGTATTCATTCATCACCTCGCCTATCTCTACTGACTCTATACACAAGTTCCCACTACTGTCCTTGACCGGCCCTAACCTCACCCTGGTCATTCTTTTATTCCTCACATAAGAGTAAAAAGCCTTGGGGTTTTCCTTGATCCGACCCGCCAAGGACTTCTCATGTCCCCTCCTAGCTCTCCTAAGCCCCTTTTTCAGCTCGTTCCTTGCTAACTTGTAACCCTCAATCGAGCCATCTGAACCTTGTTTCCTCATCCCTACATAAGCTTCCCTCTTCCTTTTCACAAGACATTCCACCTCTTTCGTGAACCATGGTTCCCTCACTCGGCCATTTCCTCCCTGCCTGACAGGGATATACCTATCAAGGACACCCAGTATTTGTTCCTTGAAAAAGTTCCACTTTTCATTAGTGCCTTTCCCTGACAGTTTCTGTTCCCAACTTATGCCCCCTAATTCTTGCCTAATCGCATCATAATTACCTCTCCCCCAATTGTAAACCTTGCCCTGCCGTACGGCCCTATCCCTCTCCATTGCAATAACAAAAGACACCGAATTGTGGTCACTATCTCCAAAGTGCTCTCCCACAACCAAATCTAACACTTGGCCCGGTTCATTTCCCAGTACCAAATCCAATGTGGCCTCACCTCTTGTCGGCCTATCCACATATTGTGTCAGGAAACCCTCCTGCACACACTGCACAAAAACTGCCCCATCCGAACTATTTGACCTGCAAAGGTTCCAATCAATATTTGGAAAGATAAAGTCCCCCATGACAACTACCCTGTGACCCCCACACATAACCATAATCTGCTTAGCAATTACTTCCTCCACATCTCTATTACTATTTGGGGGCCTATAGTAAACTCCTAACAACGTGACCGCTCCTTTCCTATTTCTAAACTCAGCCCAGTTGTTTGAAGCCAAGAAGTGGGGGTGTGGGGATGGCCTTGGCGAGATGTTCGTCTTCATCAATGACATGTTGAAGGCTCCGGAGGAGATGTTGTAGCTTCTCCGCTCCAGGGAAGTACTGGACGATGAAGGGTACTCTGTCCACCGTGTCCCGTGTTTGTCTTCTGAGGAGGTTGGTGTTGTTTTTCGCTGTGGCGCGTCAGAACTGTCGATCGATGAGTCGAGCGCCATATCCTGTTCTTATGAGGGCATCTTTCAGCGTCTGGAGGTGTCTGTTGTGATCCTCCTCATCCGAGCAGATCCTGTGTATACGGAGGGCTTGTCCGTAGGGGATGGCTTCTTTAACGTGTTTAGGGTGGAAGCTGGAGAAGTGGAGCATCGTGAGGTTATCCGTGGGCTTGCGGTACAGTGAGGTGCTGAGGTGACCGTCCTTAATGGAGATGCGTGTGTTCAAGAATGCAACTGATTCCGGAGAGTAGTCCATGGTGAGTCTGATGGTGGGATGGAACTTGTTGATGTCATCATATAGTTGTTTCAGTGATTGCTCACCATGACTCCAAAGGAAGAAAATGTCATCGATGTATCTAGTGTATAGATCGGTTGAAGGGCCTGTGCGGTGAAGATGTTGGCATATTGAGGTGCAAATTTGGTCCCCATGGCTGTTCCGTGTGTCTGGATGAAGAACTGGTTGTCGAAGGTGAAGACATTGTGGTCCAGGGTGAAGCGGATGAGTTGTAAAATTGCATCTGGAAGCTGGCAGTTGTCGGCATTGAGTACTGAGGCAGTTGCAGCAATGCCATCATCGTGCGGGATGCTGGTGTAGAGTGCCAAGACATCCATTGTGTTCTCTTCCTGTGGGGGAGCACTTCAGCGGTCACGGGCATTCGGCCTCTGATCTTTGGGTAAGCGTTCTCCAAGGCGGCCTTCACGACACACGACAGCGCAGAGTCGCTGAGCAGAGACTGATAGCCAAGTTCCGCACACATGAGGATGGCCTCAACTGGGATCTTGGGTTCATGTCACACTATCTGTAACCCGCACGACTTGCCTGGACTTGCAAAATCTCACTAACTGTCCTGTCTGGAGACAACCTGTCTTTAACCTGTGCTTAATGCTCTCTCCACTCACATTGTCTGTACCTTTAAGGCTTGGTTAGCTGTAAAGACTTGCATTCCAATCATTATTCTGTAAATTGAGTTTGTGTCTTTATATGCCCTGTTTGTGAGCAAATCTCCCACTCACCTGATGAAGGAGCAGCGCTCCGAAAGCTAGTGCCGTTTGCTACCAAATAAACCTGTTGGACTTTAACCTGGTGTTGTGTGAGACTTCTTACTGTGTTTACCCCAGTCCAATGCCGGCATCTCCACATCAGTCTAATGTCTGTCAGAGGGAAAATGCTTGAAGCCATTATTAAAGGAATTATAGCAGGACGCTTGGAAAAAAACAAGGTAATCAGGCACAGTCAACATAGTTTTGTGAAGGAGAAATTATGTTTAGCCAATTTATTGGAGCTCTTTGAAGAAATGGCATGCGCTGTAGATAAAGGGGAACTGGTAGATGTAATGTTCGTAGATTTCCAGAAGGCATTTGGTAAGGTGTCAGGTGAAAGGTTATTGCGGAAAAAGTTTGTGGTGTAGGGGGGTTACATATTGGCATAGATTGAAGATTGACAAGCTAACAGGAAACAGTGAGTTGGCATAAATGGGTCATTTTCTGGTTAATGGGATGTATCGAGTGGTGTGCCAGAGGTGTCATTGCTGCAATTGCAACTCTTTACAATTTATCTAAATGGTTTGGATGAAGGGACTGAAAGTATCGCTGCTAAATTTGCTGATATCACAAAGATAGCTAGGATAGTAAGTTGGGAAGAGGACACAAGGACATCTGGATACTTCAGAAGGATATAGATAGATCTCTGTGGATCCCACGGGGGTTATCACACTAATAGAATGTTATTATTTATTGAGAGGAAAATTTAACACAAAAGTAGGGAGGTTATGCTTCAGTGATAAAGGGCATTGGTGAGACCACATCTGGAGTATTATATACTGTGTTGGTCTCCTTATCTGAGGAAAGATATAAATATATTGGATGCAGTTCAGAGAAGGTTTATGAGACTAATATAAAAGCAAAATATGAGACTAACACCTGAAATGGGTGTGTTGTTTTATAAGGAAAGGTTGGACAGGGTAGGCTTGTATCCACTGGAGCTTAGAAGAGTAAGAGGCAACTTGATTAAAATGTTTAAGATCCTGAGGGGTATTTACAGAGTAGATGTGGAGAGGATGCTTCCTCTTGTGAGAGAACCTGGAATGAGGGGCCACTGTTTAAAAATAAGAGGTTGTTTATTTAAGACAGAGGTGAGGAGAATTATTTTCTCTGAGGATTTGAAACTCAGAGAAGATCAGGAAGTGTAGAAGAGCTTTACCAGGATGCTGCCTGGATTAGATGGTATGAGTTGTAAGGAGCGGCTGGGCAAACTAGGGTTGTTTTCTCTGGAGCGGCGGAGGCTGAGGGGCGACCTGATAGAAATCTATCAAATTATGAGAGGCATAGATAGAGTTGACAGTCAGAATCTTTTTCCAGAGTTGAAATGTCTAATACTAGGGGGCATGCACTTAAGGTGAGAGGGGGAAAGTTCAAAGGAGATGTGAGGGGCAAGTTTTTTACACAGAGACTGATAGGTGTCTGGAACGCGCTGCCAGGGGTGGTGGTGGAGGCAGATATGATAGGGAGTTTAAGGGGCTTTTAGATAAACACATGAATATGCAAGGAACATAGAACCATCATTGAATCATGGAATTCCTACAGTACGGAAGGAGGCCATTTGGCCCATCGAATTGCACCGGCAACAATCCCACCTAGGCTCTATGCCAATAACCCCACAAATTTACCCCGCTAATCCCTCTAACCTATGCATCCTTGGACACTAAGGGGCAATTTAGCATGGCCAATGCACCTAACCCGCACATCTTTGGATGGTGAGAGGAAATCGGAGCACCTGAAGGAAACCCATGCAGACACGGGGAGAACGTGCAAACTCCACACAGACAGTGACCCAAGCCGGGAATCGAACCCGGGTCCCTGGAGCTGTGAGGCAGCAATGCTAACCACTGTGCCACCAAGCCACCCATAACAGAGTGACATGGATCAAGGGCAGGCAGAAGGTATTAGTTTAATTTGGCATCATGTTAGGCACAACATTATGGGCCAAAGGGGCTGTTCCTGTGCTGTGCCAAGTTTCTTAACCCCTGAGTGTAAGGTCTTTGAATAATCCGCAGTAAGATTTCACAGGTTTAAATAAAGAGGATTACTTATTCACACAATCACCTTGAAAGTCTAATGCTGCATCACACACTCAACACCTGTGCTCACACACTTCAGAAAAAGAACAGTGAAGAGAATCCTGAACTTCTATAAATCATAAAGAAAAGGGTAGATATTCCAGCGTTTTCCTGATTTTGGGAAATGTCGGTGCTACAGGCCTGAGGAAGAGGATGTTTCACTCCTGAAGGGTAGTCTCGGTGAATTCGATAGCCAGAGCCACAGTGAAAGAGGCAGATGTTCAGCAGGTAACAAAATTAATTAGCTGCAGTCTTCTGGCCAGGAGTTGGTATTCGGCACTTGTGTGCCTGGAAACAAACTGGGAGAGCTGACGATGTTGCCGTTTCCAGTTTTTGAAGTGTCGCTGCTGTTTCTGCAGATGTTGTGTGCAGACTGCCTGGCATCCCCCTGATTGGTGAGATAATGTAATTCATTATCTGTATGCAGTTTCAGTCGCATGGTCAACACTCCGATTATCCAGCCAGAGACAGTTCGAGGTCATTACCACCTAATGAAGAGTGGATGGGGTTATTCCCACTTACTTTTGATGTACTGGTTTCCCCACAGCTCTCTCTGTGTAGTTTCAAGTTTGGAGACGGTGGGGGGAGATGGGGGGGCGGGCAGGGGGGGAAGAGAATGGGGGGGGCGGAGTCTGGAAGTCCACTGGTTTTGAGTTTTGGATAAATCTACAAACCACAGCAGGTGTGAACTGCACAGATTGTTCTCATCTTGCTAGGACCATGCAAAGACACACCCCACACATAGTCAATCAAAGGATAATCTGTACAGAAATTTCAAAATTTACCTGACCTTCTGCAGCCACCTTTGCCTCCTTTTCATGTCAATTGTTAAAATGAAAAGGCAGTTCTAGAAAATTCTAGACTGAATACATCCATAAGTAATGAATAGAACATAGAACATAGAAACAGTACAGCACAGAACAGGCCCTTCGGCCCACGATGTTGTGCCGACCTTCATCTGAAACCAAGATCAAGCTATCCCACTCCCTATCATCCTGGTGTGCTCCATGTGCCTATCCAATAACCGCTTAAATGTTCCTAAAGTGTCTGACTCCACTATCACTGCAGGCAGTCCATTCCACACCCCAACCACTCTCTGCGTGAAGAACCTACCTCTGATATCCTTCCTATATCTCCCACCATGAACCCTATAGTTATGCCCCCTCGTAATAGCTCCATCCACCCGAGGAAATAGTCTTTGAACGTTCACTCGATCTATCCCCTTCATCATTTTATAAACCTCTATTAAGTCTCCCCTCAATCTCCTCCGCTCCAGAGAGAACAGCCCCAGCTCCCTCAACCTTTCCTCATAAGACCGACACTCCAAACCAGGCAGCATCCTGGTAAATCTCCTCTGCACTCTTTCCAGCGCTTCCACATCCTTCTTATAGTGAGGTGACCAGAACTGCACGCAATATTCCAAATGCGGTCTCACCAAGGTCCTGTACAGTTGCAGCATAACCCCACGGCTCTTAAACTCCAACCCCCTGTTAATAAAAGCTAACACACTATAGGCCTTCTTCACAGCTCTATCCACTTGAGTGGCAACCTTTAGAGATCTGTGGATATGGACCCCAAGATCTCTCTGTTCCTCCACAGTCTTCAGAACCCTACCTTTGACCCTGTAATCCACATTTAAATTAGTCCTTCCAAAATGAATCACCTCACATTTATCAGGGTTAAACTCCATTTGCCATTTTTCAGCCCAGCTTTGCATCCTATCTATGTCTCTTTGCAGCCTACAACACCCCTCCACCTCATCCACTACTCCACCAATCTTGGTGTCATCAGCAAATTTACTGATCCACCCTTCAGCCCCCTCCTCTAAGTCATTAATAAAAATCACAAAGAGCAGAGGACCAAGCACCGATCCCTGCGGCACTCCGCTAGCAACCTGCCTCCAGTCCGAAAATTTTCCATCCACCACCACCCTCTGTCTTCGATCAGACAGCCAGTTACCTATCCAATCGGCCAACTTTCCCTCTATCCCACACCTCCTTACTTTCATCATAAGCCGACCATGGGGGACCTTATCAAACGCCTTACTAAAATCCATGTATATGACATCAACCGCCCTACCTTCATCAACACACCTAGTTACCTCCTCAAAAAATTCTATCAAATTTGTGAGGCAAGATTTGCCCTTCACAAATCCGTGCTGACTATCCCGGATTAATCCGCATCTTTCTAAATGGTCGTAAATCCCATCCCTAAGGACCTTTTCCATCAATTTACCAACCACCGAAGTCAGACTAACCGGTCTATAATTACCAGGGTCATTTCTATTCCCTTTGTTAAACAGAGGAACAACATTTGCCACTCTCCAGTCCTCTGGCACCATCCCCGTGGACAGCGAGGACCCAAAGATCAAAGCCAAAGGCTCTGCAATCTCATCCCTCGCCTCCCAAAGAATCCTAGGATACATTTCATCAGGCCCAGGGGACTTATCGACCTTCAGTTTATTCAAAACTGCCAATACATCCTCCCTCCGAACATCTATTTCCTCCAGCCTATTAGCCTGTAACACCTTCTCTTCCTCAAAAACATGGCCCCTCTCCTTGGTGAACACTGAAGAAAAGTATTCATTCATCACCTCGCCTAACTCTACTGATTCCATACACAAGTTCCCACCACTGTCCTTGACCGGCCCTAACCTCACCCTGGTCATTCTTTTATTCCTCACATAAGAGTAAAAAGCCTTGGGGTTTTCCTTGATCCGACCCGCCAAGGACTTCTCATGTCCCCTCCTAGCTCTCCTCAGCCCCTTTTTCAGCTCGTTCCTTGCTAACTTGTAACCCTCAGTCGAGCCATCTGAACCTTGTTTCCTCATCCCTACATAAGCTTCCCTCTTCCTTTTCACAAGACATTCCACCTCTTTTGTGAACCACGGTTCCCTCACTCGGCCATTTCCTCCCTGCCTGACAGGGACATACCTATCAAGGACACCCAGTATTTGTTCCTTGAAAAAGTTCCACTTTTCATCAGTGCCTTTCCCTGACAGTTTCTGTTCCCATCTTATGCCCCCTAATTCTTGCCTAATCGCATCATAATTACCTCTCCCCCAATTGTAAGCCTTGCCCTGCCGTCCGGCCCTATCCCTCTCCATTGCAATAACAAAAGACACCGAATTGTGGTCACTATCTCCAAAGTTCTCTCCCACAACCAAATCTAACACTTGGCCCGGTTCATTTCCCAGTACCAAATCCAATGTGGCCTCACCCCTTGTCGGCCTATCCACATATTGTGTCAGGAAACCCTCCTGCACACACTGCACAAAAAGTGCCCCATCCAAACTATTCGACCTACAAAGGTTCCAATCAATATTTGGAAAGTTAAAGTCCCCCATGACAACTACCCTGTGACCCCCACACGTATCCATAATCTGCTTAGCAATTTCTTCCTCCACATCTCTATTACTATTTGGGGGCCTATAGTAAACTCCTAGCAACGTGACCGCTCCTTTCCTGTTTCTAACTGCAGCCCATATTACCTCAGTGTGCATATCCCCCTCAAAGTGCTTATCCGCAGCCGTTAAACTATCCTTGATTAACAATGCTACTCCTCCACCTCTTTTACCAGCTTCCCTACACTTACTGAAACATCTATACCCCGGAACGTCCAACAACCATTCCTGTCCTTGTTCTACCCACGTCTCCGTAATGGCCACAACATCGTAGTCCCAAGTAGCAATCCACGCCCCAAGTTCATCCACCTTGTTCCGGATGCTCCTTGCATTGAAGTAGACACACTTCAACCCATCTTCCTGTCTACCGGGACCCACCCTTGACCTTGATACCTTCCCCAATACCTCACCACCCTCAACACTGACTTCTGGACTACAACTCCTTTTCCCACTCCCCTGACAAATTAGTTTAAATCCCCCTGAAGAGCCGTAGCAAATTTCCCTCCCAGGATATTGGTGCCCCTCTGGTTCAGGTGCACCCCGTCCTGTTTGTAGAGGTCCCACCTTCCCCAGAACGTGTTCCAATTATCCACGTATCTGAAACCCTCCCTCCTGCACCATCCCTGCAACCACATGTTTAAGTGCACTCTCTCCCTGTTCCTCAACTCGCTATCACGTGGCACCGGTAGCGTACCAGAGATGACCACATGTTTTGTCTTTGCTCTCAGCTTCCAGCCGAGCTCCCGAAATTCCTGTTTTAAATCCCCGTCCCTTCTCTTACCTATGTCGTTGGTACCAATGTGTACCATGACTTGTGACTGTTTCCCCTCCCCCTTAAGAATCCGGAAAACACGGTCCGAGACGTCACGGACTCAGAATATGGCACACCTCTGCTGCACATGAAGATTGCTATTCTTTTAGCTTTTATACATCTTCCCTTCATTCTTTGCATTCTTACAGGTTCGAGAGACAACAATCATTCTTGTGTTAGTGTCCTGGCCAAACAAGGTTTATTATTAAATGTTTTGGTTCTCAATGTGGCCAATGACCCTTCAGGAGGGAACAGTCAGAATGAGATTAACAATCAGACCTGACCCAGGAGTATCAAACCCTTTTGCCAAATTTCATATAACTCGTAAAAAGAAAGACTCGTATTGCTATAATACTTTTCATGACCATCAGATGTTTCATAGGGCTTTATAGCCACTTAAGTACTTTTGAACTGGAGTCACTATTGTCATGTAGGAAACAAGCCAACTAATTTGGAGACAGCAACGTGATAATGCGCTGATAATCTGTTGTTGCATGGTTGAATGAGGGGTAAATATTGGTTGGGACATTATGGAGAATTCATCTGCGCTTCTTCCAAATAAATCAGAACGTTTACCCAAGTGTGCAGAGGGGGCTTTAGCTAAACATCTCACCTGAAAGAAACATAGAAACAAACATAGAAGATAGGAGCAGGAGGAGGCCATTTGCCCTTCGAGCCTGCTCGGCCATTCATCACGATCATGGCTGATCGTCCAACTCAATAGCCTAATCCTGTTTTCTCCCCATAACCTTTGATCCCATTCACCCCAAGTGCTATATCCAGCCGTCTCTTGAATACATTCAATGTTTTGGTATCAACTACTTCCTGTGGTAATGAATTCCACAGGCTCACCACTCTTTGGGTGAAGAAATGTCTCCTCACCTCTGTCCTAAATGTTACCCTGGATCCTCAGACTGTGACCCCTGGTTCTGGACTCCCCCACCATCGGGAACATCCTCCCTGCATCTACCCTATCTAGTCCTGTTAGAATTGTATAAGTCTCTATGACATCCCCCCTCATTCGTCTGAACTCCAGCAAAAACAATCCTAACCTAGTCAATCTCTCCTCATACAATAGTCCACCATCCCCAGAATCAGCCTGGTAAACCTTCACCGCGCTCCCTCGAGAGCAAGAACATCCTTCCTCAGAAAAAGGAACCAAAATTGCACACAATACTCTAGGTGTGGCCTCACCAAGGCCCTGTATAATTGCAACAACACATCCCTGCTCCTGTACTCGAAACCTCTCGCAGTGAAGGCCAACATATCATTTGCCTTCTTTACCGCCTGCTGCACCTGCATGCTTACCTTCAGCGACTGGTGCACAAGGACACCCAGGTCCCGCTGCACACTCCCCTCTCCCAATTTACAGCCAATTAAGTAGTAATCTGCCTCCTTGTTTTTGCTTCCAAAATGAATAACTTCACATTTATCCAAATTATACTGCATCTGCCCTTGATTTGCCCACTCACCCAACCTGTCCAGATCATTCTGAAGGATCTCTGCATCCTCATCACAGTTCACCCTCCCACGCAACTTGGTATCATCTGCAAACTTTGAGATGTTACATTTTGTTCCCTCATCCAAATCATTAATATATATTGTGAATAGCTGGGGTCCCAGCACCGATCCCTGTGGCACCCCACTAGTTACTGCCTGCCAATTTGAAAAGCACCCATTAATTCCTACACTTTGTTTCCTCTCTGCCAGATACCCTTCCCCTAAACACATGCGCTTTAATCTTGCGTGATAATCTCTTACACGGGACTTTGTCAAACGCTTTCTGAAAGCTGGGATTCTCCAGTCCCGCTGCAATGAATGGAGTCTTGGCTGAGCGCCAAATTCTCCGTTCTCACTGGCAACATTGGTGGGGTGTTCGAGATCAGAGAATTTCATCCAGAACCTCTAACAATGCAGGACTCTCTCAGTACTTCACCAGACTGTCATCTGGAGTGCCACAGAAATTGCAGCCACAGACACTTCCGTCCGCTACTTAATCACCTCTTCAAAAACTTCTGTTAGGTTTCCCAAGTATCAACTACCTTTTAAAAACACATACTGGCCTTCTCTAATCTGCTGAAGATTTACACAATGTGCAGACTTCAGTGGTTTAGGTTAACTGGTCTGTAATTCCCTAGTTTCCCTCTCTCACATGTCTTAGATAGTGGAGTAACCTGCACAATTTTCCAATCTAAAGAGTAATTTGCAAGCCTAGGAGAGTTTGGAAGATTATACTTAGGGCATCGACAATGTTATCACTTACTTTCTTTAAATGCTGAGATGAAAATCATCTGGTCCTGGAGGTTTGTCACTCTTCAGAGCAATTATTTCCTTCCTCATTGTTTACATTAAGTCCCTGATAATTAGTTTTCCTGTGATGTCAGCACACTGACCACTTCCTCCTCCATTATTAGTGATGCAAAATAATGATTCAGCATGTCTCTCTTTCCTTTCTTTTAGTGACAATATCACTGTTATCACTTTTCATGAACTCACATTGTTCCTGACTATCTTTCACCTCAATATAATGTTAAATCCTTTGCAAGGTTTTTTCATATTTCTTTGATATAGCTCTTGCTATCTATTTTATTCCCCTGTGTTGCTCTGGTTATCTCTCTCTGTCACTCAGATCTGTGCTGCATTCTTGAATGCCTAGTGGCTGTTTTGCATGTCTGCCTTTGGATTTGATTCTATTATGTTTGCAGTTTGGTAAATGTTCATGGATCCTCAGACTGTTGACCAAATCTGACTCATTGCTCACAACTCCATTTAATATCGTTAGCTCTTGATCATGTTAGTGCAGAAAACGATTGTGAATGCACCGAAGAAACCCACCACCTTTCTGACATGAGCTTCCCCCAGTGTATATGGAAGTTAAAATCCTCCACTAAAACCACTCTGCCTTTGCTAAATGCTTAGTAAGAAGTCTCACAACACCAGGTTAAAGTCCAACAGGTTTATTTGGTAGCACTAACTTTCGGAGTCTCAGGCTCCTTCTTCAGGTGATTGATGAAGGAACAGCGCTCCGAAAGCTTGTGCTATCAAACAAACCTGTTGGACCTTAACCTGGTGTTGTGAGACTTCTTACTGTGCCCACCCCAGTCCAACACCGGCATCTCCACATCTTTGCTAAATGCTTGTTTAATCTCTGCATTTATACATGGTCAGGAGACCATGCACAACTTCTTCCACAGCTTCACATCCTCTTCCATTGTTTAATTCTATCCACTGCCTGCTTCTTACTGCTGCCCTGGCTGCTCAGAAGACCATTCACCTTGCCTCTGGAGCCAGTGTTGACACGTTCTGCCAAAGTGTCACAAATCTCTTACAACTTTTTCTTGTCCAGAGCTGCAGGAATATTGAAGCTTCAGTCGTGACAGTAGCCATGGAATCATGGGAGAGACACTTGCTAACATATTTCAGGACAAGAGCCTGTTGGCATCTCCACCAGCCATTGTGCCAGAAGTGCCACACACTCAGCAGCATCATACTGTGCAGTTACATTGAGATGTTAAAGTCTGGAACCTAACCCTCCAGACTCAGAGCTGTTCCAGATTGTCCACCATGGATATTTGAACCCCCTCAGTGTAAGTTCAGCGGCCTTCCAGTATCCAAGCTGAAGCCACTTTGTAGCAGCAGTCGGGTAGAGTTTGCAAAACAGCTGCAAAATACTTGCACAAGGCTCTTGATATTTTTGCCTGTTTATTTGCAAATGAAATGGTTTTTTTTGGATGAATATGGGTTTTTTTTGGATTTGGTGCTGATTTGCATATTTGTAGTGAAGACAAAGCAAATGAAGCTGGATTGAAGGAAGGCAACTGGATGGTGGTAAAGATGATCATAGAATCATAGAATCCCTCCAGTGCAGATGGAGACCATTCGGCCCATTGGATTTGCACTCACTCTCCAAAAGAACACCCCACCCAGGCCCATTATCCCTGTAACCTCACACATTCACCATGCCTAATCCATCTAATCTACACATCTTTGGACTGTGAGAGAAAACTGGAGCACCCGGAGGAAACCCACACAGACACGGGGAGAATGTGCAAACTCCACACAGGAAGTCACCCAAAGCCGGGATTGAACCCATGTCCCTGGCGCTGTGAGGCAGCAGTGCTAACCACTGTGCCACTGTGCTTCTGGTACATAGGGGAGGATGTCCCATAAGGTAGTGGGATCCAGAGAGCAGGATTTGCTTCCTTTTCTTTCTGACTCTGCCACTGCTCTGCCCCATCATTCAGACTTTGTGACTTACTATGTGATTGAGCTCGATGGACAAGTTGTCATCATTTCCTCTTTCTGTGCTGTAACAATTCCGTGATTCTGCGGAGGATTGGCAACACGTTTCTTCCAGTCATTAATATCAAAGCTGCTGTTCTTCACGGAGAGCTGCAGAGTGTCTATGAAGTGTTTTCTTTGTCCTCCCCAGAACATTGGCCATTTGAGAGTTGAGAAAACAGTACCTGGCAGCGAAGACAGTTTTTACCCACCTGGACACAATATCCAGGCCATCAAAGTGAACTTTGTAGGAGTTTTGCCTGAACGTTTGTCAAATTGTCTTCAAGATAAACACTAATGTTTGTTTGTTGGTTCTTCCAATGAATTTGAAAGTTGCAGAGGGGTGTTGCTGGTGATATTTCCTCTAGTGCTGTTATATGTCACTGATACACAGTCCAGATCTCACTGCAGTACAGGAGCACGGTGCCAATCCTTCTCTGTACACTGGGACTTTGTTGACTTGCAGAGACTTTCAGTTCACGAACACTCACTGCTGACACAGTTTATCAACTCTCTGTTGGAACTCCTTGTCAGTGGTGGCCTTTTGGGAGAGGTGGCTACTGAAGTATAGGAAATGTATATATCAACAAATTCCAGAGTCACTCCTTCAACATTAGTGGGAAATGGAATATTTCGCTGACTAGATCTGGGTTGATATGAGTTTTGTTTTGGCAACATTAAAGGACAGGCTGAGTTTCTTATATGAAGAATTGAAGAGAGTGCTTTGCAAAGCTGGTGTAGAGGGAGCAATGATACTGCAGACATCTGCAAATGAAGATCATGGATACCTTTGGTGGTCAGTTTAGTTTTGGCATGGAGGTGACTGTGGTTAAAATTTTTCCATTTAAATGGTATTTAATATTCACACCAGAGGGTAACTGACCCAGGATGAGGTGAATAGGCACTGTCAGGTAGATGGGGGTTATCACACAGCCGTGCTTGACCCCTGGTCCAGAGTTTGAGTGCGTCTGTTTTAGATTTCCCATTCAAAGGCATTTATCATGAGGAAATTGCAGGATAGTGATGACGTTTCTTGGACATTCAAATCTCTGGCACATAAACCACACTACGTCATGATTTACTGAGTGAAATGTTTGGTCAGGTTGATAAATACAGTGAAGAGTTCCTGGTGTTGCTCTTGGCATTCTTCTTGGATTTGTCTGTCAGCAAAGACCATGTCTCTCCCCCCACCTCTCTGCTCCACCCCACCTCTCTCCCCCCCGCTCTCTTCCTCCCCTCTCCTCCCCACACCTCTCCCACCTCTCTCTCCCCCCTCTCTCCCCCCTTCTCCCCCCTTCTCCCCCCCTTCCCCCCACTCTCCCCCTTCCCCCCACTCTCTCCCCCCCTTCTCTCCCCCCCTCTCTCCCACCCCTCTCTCCCACCCCTCTCCCCCCCCCCCCCCCCCCCCCCCCCCCCCACCACCCCTCTCTCTCCCCCCCCCTTCCTCTGGAAGGTCTAAAGTCATACTGTGTCTCGGGGGGATTTCGCCAGCCAGAGGAAGTTGGCAATTCAGGAGAATGTTTGTTAAGATTTTCCCTGCTGTGGACGAGAGGTAGTCATGATGTGGAGATGCCAGCGTTGGACTGGGGTAAACACAGTAAGGAGCCTAACAACACCAGGTTAAAGTCCAACAGGTTTATTTGGTAGCGAGAAAGCTAGTGGTATTTGCTACCAAATAAACCTGTTGGACTTTAACCTGGTGTTGTTAGACTCCTTACTGTGGACTAGAGGGAAAGCCTTGGATAGTTTCCACAGTGTGATTAATCTCCTTTTGTGAAGATGGTTACAATCATCACCTTCCTGAAGTCGGGGGCGGATTGAGTTCTTATTCCTTCCAAGTCTGTAGGATGAATGCACAGAATCTTGATGTGAGCAGAAGTCCATCAGCATTGAACACCTCAGCTGGGACACCATCGAGACCACAGGCTTAGTTGCTTTCCATTCCGTTCTTGTTGATTGATTTCAGAAGAGTCCAGACAACTGAAGCAGCTTCAGAGAAAACTGAGCTTTAATCATTAGAGGACAGATTAAAAAATGTATGGCAGTTGGACACTTCTCAAGGTGCTTCCACATCTCAGCCTTTAGCCAACCTCAGGCAGAACCCTGTCTGCCCCTTTCCCCAATGGCCGAGACTGCCCCTGCACAGATGTAGGTGGGGTCCCTCACAAAAACCAAAACTCGGAGGATGTCCACCATGACAATTTCCTTTCTTAGAGCATCAAATAAAATGGATGAAAGTTCACAGGCCTGAAATGTTTACCCCATTTCTCTCTACACAGATGCTGCCTGACCTGCTGAGTAATTCCAGCGTTTTATGCTCTTATTTCCAATTTCCATCATTTTGTATTCCTGATTCAACACCATTTTTGGGGATTTTGATCCCAGCTCCCTTTGCCTGTAGAAATTCTCCCCAAAGCGTCTTGCAAAGAAATGTAAGTTGATTAATTGATTGGGAAAGAATGTAACAAATAGGGCCCGATTTTATCATCATTTTATCACCCGTTTTCGGATGCAAAACTTGGTAAAGTCAGGCGTGAAGCGAGTAGCGTGATCCGTGCCCACCTCCGTGCCAGTTCCCCCTTTACCAAGGGTCAAAAATGGCCACCGTCGGGACCGCGCCCGTTTAAATGGACTTAATGGGTTGCACGCCCAAACTTACCGGCACTTTCCCCTTTACCACTGCATGCGCCCATCCAGATTCAGCGCGAAACAGACATGGTCTGCAAAGGTCCGATTCGGGCGCTCCAGCTAGTGAGGAGGTAAGCGCCGAGCGTCCGATGGCTCTCTGACTCAGATTGGTGGCAGGGGTGTTGGGGGGGGGGGGAGAAGGTGGGTCAGATGGCTCTCTGGTGGGGGGAAGGGGCAGGGGGGCGGGGGGGTCCATTGCCACTCTGCGTGTGATCGGTAAAGGGGGAGGAGCCCATGATCGGTCTGGGTAATGGAGGGGTGAGGGGATAAGGGGGTCAGTAATGTTAGGGGGTGAGGCAATGTCTGTGGGGGCCAGGGGAAGGCATTATCCGGCCCAGGAGCGATGCGGCAGGGGAGAGTTTCTCTATCTTTTTTTTCTGCGCATGTGCAGTTGGAGGCGCAATCGGAGCTGCAGGATTTCGGGCGTGAAAAGCCCCGCCCACAGGCTTGTGGAACGCGATTCAGAATCGCTGATATTTTTCAGACAGAGTGCATATGGGGGCGCCTGAGAATGGGTCTGAAAGTCGGATCTGAAACACTCCCAGTTTCCAGCACTTAGAATCAAAATGGTAAAATAGGGCCCATAGAGCAGAATGCTGTCAGGTTATTTGGTTTGGAAAAATTGAGCATTTTTTAAATGGTGAGAAATGATGACATTTTGGTGTTTGAACAGAGCTGGGTAACTTTGTACAAGAAACATTAACATGCTAATATAGCTCGCAATTAGAAATCAGATAGTATGCTGGCCTGTCCAGAAAGGGCGATGGAATATGGGAGATCAGTTGCACTTGTACACACTTTGATGTGAGCCTACCGAACAAACTATGTGCAGTTTTGATCTCTGTATCCAAGGAAGGATATACTCTCCTTAGAAGGTGCAACAAAGATTCACTAGATTTATTCTTGGGAGTTTAGAAGAATGAGAGATGATCTTATTGAAAACATGTAAGATCCTGACAAGGATTGGCAGAGTAGATACTGAGAGGCTGTTTGCCCTGATTGGAGAGTCTTAGACAAGGTGGGGTTACAATCTCAGAGCAAGGGGGTAGCTATTTCAGATAGAGGTTAAAAGAACTTCCTTCATACAAAGGGGTGTGAACCATTAGGATTTTCGAAGCTAAAGGGCTACGGATGTCCAGTTGTTGAGCCCACCAGTTGTGGAGCACCATTGGAATTGTGGGATATGCAAATCGGGCAAGAAAGTGGAGCTGAGGCTGAGGATCAGGCTATGATCTCAGGAGATGGTTCGAGGGGCTGTATGACTCGTCCTACTCCTATTTCATAAGTTCTGAAGGATCCATTTGGTGTGTCAGTGACATCAGCTGCTGGGTACGTTTATCACATGACTCTTCGGGCACTGGGGAGTACCAAAATTACAAAAGAGTATTCCAAGAAGTTCAGAAGCTAACATTTGAATATAATATTTAATGCTTTAAATAAATCTGAGATGCAATCTGAACCGTTACAGATGGCACAGCGGTTAGCACTGCTGCCTCACAGCGCCAGGGACCTGGTTCAATTCCGGCCTTGGGTGACTGTGTGGAGTTTGCACATTCTTCCCGTGTCTGCATGGGTTTCCTCCGGGTGCTCCGGTTTTCTTCTACAGTCCAAAGGTGTGCGGGTTGGGTGGATTGGCCAGGCTTAATTGCCCCTTAGTGTCCAAAGACCTGAGAGTTGGGTGGATTACCCATGCTAAATTGCCCCTTCATGCCAGGGGGATTAACAGACAAATACGTGAGGTTATGGGGATAGGGCCTGGGTGGGATTGTTGTCAGTGCAGACTCGATGGGCCAGGGGGCCTCCTTTTGCAGTGGAGTATTTCTATGAGTGATGTAGTTTTGACATAAGATGAAGTGCATGTTTCCTGCACACCACACCAGTGGTTTTGTGCCCTATTTAGTGCTCAGAAAATGGCAATGCTATGAGTGCATTTCTTAACCAGTGTCTATTATTTTCTGCTGATTTGTCTGAAGTCTGTTGACTTTTGTAAAGTGCATGATAATTATTTTGTTATATTTGCCACTCAGCTGTGCAGTGTTAAATGAACTTAGCAGTAGCACTCTTCGAACTGAGCTAGAGGATTGATCCCTACTCAGACTTGAACAGAATATCGAAGCTAACATTTCAGCATAGTATCGAGGGAGTGCTGCATTGTTCAAGGAGACACATCTTTCAGATGAGATGTTACATTGAAGCCCTCCCTGCTATTACCATGGTCAAGCTGAATGTGAAACATTGAGGGCCCGATTTTACCATTGCGTCGCGCCCGTTTTTGGGTGTGCAAACTTGGTAAAGTCGGGCGTGAGGCCATTAACGCGATCTGCGCCCGTACAGATGCCCACTTTACCAAGGCCCGAAAATGGCCTCAATCCAAATCGCGCCCGAAATGGGCGTGCATTTGCATGCATTTAAATTGAATTAATGGGCTGCTTGCCCAACTTTACCAGCATTTCCCCCTTTACCATCGCGTTCGCCCGTCCAGATTCGGCGCGAAACAGATCTGCTCAGCAAAGGTCTGTATCGGGCGCCCCAGCTTCTGAAGAGGTAAGTTCAGAGCTTCCAATGGCTCTCTAACTCAGATGGGTGGTGGAGGGGGGAGGGAGGCGGGCCAGATCATTCTCTCGGGGGGGGGCAGAGGGGGAGGCCCGATCATTCTCTGGGGGGGCCGGGGGGAGGCCCGATCATTCCCTGGGGGGGTCAGAGGAGGAGGCCCGATCATTCTCTGGGGGGGTGGGGGGGCGGGGGGAGGCCTGATCATTCTCCGGGGGGGTGGGGGGGGCGGGGGGGAGGCCCGATCATTCTCTGGGGGCGGCAGGGTGGGGAGAGTTAATTCTACCCCATCACATTTCTAATTCTGATCATTCCTGTTATAAATGCTACTTAGATTATATTTCACTTGCCATGAATGTTGTTTTTTTCCCCTGCACCAGCAAGTTCAGAAGAATTTATAAGAAATTATAAGAAATTATCTTATTACCATTTCCCAAATTATCTTCTAAACTTGGAAATGCAGCTCTTAGAATTTACTGCAAGTTGGCTGTTGCTAAACACAATTGCAAAGGTTGTTGAATCGAGCAACAGTTATTTGTACACGCACCGATATATTTCATTACACAACTTCAATAAAGGCCTGGATATGGACCTGGGTGGAGTTTGCAAGTACAGGCAGCAGAGAGAAGGGATTCCACAGCTATAATAGTGCACATGCACTTAATGAGTAAAACTGTCAAAGTACTCAGCTGTGAGTATGTGAAATATACTGGGAGGGAGGCCAGATGGGTCCCTGGTTGGGGGGCGGGGTGGGGGTGGGGGGGAGTGGGGACAGGGGGGTCCGCTGCCACTCTTCGGGTGATCGGTGGGGGAGAAAGGGGGCAGGGGCTCACGATCGGTCTGGGTAGTGGGGGTTGGGTGGATAAGGGGGACAGTTATGTTGTGGGGTTGGGGGCGATGTCTGCAGGGGCCATCGCTCCCGCTTTTCACTACCAGGCTGCTTGATCCGCTTTATCTGCTTTTTCAATCTTTTTTCCTCACTGCACATGCGCAGTTGATTGGAGCTACAGCATTTCAGACGTGATAAGCCCTGCCCACAGCGCGATTCAGACCCGTGATTTTTTTTCAGGCGGAGTGCATATGGGGGCGCCTGAAAGCAGATTTCCAAGTCGGATCTGAATTGTGCCCAGATTCAGCACTTAAAGTGAAAATGGTAAAATCGGGCCCTAAGTCTCAGTGCACAAAGAAGAGAGTTCTCCTGAGATCTTTGCCAGCACTGTTCCGTCAATCAATATCACCGCAAAGAAATTATTTGCTCATTCGTTCATTTGCTGTTTGTGGGATCTTGTGTGAGAATTGGTTGCCAGGTTTGCCTACATAACAATGACTGCACTACAAATAGTAGTCCATTATTTGTGAAGTGCTTTGGAATTTCCTGGAGATATATGATCTTTTGGAGATACATCAATATAAACTGTTTTTTATGGATTGTCATTTTGAATTAATGAAATACTGCACTGAGCTTGTGCCTAATTTCCTCACCAAACATTTGCTGATTATTTTTAATATTATTTCAAGTGGCGCTGAGGAATGCAGTAAAAATTGAATGAAATTCTCTAAGATGCTCATGGCTGTTTATAGGGTGGCATTGAAAGCTGCCAAGGTTTTCTGTTTATCTGATTTACCCTTAAATGCATCTATGCCACACCTCGTGATAGTGAGTTCCAGATTCTAAGCTCTCTGGCGGAAGTCTTTTGGATTCCCTATTCAATTAATTAGTGTGAATATCACATCCATAACCCCAGTCCTCCTTTCTGCTGCACTTGGAAATATCCATACATACCCAATTAAACTCTTTTATAATCTTAAAAATGTTTGTCAGGTCAACTCTCAGTCTTCTCAGAATCACAGAATTGTTACGGTGCGGGAGGAGGCCATTTGGCCCATTGTATCTGCACTGACTCTCCAAATGAGCATCATGGCTTAGTGCCATTCCCCTGTCTTTTCTCTGTACCCCTGCACATTGTTTCTATTCAAATAATTACCTAATGCCCTCTTGAATGCTTCAATTGAACCTGCTTCCACCACACTTCCAGGCAGAACATTCCAGCCTCCAACCACTCGCTGTTTATAAAAGCTTTTTCTCACATCACATTTGCTTCTTTTGCAAATCACTTTAAATCTGTGCCCTCTCATTCTCGATCCTTTTACAAGTGGGAACAGTTTCTCCCCGTCTACTCTGTCCAGCCTCCTCATGATTTAAAACATCTCTATCAAATCTCCTCTTAGCCTTCTTCTCTCCAAGGAGAACAGTCCCAACCTCTCCAATCTATCCTCATCACTGAACTTTCTCATCCCTGGAGCCAATCGTGTAAACCTAGCATCATTCTAGTCAATTTTTTTGCACCTTTACCAAGGTATCCAAATCATTTTAATATACAGATAGACCTATTTTGGCAGTAAGTCCTCCCTTTAAGTTACCCCATTTTACCTTAGGTCCATTTAATATTGGAGAGTTATTGAGGCAGGAACTCACATTTAGTGCTGGGAATTTTGTTTTAATGTTGTGTGACGTAGGGTCACGTAACCCAATCAGCCCCATTGTGGAGTGGCCTTTCCCGCTCCCTGACCCTCCTTGTCCATGACCCTTCTTCTCACTGACCTCGTCCCCGTCTTGATAAACAGCACCAAGTTTGTTTTAAATATACATTTCAGATCTGTTGAATTTTGTGTTGGTTAAATTGAGGAATATCAATTTGTGTGTCAAGGAGAGCTTGGCTGAACAGTAAAATTTTCCGAACATTTGCCCCAACAATGCAGCTCATACAACCTCAGAACATTCCTTGCTTTTGCTTCACCAGTGCGGCATTGCCCACATGGGCATCCTAATGCACCTGCGAGTGAAATTTTCAATTTTGAATCATTTCACAAAGAGCTATGAGGAAAAGTGTGCACATTACGCTTTGGATTAATAATGCCCAAGCTTGTTTCGAACAAAGCCCCTAGAATCCTGAATGGAGTGGTCTTTATCTAATTAGTCAAGTCTGGATTCTAAAGCAGGTGGTGGAGATTAATAAATGGAGTTTCAACTCTTTTCCTGCTCAAACTGAATTATAATTTTTACCACAGTGAGTTTATTTGAATGCTGGTCCTGTTCTTTGCAATGGATGAAACAAATAATGAAATGGAACCCTTTTTGAAGATGTTAAATATTTTGCTTTTAATTTTTTTTATAAAATACATTTATTTAATATTATTCACTTTACAAAAGCATTACTCAATCGAGAAGTCAAATGGAATAGATAGAATTTGAATGGTCTAAATTTCAGAAACTGTCACACAAATTGGGATTGCTACAGAAATCACTTAGTCGGCATTGTGTAATTTTTGTCATTCTTTCACATTTCTGAAATTACTCATTTTACGATAATGCTGAGCATGCTACAACTGGCTTATGAATATTAGGACAATAGCGATTCTGAAAGAACTAGAGCATTGTCAATGCAAGGTAGGTACATGTCATGCTGTGGATTTCTAAAGTGCTCTGAAATCATTTATGCTTGATGGATGAATATAATTTCCAGGACATCTAGCTTTGAGGGACTATTCCCTGTGCTGTAAGTCTGAATAGAACTGCTATTTTTGCACCCATGTTAGTAAAATGTAAAGCTTTGTGGAATGGAGATGGCTCCACAACAGACAGAGGCAATGCAAATATTAACCTTTCCAATCGTTTTTTTTTTGCCATGTTTAAAGGAATAAACTGCATAGTGAGGCACACTGTTTTTATACAGCAAACTTCACACCAAAAGATTCAACATTCCTTTGTAATTTTAAAAATGAACCAGTGAGTACATAATGTTCATTTTGTTTTATCTATTAATATATATGAATATCCTGTTCAGATGATGGAAAATCCTGTTGTTGTTTGGTGCTGACCTATATAAGAACAAACTTGTTCAAACATGTGCAATTTTGTTGTTTAAATTGTTTACACAGATATGTGCGTAAGTAATGTGTATTCATGCTTCTGATTTGCTGAATTACTCCACAAGGTAAAAATAGAAAACTTAATAGGCAAGGAAGAAGTTTCTCCCTTCCATATTTGTGAATAAATAGCAAGTGTATTTCTGGCTTTAATACAAACAGCAAACAGAGGGGGTCTTTCTTATTTGTGAAATGGGAATATCAATTTTATTTATTAGTTCATGGATTAATTACAAAAGCAGTGAGGTCATGATGGAGTTGTATAGAACTTTGGTGAGGCCACAGCTGGAGTACTGTGTGCAGTTCTGGTCGCCACATTATAGGAAGGATGTGATTGCACTGGAGGGGGTGCAGAGGAGATTCACCAGGATGCTGCCTGGGGTGGAACATTTAAGTTATAAAGAGAGGTTGGATGGACTTGGGTTGTTTTCTCTGGAAGAAGTTTAACAACACCAGGTTAAAGTCCAACAGGTTTATTTGGTAGCAAAAGCCACACAAGCTTTCGGAGCTGCAAGCCCCTTCTTCAGGTGAGTGGGAATTCTGTTCACAAATAGAGCATATAAAGACACCTCTGGAGCAGAGAAGACTGAGGGGCGACCTGATTGAGGTATTCAAGATTATGAGGGACATGGACAGGGTGGATAGGGAGCAGCTGTTCCCCTTAGTTGACGGGTCAGTTAAGAGGGGACACGTGTTAAAAGTGATGGGTGGGAGGTTTAGAGGGGATTTGAGGAAAAAGTATTTTATCCAGAGGGTGGTGATGGTCTGGAATGCACTGCCTGGGAGGGTGGTGGAGGCGGAATGCCTCACATCCTTTAAAAAGTACCTGAATGAGAACTTGGCACGCCTCTGGTCGCCTCACTATAGGAAGGATGTGGAAAAGATTGAAAGGGTGCAGAGGAGATTCACAAGGATGTTGCCTGGATTGAGTGGCATGCCTTATGAGGATAGGCTGAGGGAGCTCGGTCTTTTCTCCTTGGAGAGACGAAGGATGAGAGGAGACCTAATAGAGGTGTATAAGATGTTGAGAGGCATAGATCGGGTGGACTCTCAGAGGCTTTTTCCCAGGGTGGAAATGTCTGCTACGAGAGGATACAGGTTTAAGGTGCTGGGGGGTAGGTACAGGGGAGATGTTAGGGGTAAGCTTTTCACACAGAGGATGGTGGGCGAGTGGAATCGGCTGCCGTCAGTGGTGGTGGAGGCGAACTCAATAGGGTCTTTTAAGAGACTCCTGGATGAGTACATGGAGCTTAATAGGATGGAGGATTATAGGTAGGTCTAGAAGGTAGGGATGTGTTCGGCACAACTTGTGGGCCGAAGGGCCTGTTTGTGCTGTCGTTTTTCTATGTTTCTATAACATTCAAGGCTATAGGCCAAGTGCTGGAAAATGGGATTAGGTGGGCAGTTCAGGGCATTTCATGTTATTTATTCACAAATATGGAAGGGAGAAACTTCTTCCTTGCCTATTAAGTTTTCTATTTTTACCATTTGGAGTAATTCAGCAAATCAGAAGTATAAATACATATTACTTATGCACATATCTGTGTAAATGGCCTCTTCTGCACTGTCATATTATGTGATTCTGTGATGTGGGTGTCGCTGGCTAAGCCAACATTAATTGTCCATTCCAAATTGCCCTTGAAAAGGTGGTGGTGAGTGCCTTCTGGAATCGCTGAAGTCCCGGTGGTGTAGGTACACCCACATTGCTCTTAGGGAGTGAGTTCCAGGATTTTGAGTCAGTGGCAGTGAAGGAACGGTGATATATTTCCAAGGAAGAATTGTTCCTTGGAAAGGGACTCTCAGACAGTGGTGTTCGCAAGTATCTGCTTGCTCTTCTTAGTGATAGAGATCACATGCTTGGAAAGCACTGTTGAAGGAGCCTTGGTGAGTTGCTGCAGTGCATCTTGTATATAGTACACACTGCTGTCACTGTGCATCACTGATGGAGTGAATCTTTAATTTGATGAATAGAGTGCCAATTAAGTGGGCTGCTTTGTCCTAGATATCATTGATTTTCTTGAGTGTTGTTGGAGCCGCATGCATCCAAGTGATGAGTATTCCATCACACTCCTGCCTTGTGCCTTGCAGATGGTGGACAGGCTTTGGGGAGTAAGGAACTCAGTTACTCATCACAGAATTCCCAGTCTCTAATCTGCTCTTATAGCAACAGCATTTATATGGCTGATCCAGTTCAGTTTCTGGTCCATGGTAACCCACAAGATGTTAACAATGGGGGGTTCAGCGATGGTAATTTAAAAATAATTTTTGGAATGTGGGCATTGCTGGCATTTAATACCCACTCCTAATTGCCCTTGAACTGAGATTTAACCACATTGCTGTAAATCTGGAGTCACATGTAGGCCAGGCCAGCTAAGGACCTTGCCAGATTTCCTTCCCTAGAGGGTAGCAGTGAACCAGATGGGTTCCATTGCCTTCATTAGACTTTTAATTCCAGATTTTTATGGAATTCAAATTTCATAATTTGACACGGTGGGATTCAAACCCAGGTTCCCAGAGCATTATCCCAGGTCACTGGATTACTAGTCCAGTGACAATACTACTATTCCAAAGCCATTGGATATCAAGGGGCGATAGTTATATTCTCTCATTGGAGATGATCATTGCCTGGCACTTGTTCCGTACGAATGTTACTTGCCACTTGTCAGCCCAAACCTGAATGCTGTCCAAGGTCTTGCTCCATTTGAACATGGACTGCTTCACTATCTGAGGAGCTGTGAATGGTGCTGAAGATTGTGCAATCATCAGTGAACATCTCTACTTTGGACCTTATTTTGGAGGGAAGGTAATTGATGAAGCAGCTGAAGATGGTTGGGCCTAGGGCACTCCCCTGAGGAACTCTTGCAGAGATGTCCTGGGACTGCGATCATTGACCTCCAACCACCACAACCATCTTCCTTTGAGTCAGGAATGACTCCACCCAGCGGAGCGTTTTCCCCTGATTCCCCCAGTACCCAATAATACCCGGTTGTCTGTGGTAAATCCAACCCAGTTTTGAATCTCAAATTCAGGATTTGGCCTGGTTTCTTCCTTGGCCCTGACTGAAATTTGAGTGGTCAGTTTGTTGCATAGGCAAAGAATCCAGCTAATTTTCTACACAGCAAGTGTCCATGAACATCAAATGACATTGGCTTCAGTTAATCTGTTTTTGGTGACATTGGTTGAGGGAAGGATGTTGATCAAGATATTGGTGAACTGCCTACTGCACATTGAATATCACCAGGTACATTCTATGTCAATATCGAACACCAACTTGAAAAACCACATATCCAACAATCCAGCAATCTATCATTACTACACCAGTTCCTTCCTTGAGTAAGTGGTATAATATCAGGCTGCTTTCAGAAATAAATACAACACTGACTGGTGTCTCACTGATTTGATCCTAGTGTTTGCTGAAAGCATTGAAAGAGAAGTTATACTCAGGTGTTATGGGAGGAAGCACAGGTTTCCCAAGGCCAGGGCATAATCCATGCTTCAGCAATTATTGTTCAGTAAATAATCATTAACTCTGTATTTGAACATTTTGCAAAGAAAGAATTAAGTTCACCTGATGACACTGCTCGATAGATAAATTTATTTGGCAAGGTAACATCTATTGAAGCTTTCCATTTGCATTTCTGGGGTGGACATAAGTTAATTTTGGTGTTAACTACATTTTCATCATTCAGTCATCCCTCGCACTTGGTACAAACCTGTTTAATCTTGATAGGTCTGGGCAATCACATCTCTGGTTCTGATGTCATTCAAATCCCCCACTCTTAAGAACATAGAACATAGAACAGTACAGCACAGAACAGGCCCTTCGGCCCACGATGTTGTGCCGACCTTCATCTGAAACCAAGATCAAGCTATCCCACTCCCTACCATCCTGGTGTGCTCCATGTGCCTATCCAATAACCGCTTAAATGTTCCTAAAGTGTCTGACTCCACTATCACTGCAGGCAGTCCATTCCACACCCCAACCACTCTCTGCGTGAAGAACCTACCTCTGATATCCTTCCTATATCTCCCACCATGAACCCTATAGTTATGCCCCCTTGTAATAGCTCCATCCACCCGAGGAAATAGTCTTTGAACGTTCACTCGATCTATCCCCTTCATCATTTTATAAACCTCTATTAAGTCTCCCCTCAATCTCCTCCGCTCCAGAGAGAACAGCCCCAGCTCCCTCAACCTTTCCTCATAAGACCGACATTCCAAACCAGGCAGCATCCTGGTAAATCTCCTCTGCACTCTTTCCAGCGCTTCCACATCCTTCTTATAGTGAGGTGACCAGAACTGCACGCAATATTCCAAATGCGGTCTCACCAAGGTCCTGTACAGTTGCAGCATAACCCCACGGCTCTTAAACTCCAACCCCCTGTTAATAAAAGCTAACACACTATATGCCTTCTTCACAGCTCTATCCACTTGAGTGGCAACCTTTAGAGATCTGTGGATATGGACCCCAAGATCTCTCTGTTCCTCCACAGTCTTCAGAACCCTACCTTTGACCCTGTAATCCACATTTAAATTTGTCCTACCAAAATGAATCACCTCACATTTATCAGGGTTAAACTCCATTTGCCATTTTTCAGCCCAGCTTTGCATCCTATCTATGTCTCTTTGCAGCCTACAACACCCCTCCACCTCATCCACTACTCCACCAATCTTGGTGTCATCAGCAAATTTACTGATCCACCCTTCAGCCCCCTCCTCTAAGTCATTAATAAAAATCACAAAGAGCAGAGGACCAAGCACCGATCCCTGCGGCACTCCACTAGCAACCTGCCTCCAGTCCGAAAATGTTCCATCCACCACCACCCTCTGTCTTCGATCAGATAGCCAGTTACCTATCCAATCGGCCAACTTTCCCTCTATCCCACACCTCCTTACTTTCATCATAAGCCGACCATGGGGGACCTTATCAAACGCCTTACTAAAATCCATGTATATGACATCAACCGCCCTACCTTCATCAACACACCTAGTTACCTCCTCAAAAAATTCTATCAAATTTGTGAGGCAAGATTTGCCCTTCACAAATCCGTGCTGACTATCCCGGATTAATCCGCATCTTTCTAAATGGTCGTAAATCCCATCCCTAAGGACCTTTCCATCTTGTCAAACCCTTCTCGAGCCTTTAAGGAACACAGGATCATTGCAACAGCAACATTTTCAGAAGCTTCTCCAAGGATAACTTCTATTTGACTTCCAGAGTTGGGCTCTGTAGGATTTCTGGAGGGATCAATATCACAGTTACCTTTTTCTAGTGTTAGTTTTTTATTTATTTTCTCTTCTATTTAACTGTGTATAAGGTGGCACGGTGGCATTGTGGTTATTACTGCTGCCTCACAGCGTCAGGGACCCAGGTTAGATTCCAATCTTGGGTCACTGTCTGTGTAGAGTTTGCACGTTCTCCCCGTGTCTACGTGGGTTTCCTCTGGGTGCTCCGGTTTCCTCCCAAAGATGCGTGCTTAATTGTTAAATTGCCCCTTAGTGCCAGGGGATTAGCAGGGTAAATATATGGGGTTACGGAGATAGGGAAGGGAAGGTGGGCTTCTTTAAGATACTCTGTCAGAGAGTCAGTACAGACTCGATGGGCCAAATGGTTTTTTTCTGTACCGTAGGGATTCAATGGTTCAGCTGGACTGTCTCGTCATATAATCCATGAATGAATAAAAATTAATGAGTTTCTCAACATGGCAACATTTCCTGCTGGACAAGTCTGTGGCCACAAAATATACCATCTTCAAAGTAGATTGCTATGTCCTCATGCCCTCAGCAGTTCTAGTCTATCTGGAAGGTAAGAAAGAAAAATGCCCCAAGGATATCCCAAAGTGCTTCACGGATAATGAACTATTTATGAAGTATAGTTGCTGTGGTTACTTAGGCAAATGCAGATTGCTTACAGTAAGGTCCCACCAAATAACAACTCAAACCAATGACCTGTTGGTACTTTTGGTGAAGGGTAAAAATTCACCATGATGCTGGAATCTTTGATATCCACCTTCACCGGCAGACAGAACCTCAGTTTAACATCTCATCCCACATACATCACAGCTCTGACAATGCCACATCCCATCAGTAACTTATTGAAGTGCCAAGGATTTGCATTCTTTTCCAGGATATCATCCAGCTTCTCAGGAAGCTGAGTGGAGTGCTTTCATTGCACTAAAGTAGTTTCCAAAATATAATTTCTCTCAATCAATCTTCAGCTTGTTGGTTAGTATTTCCCTTGAAGGTAGATTTTAATTGATTGCTAGAAGGATTAGAGGAGATATCGGAAAAAAGGCGGCGAGTGTCTGGATTTTGCTGCCCAGGTTGTTGGTTGAGGCGGAAGCCTCTGATCATGACCTGGGTCTGTACCTGAATTACTGGAACCTGCAAGGTTACGGATGAGGTGCTGGAAGGTGGGATTAGAATGGGCAGCTGGACTTTTCAACTGACGCAGACATGATGGGCTGAATGGCCGCTTTCTGACTGGAATAATCCTACGGTTCTTTGGTTCCATGGAAGAAGTTCATTATTGGGACCCAATCAGATTTGCACATACAAATTTCGGAACTTTGTCTTCTGATGTGATGCAATTGGAATCGAGGATGCACGTTCTTGGCTCTGATGTGGAGATGCCAGTGTTGGACTTGAGTGGGCACAGTAAGAAGTCTCACAACACCAGGTTAAAGTCAAACAGGTTTATTTGATAGCACAAGCTTTTGGAGTGTTGCTCCTTCATCAGGTGATCAACGACTCACCTGATTCTTGGCTCTAAAAGCTTTTGGGGGGGTTTTTCCCGTCCCACCCACCATGGAAATCGTAGCAGGTGGAGGGTTTGTTTTGGTGGCGGGGGAGGGCGGGTGGGGGGGGGGGGGGGGAGTGGGGAGGGTGGACCATGCAAAGGTCCACTGACCTCGGGCAGGATTTTCCGGTTCTGGGGTGAGGGGGGCTGGAAAACCCCGCCCACTGTGCCATTTGAAAAGAAAGGAAATATCAGAAGGCTTCAGAATCATTCAGAGCCAGTCGCTACACTCTACTCTATAGACAGCTAAAGGAAGATGTTTTCCTGCACCAGTCTTGAGTTGCAAGAGAGTCAATAAGAATATGGGGCCTAATTGTAACTCGACGCAAATGATTGGATTTTACCCAGGATTCACAATCTGCAGTGGCAGTCCTACGCCAGATACTCTCGGGGCTCCAGTACCACTGCACACTCGTGGTTGCCCTCATCGGAGCAGTGGTTAAACTGATTGTATTTCTTATTCCAGTTAATTTCATCGTGGGAACGTAAGTCGCCTTTTGGATTCATTTCTGCTCCATGTAAGGGCATTCATGGGAGCCTCTTAAAATGGCCAAAAACAACAGTCTAACAGCCCTGCCATACAGAATAGCCCTGAACATAAAAACTGATAGAATTGAAATATCTCTGCTCTGAAGCTGAAACCTAACAATGTTTTGTTTTTATGTGTTCTGTTAACCAGCACTAGAACTGGAAATGACATGGAAGTGTTATTATTGCCAATCCCATGTATTTGCACTGGATTGAATGTTGACAGCAGAAAATTAATTCTGATTACTCATGGAAGTGTTATTGCAACGTTGGTGTCTTGTTCAGCCAAGTGCTGAGGTTCAAACCTCACATTATCACCAAGACTGCTCACTTTCATCTCTGAATAAACACCTGCCACTGCCCTGCCTCACCCTCACTCCCACTCACATTGTTGTTATCTTGACACTCAATTTTCCTGCAATGTCCTCCTTCTTAGCTTCCCATTCCGTCAGAACTCAAACATCTTGAAGTTTGGCATGTCTGCATTTATAACCTACACGCTCTGCCCTGTCGTCTCTGACCTGCAATAAGTCCCTGCCCGCAATTTCAAATCCATGCCTTATTCCTCAAATCCAGCCATGACCTTTGCCCATTCCATCTCTTCAACTTTCATTGATTCAAGTGAAGTGGGAGAAGGATTAGAAGGGGCATGAAGAAAAACTTTTTTACGTAGAGGGTGACGGGTGCCTGGAATTCGCTGCCTGAATTCATGGTGAAGCTCGAGAACCTAAACTCTCTTAAAACGTACCTGGATCTACACCTTAAGTGCTGTGAGCTGCATGGGTCGGGTGCAGGGAGGTGAGATTCGAAAGGACACCTGGGTGTTTTTGGGTTTAACAACACCAGGTTAAAGTCCAACAGGTTATCTGTTGGACTTTAACCTGGTGTTGTTAAACTTCTTACTGTGTTTACCCCAGTCCAACGCCGGCATCTCCACATCATGTTTTTGGGTTGGCATGGACAAGATGGGCTGAATGGCCCACTGTGCTGTATCATTTCTGTGGAAACAGTTTAGCTGTAAAACATGAACACTAATTTACAGGAAGATTTATTTATTACTGGACAGTGCACTAGTAAAATTCAAGTTCCTGCAGATTACTGCTCCAATTTACAGAATGTGAAGGATAACGTAACATTCTAAAATTCAATTGATTGTGTGTCATTAAGCATTATTTTACAGAAAGCTTTCAATGGAACTTTACCCTGTAACTGAAAGATATTCTAACATCTATTCGCTACACTATTTGCTGATGATGAACTCTAAATTATTTATGAGTAAACTTGAAGGCAAAACATAGGGGAAGTCTGCTCTTGTTTGCTACAAAATATAAGATAATAAAGTCAGTTTATAAAGCACTGGAACGTTACATTTTAAAAAGAGCAGATATCCTGGAGGTTCAAATGGCAGTTATAAAACACTCATGGTTTGCTCTTTCTGTTTTTGATGACATCTAAACCCCCTTGATTAAATTACTGCTTTGTAATCTTTCCCAGGTTACCATTATTATCCTTCAGAATGAAAGCCTTGGAATTGTACTGGCAAAAATGACCTTATATCACTCTATTATCTGCCCGTGATACTATTCCACCTTACTGGTGTCACATTGATAATGTTCCTTGTTTTCTTGCCAGTATGGGCTGTGAGGCTGCACAGAGCTTATTCAACCGGTAAAATTAGATCTTAAAAAGGTAAAACTTCAATAAGGATTCAGCAGCATCTGTCTCGGAAGCTAAGGTTTAAGGAAATATGCTATTTATTTGAGCAAGCTTTATAATTAATGATGTAAGATTGAGTAATGTTTCTCATGTCAAGTTATGTAGCTTAAATTACTCCATCTTTTTTAGATTTTAGTGTTACCACAAACTCTAATGTCCTCCCTTTGAAATAAACACATGCCTTCCATCGTTTGAAATATTTTTAAGGTATTGTCTGCTGATCACTCAACTGCCCTTCTTACTTTTATTTTGTCCCCTCACCTCCCTTTCAAACCTGCTGTGACCATCCACCTCCTGACCATCTCTCCCCCAACTGATCTGCAAATTGCTGCCTTATTTCCCACTCCTCTTTTCCTCTCACAAACTGTTGGATGTGTTGAGATCTCCAAGATGGATGGCTGTTCCTCCTGTAACTCTCTCACTGAACCTCAACAACAGTGAAGAGTCCCATTTCAAAGAGATGAACGATCTTCTCTGTGATTCTGACCGTGATTCCTCACTAATCTTCCTTCTCTGTGTGGCAGAACATTGAGTCGATAAGGTTGTGAAAAAGTGAATATAATCTAGGTTTTCTTTGACGAGGTGACTGCTTTCACTTTCCCATTGATATAGCAGAAATGTTTCCAATTCTGAGAGGATGAGACACGATATATGAAAGCAGATTGTCTCCTGTGGTTAACAGGTTAATAATGAGAGTCTCAGATCCAAACTACATTGAGACTGTGAGCTGGAGGATGGAAACTTTCCAACATAGAGTGTTGTAAGACATGGAATTCACTTCCTGGGTTAGTGACTGAGGCAAAAACTATTTTAACATTCGGGATTCGATTGGAAAGGTGCGTGAAGGAAAAGGGGTTTGAAGGAATGTGAGAATGGGGTGGGTAACTGTGAGAGAACATCACATGGAGGATAAACACTAGCACAGACTCGTTGGGCGAAAAGGACTGTTCCATACGGCAAGGTCAATGTATCTCCAGCAATGACATAGCTTCCAATTCCTGCATCATTGGCCTGGACATCCTTGGCTCCGTGGAGATGGGATTAGAGGAGCTGGGACTGAGTAAAGAGGAAGCAGCTGCATCTGGAGGGCCCCTCAACACATTCCCACCTCCTGGAAACTTTCCCAGAATTGAGCCAGGAACAGGCTGCCTGTTCCGTGGAGGTATGTAGTCAATGAGTCCAATTCAGGCCTCAGCATTGTGCGCCATAGCTGGTATTTTACCAGTGTCAGAGCAGCTCCCCGCAATGAATGGAAGCGTTCATCTCAACCGAGGTAGCCTGGCCGTGCTGAGCCAGGAGTTCTTTGGAACAAGTGGCTCCATGCCCCAAGGATGCAATTGAAAGTTTGGAAGAATGCAGCCCAGTCCGTAATCTGTCTTGTTGTGGATTCCCCTTCCAATCCGAGGGCCTCTTTAATTTATAACCTCGATACAGGCAGCTGGTGATCCTTCCACTTCTGGTGGGGCTATCAGCCCCCAAGAGCACTGCTGGCCCTCTGATTGGACAGGCAGTGCAGGAACCTGTCTCTCATTCTTAATTGTGAGCGCAGAGGTGGCAAATTAGGAGGCTGATTCCCGGAAGGTATGGAATGGGACTCCCATATGGACCAGATGGTGGGAGTAGGTCGGGAAATACAGCCCATTATCCCTGCAGCTCCCAAAAATTAATCCTTAATTCCTTCATCTTCATCTTCATCGTACTGCCCTGAGCAACAATATCCACGGACATGAGATCAGCTGTCAGATTAATGTAGAGAGATTTAATTCCATCATTTGCCTTTGAATGGCTCTGTGCTGTTAGAGTGCTTGTCTGACATTCAGACTCGGATGAGATAGCTTCCTCTGGCTTTCTGCTGAGACAAACGTATCCAGCACTAACACTACACTTACCCACCTTTACAAACCACTCGGTAAAACAGGAAATGATGGAAATATTCAACAGCTGGTCAACATCTGTGCAAAAGGAAGCTTAGTTAATATTTCAGTGATGATGTAAGGTCAAAGATCTGAAATGATGGGCTGTATTTTATGTGCCCCTACCGGGCATGTTTCTGGCGGGATGAGGGGGAAGGCACAGAAAACTGGGCAGGTGTCCATTGCACCACCTTAGTTTAAGTTTATTTATTAGTGTCACAAGTAGGCTTACATTAACACTGCAATGAAGTTACTGCGAAAATCCCCTAGTCGCTACACTCCGGTGCCTGTTCAGCTACACTGAGGGAGGATTTAGCACAGCCAATGCATCTACCAGCACATCTCTCTCAGACTGTGGGAGGAAACTGGAGCACACGGAGGAAACCCATGCAGACATGGGGAGAATGTGCAAACTCCACACAGACAATGACCCGAGCTGGGAATCGAACCTGGGTCTCTGGTGTTGTGAGGCAGCAGTGCTAACCACCGTGCCACTCAGGCCATTCCCGCCCATTACTGAGCCCACTCCCAAAATACAGGGGTTGAGTGGGTTCTGAAATCAACAGCCTACCAGCCATATTTAAATAGGTAATTAAGAGTCAATTAGACTTGTTAGCAAACCAATTGACTTTGCTAATATAATGTCCACACTATAAAACATCTGGCATGGGCAGCTGTGTGGTAGCGGGCAGCGGAAGGGAAGGAGAGGGTTCGATCATCGGATTTGGGGGTGACCCCACCCAAGATGGAATTCCATCTTTATTTCTGACCCCCCCCTCCCCCCATAGCCTTAAGCCCAAGACCCCAGACTTAGCAGCTTCAAGAATCCATTGCACCATCTTCCTCTTCCTCCTGCAGCACTGGCAGTGCTCACTAATGTGTTCTTGGCAATGCCAGGACTGGGCTACTGGCCAATCGGATTCGCCAGCAGCTACAATGGGAGTGGGGGGGGCGGGGGGGGCTTCCTCCCCAGAGAGGGTCATGATGAATCCTCAAATATGACCCTCTGGATGAAGAACCTAAGGTTCTCACGTACGTTACCACTTTCCCTGAATAAGCTGAAATTCAGTTTGAAAGCAAAAGTGTTACTGTGCTTTGGAAGACATTTCAGAAGAAAATCCCTTGCCAAATAATCTTTAGTTTGGCTGCTTCCTGGGTAGGAGGGGGATGTGCTCTGAAAGCTGACTGAGATGCCAAATGTGGAATTTAACTCGACAAAGCCAGTATTTCATTGAGACAACTTCTTCCTAAATAACAATCATAGACTCATAGAATCATAGAATCCCTACAGTGCAGAAGGAGGCCATTCAGCCCATCGAGTCTGCCCTGATCACAATCCCACCCATCCCCTATCCCCGTAATCCCACGTATTTACCCTGCTAATCCCCCTGACACTAAGTGGCAATTTAGCATGGCCAATCCACCTAACCCGCACATTCTTTTACCATTTCCCATACAATATATTCTTTTGAATATTGAGTTTTTTACTGAAATCTAAACTGGATCAAGTTAGAGGGGATCTTTATTTTGAAGGTTTCAGCAAAATTCCCATTTAAAATTAATATTGTTACTGGTTTGAAAAAATTGTACTGTGTGTTACTTATATTTCTCTCTAAAGCTAAACTAAATGTCTTTACCTTTCGGAATATTTTAGTTGACAGTCTCATCATTATTCAGATGAAGCAAAACTTCAGCTATGAAGTGTCAGATGTCAGAGGACTTGCCTTAACGTGTAGTAATACCTGTTCCCGTGCTACTAATACATCATCAACTATTCGTAAAGTAATAGTGAACAGATGGGAAGAACCTTTAGGTGCCCATGCTCGGAAGTAAGGTCACCTAGAAGCTAACCATTTGAAACAAAGATGACAGTCATGTTACTTTCCCATGCTACGATGAATTTGTGTGGCCTTATCTTACCCGAGGCGATCATCATGAAATGGTGCTGGAGAGATTTGGATTAGGATCAGAAAAGGACAACCTGTTTTGAAAAAAATTGCTATTTTATTCTCCAGTGAATGGTATGTTGCCTTCTTTATTAAAAAAAGACACACAGTCAGCTGTGTAATCTGATTTTCACATTTAAAAAATATTACACAATCTTTTTTGTTGCATAAATCGCAAAGAAAAAGCTGTTAGTTTATCTTAACTTTGCCACTGATCTGTGTGTTGATACAGGCAGGTAGATAGCAACAGAAAATTTACACAGATTAGCTTTCCATCTATAAGCAGGAAATAGATGTAATAACACAGCGGAGATGGTAAATTCACTGGTGATTGCTTTGGGTAAACAGATAGCAATAATGATGCCTCACATTATATGCAATTATGCACATCTTTCAAAGAGATTTATCTTTTAACACCTCCCATTGAAATACTTTACAGTTTAAATAAATATGGTGAACCTTGAATTTTAAGTACAAGCTTTTGTGTACCTGTTATCACTGTATCCAAACAGGTGTTATTTAGCACTGGATATATTATCCTGCAGGTCTAAATTTATAAAATTAAATGAACAGAATGTAAGTTTAGCGCACAATTTTAGAACTTGGCACCAATATTTTTAATATTTTTGTCAAAAATGACAGTATCACTTACAATGTCTACAATGAAGAAGCACTTCTGAGATATGACCATGGTAATTAAGACTGTATAATGTCTGCAGTGAGATTAAGGAGAACTGAGTGTAGACACACTTGAACGCTCACGACACAATGCCTTTTACTGAAATTTCTAACCATAGCAGAAAGCTGATGGAATAGTCAGCTTTAAGTATTCCACAGTGACTGTGTTTCCATGATACCCTGGGTCACTTTAAAGTCACCCCAGCACACCACCCCTTTCCGACAGCACATTCCATTGCTTGCACAGGCAATGCAGCACCTTTTTTTTAGGAATTCGATATAGCTCTTGGGGCTAAAGGGATCAAGTGATATGGGGGAAAGGGCAGGATCAGGGTATTGAATTTGATGATCAGCCATAATCATAATGAATGGTGGAACAGGCTTGAAGGGCCGAATGGCCTCCTCCTGCTCCTATTTTCTATCTATGTTTTTATGTGCCTCCTCCCTTCTCACCGTCCAAGACCCCAACATTCCACCAGGTAAAATTGGGATTCAGTTGTACTTCTTTCGCTTTAATACACTATATTTGCTGTTCACAATGTGGTCTCCACAAATTTACCCTGCACTCTATGAGAACAGTGATCATAGAATGGCAAAGCAGCCTTGTTTATTTATTAGTGTCACAAGTAGACTTACATTAACACTGCAATGAAGTTACTATAAAAATCGCCTTGGTGAACTAATGGTCTACTCCACTCCTATTTCTGATGTTCCTTCGTCCTTATTGTTGTAAATTTGGTTAACACAGTCGTTACAAATATTAAAGTCCCTAAGATTACTATGTTATCCTTGTTACACTGCTAATTTCCTGATTTATACTCTGCCCTACATTACTGTTAGGGGCCATTTGAATTCCCACCCATAAATTTTCTGCCATTTGTTATTTCTTGGCTCCAAGCAAATAGGTTCTGCATCTTAATTTTTGAGCTATGATCTTGTCTTTCCATTGTCTTTATTCCACTCTTTATGATCAGGATTTCCTCCTTCCCATTCCCTCAGACCATCTTTCCATTTTGCTTATCCCTTCTAAGCATCAAGTATCCTGGAATATTTAGTTCTCAATCTCGATTACTTTTCGATCATGTCACCAAGTTCAAACCTATTAATATCTATCATCCAACCTGTATTGTCTATTTTGTTGTGAATACTTCACACAAATGCCTTTTCTTTATCTTTTTTCTATTTTCTCCTAACATTGTTTTGAAGTCCTTTGAAGGTGAAGATAAATAACTTGGGGAAAGAACAGATTGCACATTAGGACTTATATATTCAGAAGCAGTGCGTTGGCACAGTGGTTAGCACTGCTGCCTCACAGAGCTAGGGACCCGGGTTCAATTCTGGCCTCGGGTCACTGTCTGTGTAGAGTTTGCATATTCTCCCCATTTCTGCGTGGGTTTCCTCTGGGTGCTCTGGTTTCTTCCCACAGTCCAAAGGTGTCTGGGTTAGGTTGATTGCAGTAAGAAGTCTCACAACACCAGGTTAAAGTCCAACAGGTTTATTTGGTAGCAAACACCATAAGCTTTTACCATAAGGTTGATTGGCCATGTTAAATTGACCCTAGTGTCAGGGGATTAGCAGGGTAAAAATGTGGGGTTCGGGCCTGGGTGGGGTTGCAGTTGGTGCAGATTTGATGTCCCCCTTCTGCACTTCAGGGATTCGATGAATCATCTATTTTTTGTTTCCACTAATGTTACTCCAGCTGAATTGGAAATTTGTAACTCTGGTGATTTAATGTCAAAATGTTTCACCGGAGTTCAGAGGAATTTGGTTCCACAGGAGGAATTTCGCACAGAACTAGATTGTTGTCTTGACTGTGGTAGGAGTAAATTGTTAAACGTGACGGCTATTCCAACCGTATTAGTATCTGAGATGATGGAAGGAGTTGCTACTGATAGACAAATTTAAAACAGGTTGCACATGTACTGAAACCAGGACTTGATCATATTCTTGAAGTTCAACTGAACAGACATTTTATTCCAAAATCTCAGATAGATCTCTGACACATTTCAAGGTGATCTCAAATGGAAGATGGTTGTACAACACAATGGGTTGTCCTCAGAGCCAGGCTCTGAGAATTGACCCTCCCTGGCTACTGCCTACCTCATTCAGATTGGGTGGGGGCTAATCATGAATCAGGAACCGCCCCCCCCCCCCCCCCCCCCACCTCCCCCACATCCGAGGAGACAGAGAGAAAAGGATTTTTTGAAAAATCTCTGCAACAACTAAAATCAGGAAAAAATGCACTCCGCACTTTTAGAAGTGAATTTTCAATGCCAGAGAGGGTATTTGGCAGTAATTAAAACTTAACAAGTTATTAAAGGTTCACTAACACCCTAACCTTTTCTGGCATCTTTCGTGACTATCTATTGGGTAAGTACTACAGCTTTTCATGCTTCAAGTTCCATATATTTGGAGGTGGAGTGTCTTGCTGAGAAATTGGTTTGGCACAAATTCTGAAGGAGACAGAATCTTATAATTTTACCATTTAACTGTGCACATGTGGATGTCTACAGTTGTTCGATTTCATTCTTTTAACCTCATGGTTACTATCACTTTAAAATTCAGATGTTCACTCATAACCACTTTCATCATTGAAGTATAGTAACCTGTTTATCATAGAATTCCTACAGTGCAGAAGAGGCCATTCAGTCCATCGAGTCTGCACCCATCGATCATATGCGATATAATTCATGATAACAACTCTGTTTTCAGATCATTAACTTTTATTCTTGATATAAATTTTAATCTTGATCCTGATGTGATTACAGGTTCTGGTTCATACACTGTTGAGAAAATACAGCATCACAAAGTTAATGGATATTTTTTGCACTGCCCCTTGTCTGAAATAATTGAAGCAATTATGTCATAGGAATAGAGTATGCAAAGCTATTGACACTCAGAACTATATCTTGACCTAAAGTCAAGGTGAACTGAATTTTGATAGGAAGTAAACACACAACGCTATTTGCAATGGTGACATTTCCTGAAGTTAATCTTAAATAGATCACAAAAGGTGTACAAGCCCATAATTGTAATCAGTCCTCACATGGTTCCAGTTAAAAAGCAGTAAACTATTATAATTAATAGTGCAATAATTGAAGCAGGAAATATTGTTGTCTAATTAGTTTGATATTGGATGCTTTTTGACAGTGGCAGAGATATTTGATTTGTGCTTTGTCATGTCGTTCTGTAAGAAAACTTCCCATTTCCCAAAGGAGTTCCAGAAATGGACATTGTATTTAGCAAAGAATCAACAGGAGCAAGGAAAATCTGTGGGGAGGAGTAGGTTAAAGTCATGAGTTTGTCAAACCAATCTTTCTGGAATCAATTCTCCTTTGCCTGCGTAAAATAACGGAATCATCATGAAACTGCTATTTTCTATGTTCTGTTCGGCAGCGTCCGACGTGATTCATTGGGGTTTTGTCTGAAAATCTGTTCATTATTAGTTAATTGCTGTTAACCAATGTAAACATGAATTCTTAAAGAGATCTTGACCTGTAAAGGGTAAATGTTATAACTGTTGCTAAGTGACATTTATTTCAACCTGCGTTGTTAAGGGCTGGAGCAAATGCTGAACTTTTGTTTGTTGAGTATTGTCGAGGTGTGCAGCAAACCATCCTGAAGTCTGTCACTCAGCACAAGTTTCAAAACTGAGTAACTAAAAGATGGATGTTCCCCCATGGCCATCAATTCAAGATGCTCGCAAACTCTTAACGGAGATTCCTATCAACCATATCATTTCTCCTTTAGAGTCCCACTGCGGTTCTAGTAAATTTCCCAGCATCACATTATATTAACTTTGCGATGTCCGGATATTATCCAAATAAGAGAGTATTGAACTGCACATAGTGAATACAACATGTGAAATCTAAAGTAAAATTGGAATAATGCGTCATGTGAACTTTTAGATTAATTCTAAATGTGAAAATGTATTATCTTTAATTATGTTGGTTAATAGGAAGGCATCGGTTAATTAGAATTTCTGTCAGGGACTGTCATCTTGCTTATCCAATTTTATTTTTCTCTTTTCACATGCTGTTGCAAGAAACTTTCTGTAATGAGGGTTTCATTTCTCTGTAAGTTTCTGAAATTGTGAAAAGTTGCAAAGGTTTAAGAGTAAACTTTGTAGTTGATGTCACTGGTGGAGCTTTTACAGGCAAAGATGGTGGAACTGGCACACGATTGCGTTGTTGTGCTTTAGATTTTACAAGGTGTGATTTACATCCTTTTGTAAAGGCCATGTTACAAGCTTTCAAACATAATTTACTGAGAATCTCATAAGCATATTTACTGAGGAAGTTGCCTGCAACATTAGGTTTTCTCCATCAATATTTTTATGCATTGCTACTGCAGAATACTAACTTGGATTCGGTACTTTAAAAAGGGATTAAGTGAGTGCTCGACGGTGTTCTGGATGTAGTCCAGAATTGAGACGGGGAAGAGGACATCACAAAGGATCAATAGAATACAGGTGCTGAAATCCCGAAGTTAAGCCACCCACACCATTCACTTCTCTAGAACCTGTATCCAGGTACGTCAGTGGAATCCAGATTCACCACCTCTGCTTTGCGGGACGTTGAAAAAGAGATTGTGTCATCACCTGACACAGAATGATACCATCTGCTGCATAAGGATTTGCACGCAAAATTTGGATTGAGGCAGCCCTTAGACATTAGGATTACAATGAAGCTTTCATGTTACCATATCCTTTGAAGCCACATCTGCCACATCTGATAATCTCCAATGGGCCGATGAATCAGGGAGTTCCAGCTGCCAGGTTTGTAAGGCAGCTCTGTCACCCTTTTCCCCGTGGGAAGCAGGCATTGACTGTGCAGGAAATAGAAGTGCTCAGTGTCACAGGTGGCATCATGTAGGTACAGGGCTCTTCATATCGACCCATTGGCCTTCACGAAGGAGCTTGCTATTGAATAATGCTGAGGTGGCTGATCAGAGAGACACATTGGGCCCAATTTTACCATTGCGTTGCGCCCGTTTTCAGGCGTGAAAACTTGATAAAGTCGGGTGTGAGGTGAGTAGCACGATTCGCACCCGCCTCTGCACAGGTTCCCCCTTTACCAAGGCCTAAAAATGGCCGCGATCGGGACTGGGCCCAAAATGGGCGCAACGGCCATTTAAATATATTTGTATGCATTTAAATTGACTAAATAGGCGGCACGTCCCCCTTTACCAACACGTTCGCCCATTCAGAATTGGCACGAAACAGAAATGCTCCATATAAGTCTGATTCGGGCGCTCCAATTAATGAGGAGGTAAGTGCCGAGTGTCCGACAGCTCTTTGCATGAGATTCGTTGGGGGCGGGGGGGCAGTGGGGGGGGGGGGGGGGGGGGGGGGGGCGGGGAGGATGGGGGGGCTGGCTCCGATAGCTCTCTGCTTGGGATCGGTGGGGGGGAATGGGGGTCCACTGCCACTCTGCCTGAGATCAGTGGAGGGTGAAAGGAGGTCTGCTGCCACTCTGCCTGTGATCAGTGGAGGGTAAGGGGGGGTCTGCTGCCACTCTGCCTGAAATCGGTGGGGAGGAAGGGGGAGGGGCCAGCGATCATTGTGGGGGTGGGGCAATGTCTGTGGGGGTCAGGGGGAGACATTATCTGGTCCAGGAGGGATGTGCCAGGGGAGCAGCATTCTATCATTTTTTTCTGCGCATGCATAGTTGGAGGCGCCGATTGGAGCTGCAGGATTTTGGGTGCGTTAAGCCCCGTCCACAGGCTTCTGCAGTGCAATTCAGACTTGCTGATATTTTTTCAGGCAGAGTGCATATCGGGGCGCCTGAGACCGGGTCTAAAAGTCAGATCTGAAACACTCCCAGTTTCAAGTCCGCCCAGCACTTAGAATCAAAATGGTAAATTGGGCCCGTTAAGTCTTGCCAGTGGCCATTACTGGTGGGATGTGGGCATCACTGGCTTGGGCAGTCCACCCTTAATTGTCCTTGAGAAGGTGGTGATGAGCTGCCTTCTTGAATCCGCTGCAGTCTATATGATGTAGGTACACCCACTGTGCTGTTAGGGAGGGAATTCCATGAATTTCACCTCGCGATAGTGAAGGAATGGCGATATAGTTCCAAGTCAGGATGGTGATTGACTTGGAGGGAAACCTGTTGTACCTATTAATTCTCAGATACTTTCAACCAGTTTACTTACTCCAAGGTCTTACCCCAGTGCCCTTATTTGCAAGGTGGACAAAGGACAAACACAAGTAAAGGTTCAACAAGTTTATTAATAATTACACTATTAACCCTTAAATTACCCACATAAAACAAGAGGATACCCCAGATTCAAGTATACTACCCGTAAAGATGGCTTGGTTAAACTGCAGGCCCGATTTTCTGAGTACCTCTGGTCTGTCGTCACGAAGGTGAGTCTCGATGGCAGCTTCTTCCTTCTCTGGTCAGTCTTCCGAATGGTCACAACTGCCTCCCTCGTCGAGTCTTCGCTGCAGTGTGCCTCTGAGTGTGTCCCTTTATCCCCAGCCTGCTTGCCTTTCCAGAAACATCTCTGGCTTCCGGCCAATGAGGTCCCAGGAGGGGGTTCCAATACCCAGTGGGTTTCTTGATGTCTGCCTGACAGGACACCAGGGTCCGCCCCCAGGTGTCCATCTCCATGTTGTTGAACTTGTTATCAGATAAGGTATCTACAGGAACTCTTGGTGACAGAAAGTCTGGCCCGATCTGGGCTTCTAACAATAGGCCAATGCATTTCAATGAGGTGCCATGATCTCCTGCTAAGTCTCAAGTAGAGTGTAACGACCTTTGATGGGTGGTTGATGGGTCCGGCCCAGACATGTTTGTGTATTTGTACAATTGGCCTGCCTGAGGTTTGACTGTGTTTGATTTCAATGTGCCCAATTCTTTAATTTAGGATATCCAATTTTATCAGCCTTAAAACTAGGCCCTGTTTATATCACCACAAACCTCTAGGTGATGGTGTTCCAATGTATCTGCTGCTCTTGTCCTTCTGGAAAGCGACTCACAAATTTCTTATCTTGATTACTGGAGATATGGCAGCTTCTGCTGGCGGAGGTGCCTGGTCCCACCAACCGTGACCCCCTGCCACGGCTTCCCCGGTGACAGAGGGTGTGAACAATGGGAAACCCCATTGACAACGGTGGGACCGGAAGATTCTGCCGCTGGCCAATGGCAGGCCATCTTCACTGCTGCAAAACATGCCACAAGAGATCTTCAAATGAAATTGTGGAGCAGCTGACATGGATTTCAGACTTTAACAGCTGTCACTATTCTGATGTCTAGATGGATAAACCCTGGGAATGTCATGGCTGTGTGAAAAGAAAACTACTGCCAGGACATCCTCGTTGAGGCTGTGTGATAAAATTCAGTTCACTTTGAGCCCCAAAGCCAGATATGTATTTTTTGTAAAACACTGATCAGAATGAGTCTTTGTGGAAGTCTTTTATGATTCAGAACGTGAAGCCTCACTCCTTAGAACTGGAATGCAGAAGAACAAAGGTATTTTTGGCACTTATTAAATGTGATATAAAATTATGAGAGTTATTGATAGAGTTGATAGTCAGAATCTTTTCCCCAGAGTTGTAATGTCTAATACGAGGGGGTACGCACTTAAGGTGAGAGGTGAAAATTCAAAGGAGATGTGAGGGGCAAGTTTTTTACACAGAGAGTGGTAGGTGTCTGGAACATGCTGCCGGGGTGGTGCAGGCAGATACGATAGGGTGTTTAAGGGCTTTTAGGTAAACACATGAATATGCAAGAAATAGAGGGATATGGACCAAGAGCAGGCAGAAGGGATTAGTTTAATTTAGCATCTTGTGCAGCACAACATTGTGGGCTGAAGGGCCTGTTCCTGTGCTTTCCTGTTCTATGTTCTATGTGATTTGATTTTATTGTCACATGGACAGGGATAGAGTGAAAAGTATTGTTTCTTGAGTGCTACACAGGCAAAGCATACCGTTCATGAAGTCCATAGGGGAAGTTAGTGTTGCAGCTACAGATACTAATGTAGGAGGCAGGAGTTACTGAACGTGGAGATCTTGTAAGATGGCGGATATTTTTTTTAAAAATGTAATCAGTGCACAAAGGTGAAAGGTAGACTCCTGAGTAAGAGAAACCCAGTTTACATTTGGCTGTTTCTTGGGTGCAAAATTGGTTCAAAATCTTTGAATTTTGGATTGCGCTCTGATGCGCGATTGATTCACACGGGAGGCTCGGACGTACCTGGGAATAAAGGCTTTTATTCACAACAAGATTGGAGCACACTACTTAACAATACTATCCCAGACTAAGGGCTACTAGGAAGTAGCAGTGACCTTTATACTCCCGTAAGAAGGCGGAGCCTAACGGAGTGTACCACAGAACAATGTTAACAGGTGGAACACCCCAACCCTAACCCCAACAGTAACAAGAGTAACATATGTACAAGTATCCATAGTGGTAACCATCTATGGTTCACCACACGCTCACTGCAGTTTATCAGTCTCTGGGGCTGCAGAGTGAGGTGAAAGGGCAGCAATTGACAATGCAGAGACCTCTGGGTGCTGGAAGAAGAAGACAAAGAAGGGAAGGGTGCAGTAAGCAGCCTTACACCATTCAAATCTGCAGGAATAGACCATCTCGGCTACAATGAGAAGCAATATGTCTGGCAATTTTACTTCCATGGAAGGTTGTGGGAGGATTATTTCAAATGCAAATTGGCTGCTCTGTTAATTTTGTCCCTTCCTGAACTGGTGTGGCCACAAATTGAATGGCTACTTGTATGAAAAGTCTGAACCATGTTGGCAGCCACATATTTTGTTTAAGTTAATTAAGTTTATTTATTAATGTCACAGGTAGGCTTATATTAACACTGCAATGAAGTTATTGTGAAAATTTCCTAGTCGCCACACTCCGGTGCCTGTTCGGGTACACTGAGGGAGAATTTAGCATGGCCACTGCTCCTAAGCAACACATCTTTTGGACTGTGGGAGGAAACTGGAGCACCTCTGTTGACTAAATATGAAAATAGATTGCATTGCATTGGTAAAATAAATTGTCCCTGCCATCTCTGCTCAGATAGTCAGATGGTGAATGCAGGTGTGCTGTGGAGAAGAAAAAAACTCTTGTGAAGGAAAAGTTAAAATTAACATTTCCCAATAATCCATCAAAGTGCCTTGAGCACGGACAGTATTATAGAATCCTTCTTTAAAGCATTATTTTTAAAACCCTTGAATGTTTTTGTTAAAACAAGCCTAGCAGTGTCATCTTACTTCCACTAGTTAAAGGAACTTTTTGAAATTAAATACATACTCTGGAATTTCTTTTAAACATTTAGTTACAGTAAATTACTGTGCTGGATGAAATATGATCACCAATGATATACTGTAAATTCCTTTGTACATTTTGACAACAATAATACTTCCTTCTATATCTTTCATCAAACTGTCAATAAATGACATCGGTAATGTTGAGGAAAGGTTTTTTTTCTCAAAGTCTGCTGGACTAAGTTCACTTTTCATAGGTGGAAAATTGAAAGGTCAACATGGCAGCCTATTGGCTTTAGAACTTTCACAAAGTCAATATATTACTTGATTTAAAAGTGTACACAAAAGCTACTTTAGAGATGATTATGTGTGTTTTATTGTGACTTCACAGTAATGGTCTTCTTTGATGTTTTTTGAAAGGTGAGACCAGCATTAGGTAGCTTGCCTGGGGGTTGCCATTGAAAACTCCACATGATGCACAGAGCTCAAACAAACTCCGAAAGAACAATAGTTCCTTACATACATTATTACAACCCATCAGTCATTTGTTTACATTGTATCTGAGAAGTTGAATTAGGGTTTGTCAACTTTCTTTGTTGGGGTAATGAAACAATAGCCACAACAAGGTTGGGGATCAAATTCTCACTATGAGTCTATTGCCACAGGTTATAAATAAGGGATAGTTTTGAGACCTGATGGATATCTATGAGCCTTAATTCTTGAAGTGTACCTTATTCATTTGACAGAATTCTGAATGGGTTATGTTCAAGATGTTTTCCAATAATGTGCTTGATTTAAGGATTATTTGACATTTGATGGACTTTAATTACATCAAATAGTATTAGCAGGTATCTACCCAGATGTTTGAAATATCATTTCTAACAGCAACAGTACTTAGGATAAAGAGGTATCTTGTAGAAGTGATGTAAATGGAGATAATAAATTTGAGTAATTTTTTTTAGGGGACGAAGTTGATTTATATCACTGATTAGAAATTATTTAAGCTTAGATTTTGCAGTTAGCAGTGAATGGATAGAGGCCTAGCAATCTCTGTGGCTCAATCTCTTTCTCAACATTAATTTGAATCCGACACTATGTCCAGGGTAAGTCCAGGAATTCAGCAATGGTGAAGTCACCAAGCAAGATAAGAGGCCAATCTCAATGACAAATTCTCAGACAGCAGAAAAGGAAGAAAAATGTTCTAATTATTATTCACTTTCAATTAAATGTTATAGAAAACAAAGAAATGGCCCACATTCAATATATCATAGGCTGTTAAAATATATATTGAAAAACTATGTCATTCATGACAGATAATGCACACTGAACAGGGAGGAGGGATAAAGAAGAGGAGACAAAGGAACAGTTGAGAAAGAGAATCTTAAGCAGGTTTGTGAAAATAAGGATCTGGTGTTGCTAAGGAAAGAGTTTCCAGGTGGTGGTGGCAAGGTTGCTGAGGGAGAACCTGCTAACAGTGGAATGCGCACAATTGAGAATTTGAAGTTGGCTAATATTTGGGGACCAAGGGACAAGTACAGAAATTTCAGAAGGATGGAGGGAAAATCCACAGCTGATTTGAAGGTGAGGATCTGAATCTTGAAGTCAATTTCTCGGAGCTCAGAAAGCAACAAGAGGATCTTCATGCAACAAGGATAAAGGTGATGAAGATCTTAGTGCAGAGAAGTGAGTAAGGACAACATTTGATAAAAATCATCCTCAAAGTGTGAAACATGGAAGCTTTTGGTGACAGAGTAAGATAGGTCCGGACGGAGGTGACTCAGTATTGCGGAAGAAAATCAATCATAGAATCATAGAATCCTTACAGTACAGAAGGAGGCCATTCGTCCCATCGAGCCTGCACCGCCAACAACTCCACCCTATCCCCATAACCCCACATATTTACCCTGCTAATTCCCCCAAAACTAGAGACAATTTAGCATGGCCAATCAACCTAACCTGCACATCTTTGGACTGTGGGAGGAAACTGGAGCACCCGAAGTAGTTTTCAATTACTAGGGGGCACAGGTTTAAGATGCGAGGGGCAAGGTTTAAAGGAGATGTACGAGGCAGATTTTCTACACAGAGGGTGCCTGGAACTTGTTGCTGGGGGAGGTAGTGGGAGCAGATACGGTAGTGACTTTTAAGGGGCTTCTTGACAAATACATGAATAGGATGGGAATAGAGGGATATGGTCCCCGGAAGAGTCGGGGGTTTTAGTTCAGTCGGGCAGCATGGTCGGTGTAGGCTTGGAGGGCCGAAGGGCCTGTTCCTGTGCTGTAATTTTCTTTGTTCTTTGTTCTTTGAAATCCATGCAGACATGGGGAGAACGTGCAAATTACGCACAGGCAGTGACCCAAGGCCAGGAATCGAACCCAGGTCCCTGGCGCTGTGAGGCAGCAGTACTAGCCACCGTGCCGCCCAAGTGAAAATGAAAGTGGAAAGTGGATGAGATCAGCTGAACTGTAAATCTCCAGGATAGCCTGAGGTGACAGCCTGAGGGAAATGGAGGCAAACTGGAATTGGTCAAGTCCTTGTAAGAACTGGAGGATGTTTTGACTTTTGCAGTCTTCTTTTCAGCAGGGCATTTGGTGATGCTGCCATAGCTGATTGGTCTTATGACATTCTGGTGACTAATGTGGCAAATGAATCCAGCCTCCAGTCTAATTTATCATCAGTTTACTTCACAATATCTGATTATTTAATGGTAAGATGGTCAACTTTATTCAGAATGTAAATATTGTTCAAAGCTATGAAGCAGAATAGTACTAGAAAGTTTTTGGAGGAGGGGGTTGTGGGCAGTGTGGGGGTTGTGGGCAGTGTGGGGGGTGTGGGGGATGGAGTGAGAAAGGATTTAACTCCAGAAATTCTACACGTTGAATCAGCAAGAGATGGTTCTCTGGTTTAAGCACAGTAAGAAGTCTCACAACACCAGGTTAAAGTCCAACAGGTTTATTTGGTAGCAAATATTTGGTACCAAATTTGCTACCAAATAAACCTGTTGGACTTTAACCTGGTGTTGTGAGACTTCTTACTGTGCTTACCCCAGTCCAACGCCGGCATCTCCACATCATCTCTGGTTTAACTCAGGTTAGAACAAACTGAGTGCATGACTGACTTGGAAATGATCAATTTTATGCTTAACAACCAGGTCTGGTGAATGTCAGTGGTTTACTCAGAAAGATTGAATAATATAAGAGGTCAAATCAGTCTGTTCTCGTGGCTAGTACAAGTTGTGTGATGAATTAGAAGACACCAAAGAGGAAAGTGTCTATATTAAGTAAATATTTTTTTAAACCTAATTAAACAATATTCTTTGTCTCCAGTCTATATTTTTTCCTGAGTGCAATGCTTGTTCAAGTGCTGCATTTATCTAAGCTATCTGAGTATGCTTTTTACTTGCATCTGGCTTCACAGTTCACATCCTCCTGTCATAATACGAAATAGAATCAATGGAAACTGTTCTTCACATTTGTTGGCAACACAAAAAAGTGTCGAGAATAAATTTCTGTCCCTGCTCAGATAAATTCACAAAGAGAAAAGGCTTTAGCAAAGAAAGATTACATGATAATTAATCAAAACAATGGTTTTTAAATTACTTGTCACGGAAACATTTTATTCTAGAAGTTTCGAATGATGTATCAGTCTTTAATTTTAGCTTTAGCCATTAATGTTTAGTAAATCACTGCTCCCAGTGTGGTGCTGCAGAAGTGTAGAGACTGGACAATGTGTAGACATTGACAAAATTGTCTATTTTGGAATGATTTAAAGGGATATAGATCACAGCCTTTGGAGAAATGGTTACAAAGCAATGGTCAAGAAGTGAAAACCATTCAAGACACCCTGCCCAGTGGTAAAGGAGAGGTGTGAGTGACCCACCTCGACCTGAATATCCCAAATTCAATTCTTCATTTGCACTGAGTTACCTAATCATAACACGAATGAATATCATAAACATTGGTGTGCAGAGAAAATTCTTGTTCCAGATCACTACCTCGTGATCTGTGTGGATACTCAAGGAAGCTCAGGAAGAAATGATAAGATCAGGCAAGGAGAGGATTGGGGTCAGCCATGATTTCCGGCACCACCTCCCCCCCACCGCCGCCCCCCGCTACTCCCCCTCCTACCCCGGTATTAAACAGCTGGCCAGCATTTAATGTCCATACTCACAAAGGATGAATGGCACATGATTAAGGCAATACAAGGTGCTAATGGTTGAGGAATAGGATGTAAACAGGAAACTATGGCTTCAAGAGAGAAAGTAGATATAGGGGTGGTTAGATGGGAAAGGGGAAGAATATGACAATAAAATCATTATTGATAAATTATATGTTTTATTTATTAACGTATCTAAAATTTGCAACTGTTTGGTGTGGCAGACCTTTGGTGCGAAGGTGAGCATAAACTTAAGGTTCAAAAAGCCTGTTCTGATTCTAAACTCACTGAGTTGAAGTGCTGAATCAACCAAAGATGAGATTGTTCACTTGTTTGGGAAGTTACATGATGAGTAGGTCACAGAGCACACACTAAGGTCTCTGCTCGCAGTATATGGCTAATGGGGGAATTGATTCCAATGGTTCCCCTCATATAGATGACAGCATTCCCCAAAATCCAGCTACATTAGCGAGCTGACTCACTTCATTAAACACAAAACTATCAGTGAACTGTTACCTTTCAACTTGAATTAATCTCATATACAACCATTTGTAGAACTATTCATCTTCTCACTATCTGCAAACACTCAGTCATCAGGGCAATTCCTGCAATCTTTCCCGAGAATTCTTTTGCACTATGCAGTGAAATTTGATCTAAGATAAGTTGGTCAAGTTTGATTTTCTTTTCAATTAAAACTAGAAGATCACTTTCTTTGTGCCCACCTTCCCCCATCTCTTTTTAAGGCATTAACATCTTGTTGGGGGTATGGTTTCAAGGATGCTGTGCACTGTCGAGTTCCTTATCTAATGATGATGATTGACAGGCTATTCACATTGGAACTGCGGGCATCATCCATTCCTGGCAGTCGGTTAGTGCTGGTCACCAGGTACAGGAGCACTGGATAACTCTCTTCCTCTCAAAGCAGGGGTCAGTGGCAGTGTCCTTGTTGCTGTCCTGTTTCCGCTCCTTTACTTTGGCACAGACCAGCGATCAAAGTGAAGACTCAGCCACCAGTTTCAATCTGGAAATTGAATCAATGTATTATACGCCTGTTGGAATAATTATAGTCTATTGTTGGAGACTGCTGTTCGTATCTTGGTAGTGGGATAATGTTGTGAGTTACCATACACTGCTATGTGTCAGGTTGCATGTCTGCATAGATCAGTTATTCAGTTCACAATTTTAGTGCTATGCAAACATCAAAAAATAAATTGGATCCCAAGAGAACATAACTGATTCTGTAACTATTGCAAATCGGAATATGTTTATAAACACTTTCATGAAGACAAATGTTCTGAACTAGAGTGAAGAGTCACCTTGCACTGATGGTGTTTTGGGGAGTGTCAGTGTGAGAGATTCACCCTCAGAGGGCATGTGGTGGGTTTGTAACAGGCACGAGTGGAGAATTCAGTGGGAGCTGAAAAGTCAGAAACGCGCAGACACGAAGCCAGTTTGGAATTCCCCCAGTGGAGGGTTCATGTCGAGTTTGTTCTTCTGCTGCCTGGTGGTGTGGACCCAATTTGCATCTCATGAATTCTCATTAAAACAGCTGTTTACCAGAATCTCATCAGAGCTTTCAATCTTACATCGCACCAGCGGGAAACCATGTTGGCACATTTGAAAATCAGTGACGTGCATTGGGCAGATCTCAGTTCACTTGAGACTTTGAGCTGAGTGCAACAGATAAGCTCCCCCATGTCAGAGTTCCCCGGGGCAGTGGGGGTCCTGGGCTGAGAATGGAGGAGTCCATTCAGCTCCTGTGCAGCACCAGAGCTCAGAGCTTTGAATACTTGAGTTCTTCCATTGAGAGAGTGGACAATCTCATGCAGTCAAATCCAGGGACTCTTGGAGTGGATTCAGGAACTGCGCATTGACTGAATGCATTCCATGCCCAGTTGCCTGAACAGGTCAGTGGTGGTGATCAGACAGAGATGTTTGGAGGGGATGCCAGCCAAGGGCTGTGGCAGTCACTGAGGAGGAGGAAGATGCCACTTCCCATGGGGTACCATCACTGTCATCAACTCCCTCCTTGGCCCCTTTGACTGAAGGAGTGTCTGTGCAGTGACCATGTGACAGGTGCTGCCCTTGCAATGATTCAGGTACAGCAACCTCTGGAGGTTACCCTATGGGCAGCTCTTTGCTGCTGATGATAGCCACGTGCTTCTCAACCACAGGCAGATAAAATTAGCAAATTGCCTCCTTCCAGGTCCCCTGGGAAGCAGCAGGTAGAGGAAGGGGAGAGTGGAAGATCCTGCATAGGTGGGTAGGTCACTGGTTTGCCTCGCCTGTAACTGGACACTTTTTAATTAAAGGGTTATGGGGTGAATGTGGGTAAAAGACATTGAAATGTCTGATCAACCATGATCGTACTGAATGGTGAAGCAGGCTCACTGTGCTGAATGGCCTACTCCTGTTTCAATGAGCACCATGTAAATATAAACAGATGAAGTCAGATGTGTCATCTTGCTTTGATTAATGATGGGATTAGAAAAGAGTGATGAAGTGGTGAGGGTGAGTAAGGATCTATGAATGTTGAAATCTCTGGGCTGATGTGTATCCTTCATTGGTGGTCAGAGTTGAGCAGTTCAATGGAAATGTTCTCACAAAAGCACAGATTGCACTGTTCTGGATCATTCCCCTCCTCCAGCTCTTCGTCTGATGAGCTGGAGTCCGTCCAACACTTCACTGTCTTCAATGTCCGCTCCTCTCTGGAGGCCACGTTATGGAGAGTGCAGCAGACCACCACAATGATCAAGATCCTAGCAGGAGTTTATTGCTACTTACTGACCATTCTCTCCACAATCCCTGACAAAGGGTCATGTAGACTCAAAACGTTGGCTCTATTCTCTCCCCACAGATGCTGACAGACCTGCTGAGATTTTCCAGCATTTTCTGTTTTTGTTGGGTATAGATTGCTGGACTGTGAAATTGGGCCTTCAGCGCTATATTGCCTGTAAACCAGGTGCCACAATTTGTTTTCCTTATACTCAATGAGCTGTTATTGTGTAAAGAATAATCATCAAAAATCACATCATAAGCCTTCTCGCTGGACTAATTATAATGTTCTCAAACTGCGCATATGCATTTGGCATGTAGTCTAACTTTTAAAAACTCTGTACAAACAAACCGAGTTGAATCATTGTTGGTGAGTCCTATTTTCATCTGTTTACAGTATTTAAAATCTTATCTTCTGATATCTTTCCTTGCACTCATGATGTGTGAGGACTTACAGCTCAATGCGACTATTAAAAGCTTTATTCAAAACATAATGAAGGAACTTGACAACTTGGGTAGAAAGATTAATTAGTCACTGCTCCAGTGGATATGATCTAGATATATGAGAATAGTGTACATTTTTATTGTTTTGTTTTTAAATGTGAAACTAAATATTGCTTTCTTCTTTGTATTATATTTGTGAAGATCTAGTATTCATAGAAATGAAACCACACGTTATATAGCACAACTATAATCACCATTTCCCACACCTTAAAATTACACATGAACTATTATGTTCTTTATTACAGCAGGACTGGCAAGCAGACAAAATGCTTGAGGGAAAGATATACTATGAAATTAGGTTTCTTCGATACTTGTCACTTTACTCTGGCATTCCACATTATTAAAGTGTAAATAACTGTAATTCTATGTAAGACATAATAGTCAAGCTTCAAACATAAAATTTATTTTGGCTTGTTAAAACATGAATATAAATCTATCAAACGTGCTCCCTAATTCTAAAATGTAAAAAAAATGTTTTACAGCATTATATGTGTCAATCCAAACTCGAAGCAGATTGATAATTTTGCATTTGGAAATGAACGAACAGTTTGAGAATGTGCGATAGCCGAGTTTGTGTTTAATTCATTTCAGATTGAGAATTGTTGGTCCTTTCTAATCTGATAATTTAAATCCAGTGCCTACTATTGATAGGGGCACAGAGAGGCGGGCAATTGTTTTGAAGTCCCAGGGCGATAACTTGTGGAACCCTATTCAATGGGGTGTGTCCTTGGTATGATCATTTCATGGTGCTGCACAGAAAGAGTTCCCAATGTCGTTTTATCCCCAGTATCTATTATCTATGGAGTGAGTGTTCAAACACATGCTTCTCTTTGGTCTAATGGCTAGCTTTCTTGGGAGGTAGGTGACATTTGCACAGCTCTAATATATCATGCTTGACGATAGAACTTTGGAACTCGGTCAAATCTCCGTGGCAATTTGGTAATTAGATCTCTGAGTTGAGGAGATACAGAGTGCTCCAAGGCAGTGTTGATGATTGATCAGTATTCTGATTCATTCAGTGATGCTGTTTGATAGACCTGTCCCCCCGGCTTGACTTGTGTTCATTTGATTGCAAATAGGCCGACAAATCAATGACCTCATCAATAGGATGGTCTTCATGTGAAGTTGATTTGTGGTTTGTGCGAGTAAATGTCATGGTTTTAGATCATTTAAATCCAGCTGCCGTCAGACTTTTGAATGGACCTACCTTGCATTAAGTTGATCTTTCTCTACACCCTAGCTATAACTGCAATACTACATTCTGCACTCTCTCCTTTCCTTCTATGTATGGTTTGTTTTTCTGTATAACGCATAAGAAACAATATTTTTCACTGTAAACTAATACATGTGACAATAATAAATCAAATCAAAGAAGCAAGACATCGGGCGGCACGGTAGCGCAGTGGTTAGCACTGCTGCTTCACAGCTCCAGGGTCCCAGGTTCGATTCCCGGCTCGGGTCACTGTCTGTGTGGAGTTTGCACATTCTCCTCGTGTCTGCGTGGGTTTCCTCCGGGTGCTCCGGTTTCCTCCCACAGTCCAAAGATGTGCGGGTTAGGTTGATTGGCCAGGTTAAAAATTGCCCCTTAGAATCCTAAAATGTGTAGGTTAGAGGGATTAGTGGGTAAATATGTGGGGGTAGGGCCTGGGTGGGATTGTGGTTGGTGCAGACTCGATGGGCCGAATGGCCTCCTTCTGCACTGTAGGGTTTCTATGATTTCTATGATAAGCTTAACGACAACAACTATAAATCTTTAACCTTATAAAGTGCCTTTGCTCTAATAAAATGTCTCAAGGTGTTATATGGGAGCAATTATCAAACAAAATTTGACTCTGAGTCATATAAGGTGATATTACACAGGTCAGAAAAGCCTGAGCCAAAGAAGTCAATATTAAGGAACACCTTACCAAAGACAGAATGGAGAGGTGGTGGGAAGTGGGGTTAGATTGGGATTCCTGAGCTTAGGGCTGAAGCAGCTGAATGCATGGCCACTAATGGTGAACTGATTGAAATCAAGGATGTAGAAGATGTCGGAATGAGGGGAGTTCAGAGAACTTGTAGAGTTGTAGGGCTGGAAGAAGCGGCATGCCCGCCCCGATTCCAGGGATGGGTGAGGCTCGGAGAACAGCATTCTCTGTTGGCCTCGGGCAGGATCGTACGAACCTCAGGTGGACATGCAGTAAAATTCCACCAGAGACGGGGTGAATTCATGAAGGAATTGGCAAACAAGGATGAAAATGTTAAAACTCTTGGCAGTTCCGTTTGATTACTGATCTTTGGGTTGTTACTCTCACTGTCTCGAGACTTTTTCACTTCCTCACACACCTGCTCTTCATTCTGCTTCAAATTTTATTTCCTGCTTCCGAGTCACACCTGTCGTGCTGCACATAATCTTGCTTTCTTTAAGATCCATCTCACCTCCTCACTCCTGAGAAATGATCAAAGGGGGTGTGTATGTGAAGGCAGATTTAAAAAATGACAAAATTTAGTCGTATAAGGCTCTTATTCTCAGCATGCTGACTGCTGTTTCAGCTCCAGAATTGTGTCTGTGCCATGTGTGGACAGCTCTGACCACACAACCACACCACACCGAGCGCCATTTTGATGAGAGCATTAACACAGCGGAGGATACCATATCAAGGTCAATGAGCAATGGCCCCGCCGAGCCCCACAAACCTAGCAGCACTCTGGAACGCCTCCATCACAGCAGTTCTGGATGTGCTGCAGTACCAGCAGTGGCCACCACCTCAAGTGGCACTACTGGGACTGAAGAGCCAATCTGCGGGCTGGCGACACTGGGGGCAGGGAGTTAATGAGGATTAGCTTGGCGAAATGATAACAGACACAAGCAAACATGCATTTTGGTAGATTGAACCAGGGCAGGACTTCCTCAGTTAATGGTAGGGCATTAGGGAGAGTTACAGAACAAAGTGACCTAGGGGTACAGATTCATAGCTCCTTGAAAGTAGAGTCACAGGTGGGCAGAGTGGTGAAGAAGGCATTTGGCATGCTTGGTTTCATTGGTCAGAACATTGAATACAGGAGTTGGGACATCTTGTTGAAGTTGTACAAGACATTGGTAAGGACACTCTTGGAATACTGTGTGCAGTTCTGGTCACCCTATTATAGAAAGGATATTATTAAACTAGAAAGAGTGCAGAAAATTATTTACTAGGATGCTACTGGGACTTGATGGTTTGAGTTATAAGGAGAGGCTGGATAGACTGGGACTTTTCTCTCTGGAGTGTAGAAGGCTGAGGGGCGATCTTATAGAGGTCAATAAATAATGAAGGGCATAAATCAGCTGGATAGTCAATATCTTTTTCCAAAGGTAGGGGAGTCTAAAACTAGAGGGCATAGGTTTAAGGTGAGAGGTGAGAGATACAAAAGTGTCCAGAGGGGCAATTTTTTCACACAGAGGGTGGTGAGTATCTGGAACAAGCTGCCAGAGGTAGTAGTAGAGGCGGGTACAATTTTGTCTTTTAAAAAGCATTCAGACAGTTACATGGGTAAGATGGATATAGAGGGATATGGGCCAAAAGCGGGCAATTGGGACTAGCTTTGGGGTTTAAAAAAAAGGGCGGCATGGACAAGTTGGGCCGAAGGGCCTGTTTCCATGCTGTAAACCCCAATGACTCTGTGACTCTAACTGCCAGCTCGAATAGCATAGAAACATATCAACTAGAAGCAGCAGAGGCCATTTGGCCCTTGGAGACTGCTCCGCCATTCATTTTGATCATGGCTGATCATCAAATTCAATATCCTGATTCCCTCCTTCTTCCCATATCCCTTGATTTCTTTAGCGCCAAAGAGCTATATCTAATTTCTTCTTGAAATCACTTAATTTTTGGCCTCACTTACATTCTGTGGTGGTGAATTCCACACATTCACCACTCTCTGGGTGAAGAAATTTCTCCTCACCTCAGTTCTAAAAGGTTTACCCCTTACGTTCAAATAATGACCCCTAGTTCTGGACTCCCCCCACCATTGGGAACATTCTTTCTGAATCTACCTTTCTGAATCTACCACAGAATCTGTCTGTGTGGAGTTTGCACATTCTCCTCGTGTCTGCGTGGGTTTCCTCCGGGTGCTCCGGTTTCCTCCCACAGTCCAAAGATGTGCAGGTTAGGTTGATTGGCCATGGTAAAATTGCCCCTTAGTTTCCTGAGATGCGTAGGTAAGAGGGGTTAGTGGGTAAAATATGTAGGGATATGGGGGTAGGGCCTGGGTGGGATTGTGGTTGGTGCAGACTCGATGGGCCGAATGGCCTCTTTCTGTACTGTAGGGTTTCTATGATTCTATGATACCCTGTCTAACCCTGTTAGAATTTTATAAGTTTCTATGAGATTCCCTCTCACTCTTCTAAACTCCAGTGAATATAATCCTAACTGACTTAGTCTCTCCTGATATGACAGACCTGCCATCCCAGGAATCAGCCTGGTAAACCTTTGCTGTATTCCCTTGAAAGCAAGGACATCCTTTCCTCACATAAGGACACTAAAGCTGCACACAATACTCCAGGTGTGGCCTCACCAAAGCACTTTGGGACCAGTGACCATAATTCCATTAGTTTTAAAATAGCTATGGAGAATGATAGGTCTGGCCCAAAAGTTAAAATTCTAAATTGGGGCAACGACAATGTTGATGGTATTAGACAGGAACTTTCAAAAGTTGATTGGCAGAGTCTGTTGGCAGGCAAAGGGACAGCTGGTAAGTTTGAGGCTTTCAAAAACGTGTTAACCAGGGTTCAGGGTAAACCCATTCCTTTTAGTGTGAAGGGCAAGGCTGGTAGAAGTAGGGAACCCTGGATGACTTGGGATATTGAGGCCCTGGTCAAGAAGAAGAAGGAAGCACATGACATGCATAGGCAGTTGGGATCAAGTGTGTCCCTTGAAGAGTATAAGGAGTGCAGGAGTAGAGTTAAGAGAGAAAGCAGGAGGGCCAAAAGGGGACACAAGATTGTTTTGGCAGATAAGGCAAAGGAGAATCCAAAGATCTTCTACAAATACATTAAGGGCAAACGAGTAACTAGAGAGAGAGTAGGGCCTCTTAACAAGGTTATCTATGTGTCGATCCACAAGAGATGGGTGAGACCCTAAATGAATATTTCTCACCAGTATTTACTGTTGAAACAGGCACTGCTGTTAGGGAACTTGGGGAAATAAATAGTGATGTCTTGAGGAGTGTACATATTAGAGAAGGAGGTGCTGGAAGTCTTAAAGTGCATCAAGGTAGATAAATCCCTGGGACCTGATGAAGTATATCCCAGGACATTGTGGGAGGCTAGGGAAGAAATTGCAGGTCCCTTAGTAAAGTTATTTGTATCATTGACAGCCACAGGTGAGGTACCTGGAGATTGGAGGGTGGCAAATGTTGTGCCTTTGTTCAAAAAGGGCTGCAGGGAAAAGCTTGGGAACTATAGGCCAGTGAGTCTAATGTCTGTCGTGGGTAAGTTGTTAGAAGGTATTCTGAGAGACAGGATCTACTGCATTTAGAGAGGCAAGGACTGATTAGGGACAGTTCACATGGTTTTGTGAGTGGAAAATCAATACTCACCAATTTGATTGAGTTTTGTGAAGTGGTAACCAAGAAGATAAATGAAAGCAATGCAATTGACATCGCCTACATGGACGTTAGCAAGGCCTTTGACAAGGTACCGCATGGTAGGTTGTTGCATAAGGTTAAATCATACGGGATCCAGGGTGAGGTACCCAATTGGATACAAAATTGGCTTGATGACAGAAGACAGAGGATGGTGTAGAGGGTTTTTCAAACTGGAGGCCTGTGACCAGCGGTGTGCCTCAGGGTTCGGTGCTGGGCCCACTGTTACTTGTCATTATATTGATGATTTGTATCATTTGTAAATTGTCTAAATTAAATACATTTAGTTCCCTGTTCCAAATCATTAATATATAATGTGAGCAACAGTTGGGGTCCTATCACAGATCCCTGTGGAACCCCACTAATCATTGACTGCCAATCAGAAAAAGATCCATTTATGCCAACTCTTTGCTTCCTATCTGCTAATCAGCTTTCTATCCATTTCAAGACGTTATCTGCATTCCCATGTGCTTTAACTTTACCAAGTAGTCTGTTATGTGAGACCTTGTTGAAACTCTTCTGAAAGTCTAAATAAACCACATCCACTGGTTCTCCTCAGTCAACTCTACTAGTTACATCCTCAAAAAATTCCAGTAGATTCGTCAAGCATAATTTCCCTTTTGTAAATGGCAAACAAACCAATCGGAGTAACTGCAACTTACTGTCCTTTTATATTGTGCTTCAGTCAGTCAGTCAATGCCTACAGCCAGTTCAACCGGCCTTCTAATCTACCCAGCAAAAATTGTTCTAGAACCATAAATATGTCTTCACATTTGACAAGGTCCCACATGGGAGACTTGTAAACAAGGTAAATTCACATGGGATACAAGGTAAATTTATAAAGTGGATTCAGGATTGGCTCAGTTGTAGGAGACAGAGGGTGATAGCAGAAGGCTGTTTTAGTGACTGGAAGCCAGTGTCCAGTGGCGTGCCACAGGGATTTGTGTTGGGCCCACTATTATTTGTCATTTATATAAATAACATTGATGACTGTGTGAGGGGTAGGATTAGTAAGTTTGCTGATGGCACAAAGATTGGCCGGGTGGTTAACAGTATGGCGGAGTGTCTTGGGTGACAGGAAAATATAGACGGAATGGTCAAATGGGGAGATAAATGGCAGATGGAGTTTAACACTGAAAAGTGTGAGGTGATACACTTTAGAAGGGGTAATTTGACAAGAAAGTATTCAATGAATGGTAGGAAACTAGGAAGTTCTGTGGAACAAAGGGACCTCGGTGCGTTTGTCCACAGATCCCTGAAAGAGGAAGGATATATTTTAGTAGGGCAGTGAAAAAGGCATATGGGACACTTGCATTTATCAATCGAGACATAGATTACAAAAGCAGGGAAGTCATGTTGGAGTTGTGTAGAACTTTGGTGAGCTAGAGTACTATGTACAGTTCTGGTCACCACGTTATTGGAAGGATGTGATTGCACTGGAGGGGGTGCAGAGGAGATTCACCAGGATGCTGCCTGGGATGGAACATTTAAGTTATGAAGAGAAGTTGGATAGGCTTGGGTTGTTTTTGTTGGAGCAGAGAAGACTGAGGTGGGGGGTGGGGGGGGGCGACCTGATCGAGGTGTACAAGATCATGAGAGACATGGACAGAATGGATAAGGAGCAGCTGTTCCCCTTAGTTGAAGGGTCAGTCGTGAGGGGATGTAGGTTCAAGGTGAGGGGCAGGAGGTTCAGGGGGGATGTGAGGAAAAACTTTTTTACCCAGAGGGTAGTGATGGTCTGGAATGCGCTGCCTGGGATGGAGGTAGTGGTGGGTTGCCTCACATCCTTTAAAAAGTATCCAGATGAGCACTTGGCATGTCATAGCATTCAGGGCTATGGGCCAAGTGCTGGCAGATGGGCTCAGGTGGGAGTTCAGGTATTTCTAATGTGTCGGTGCAGACTTGATGGCTGAAGGGCCTCTTCTGCGCTAGATGATTCTATGATTCTATGTGATAGGATCCTGATTCACCTGCATCTACGATACATCCATCCACTTTCAGCAGAACCTCACAGGTATTTAAAAATGGTGAGTGATTAAAATAATGGCCAGTAAAATTACTGCAGGAATGGGTGTGTTGGGAAGGGCATCTCTAAGTCAAACTGCTTAATCTTAAAGATGTTCCTGTCCTGCTTCTGTTGGGGATGGTGCATTCAAATTGACTTTCCACATCACAATTTGAGTTCATTTTCCCCAAAAATTAGAATTTTGGGACAAACAGCTTTTCAATGTTCCCCGTGTTATGTTGACAGAGTAAATATTAATTATCATCTGATTATCACCCTGTTTTGTGTTATATATTTTAAAGAGAGTGTAAGTTGCTTTATGAGCTGGAGGGAGCTTGGGGGCGGATGGGGGTTTCCCATTCCAACCACCACGGAAGTTGGAGAGGCGAGGGGCAGGCCATGGAAAGGTCTGTTGACCATAGGTGGGGTTTTCCGGTTTCGGGGCGAGCGTGACTGGAACATCCCACCCCTGATCATCTAATTTGATGGCAATGTCATTGGGGTGGGTGTTTAGGCTGCTGTTCTCCTTTCAGTTTTGTCTTCTGCAGTGCAGAGAGGGCAGCTCTTCAATGAAACCTGTTGTGCCATCACTTGAATCTATGGGCCCTATTTTACCAAACATTGGGCGCGAAATCGCAGTAAAGTCGGGCGCCGGGCCTTTAGTGCGATCTGCACCCGAATCCGAGCAGAACGCGGCTTTACCGACACCCGATTCGGGCGCGGATCCGGTCCGCGCCCGAATCGGGCAGCCCGATGATTTAAATGCATTAGTATGCATTTAAATCGACTTAATGAACCGCGCGCCCAACTCTACCGCCAAATCCCACTTTACCGTCTTCTGGTCCATTCCGGATCCGCGCTGTTACCGATCTGCAGAATAAAAATCCGAAGTGAATTTCTATTCCACCAGCCAGCCCATCTTCATTTATTCTGGCATCGGGGTCAATTCTGAGGCAGTCTGATTGGGCCAGGTGGGACCGAAAAGAAACTTGAGATTGGAGAGGTGACGAGGACAATTACTTGGAAAGGGTAAGACTTAGTTAATAAGAACAAAGAACAAAGAACAATACAGCACAGGAACAGGCCCTTCGGCCCTCCAAGCCTGCGCCGCTCATGTGCCCACTAGACCATTCTTTTGTATCCCTCTATTCCCAGTCTGTTCCATTAGTTTTAAAATAGCTATGGAGAATGATAGGTCTGGCCCAAAAGTTAAAAGACCCTTCGACCGCTACCCTCTGTCTCCTATGGCCAAGCCAGTTCTCCACCCATCTAGCCACTTCTCCTTGTATCCCATGAGCCTTAACCTTCTTAACCAACCTGCCATGTGCCATATGCCTTCTTCACCACCCTCTCCACCTTTGCTACCACCTTTAAGGATCTGTGGACTTGTACACCCAGGTCCCTCTGTGTGTCTATACTCCTGATGGTTCTGCCATTTATTGTATAGCTCCCCCTTACATTAGATCTACTGAAATGCATCACTTCGCATTTATCCGGATTAAATTCCATCTGCCATTTCTCCGCCCAATGTTCCAGCCTATCTATATCCTGCTGTATTCTCTGACAATGTTCAAAATAAATTAAAAACAAAATGGTAAAATTAATCGGTGGCATACTCTTAGATCTCAGGGAAACATGGCAAACATAGTTGGAAATACAGTTCATGGATTCAAGCTCCAGAGCCACAATGACACCATGAAAATTGACTTCGCAAAATTGTCTTATAAATATTGAGATTTTTTTTTCCATGTTTTATCATCCAAAGATGTGCAGGTTAGGTGGTTTGGCCATGCTAAATTGTGCGTGAGTGTCCCAGGATGTGTCGGTTATGGGAATTAGCAGGGTAAATACGTGGTGCTACGCGGATAGGGCCTGGGTGCGATGCTCTGTTGGTGAGTCAGCGCAGACTCGATGGGCTGAATGGCCTCCTTCTATAGTGTCAGGATTCTATAATTCCATGATTCTATGTTAAATGTAAAATTAAATTGAGTCAAAACTCATGGAAACAGCAAGGACAGGAAGCATGGCCTATGTAAGATTTGTATTTGGGACATGTATAAGATTTTAAAAATAATTTATTACAGATGTTTGGATGTGCAGTGTTAAAATCTTTACTTTTTATCTGCCAACGTTCTATTCTTCTACAGTTAATGTTCTAGCAATTGGTTTTGCTTGGCTGTGATGATGCATCCATTCATAAAAAATATTTGCTAAAATATACATCCTTAATTCCTTGCATTATCTATATTGTTTTAGCTAAATTATAATTTTAATTGGATCATTAATATGCCATTAAACAGAATCAATGCTATTAATTGAGAGGATACAAGATTTGTATGGATATATTTCTCTCTTATAGAATGATGCTGACAATGTATTAGAGACCTATATGTCTCTAATAAAACCAAAAGAGAAAATGCTGGAAACTCTCAGCGGGTCTGGCAGCATCTGTAAGAGAGAAAAGAGCTGACGTTTCGAGTCCAGATGACCCTTTGTCAAAGCTAAAAGGCACAGAAAGTGGGAGATATTTATACTGCAGGGGGAGAGAATGAAAGATGAGTCATAGCCACAAAAACCAAGGGGAAAAGACTGCTAATGGCAGCCCATAGAGAGAATAAAGGGTGTGAATGGCCAAACAGCAGAGAAGCTGAAATGAAGATGTTGGGGAAGGCGGGGGGGAGATGTATGGGACAAAGGTAAGGTGTAGAAAAGGGGAAGCAAAGGGGGAGAAAAGGTAAGGGAAGGGGCATAAAGTGGGGGGAAAGAGTATGGGGGAGAAAAATGAAGAAAGACAATAAAGAAATAAAAGGTAGAGAACAGTAAAAAATAAAATAAAATAGAAAGTCTCTAATAAAACAGTGTCTATAAACAACATATTTCAAACATCCTAAATTGCAGGGGTGTTATACTGTTATGGAATATCATTTGATTGAACCACTGTCTGCGAGCATTATTACCACATGGTTTAAGATTGTTAGATCTCACTGGATTATGAAAGCCAAACTTTACGTTGACACTACTCCGTGCACGGCAGAGTGTCCTTTTCTTGATTCAGGAATGGCGATGTTTACTGACAATTCCACAATGTTCAGTTTCATTCACATACCCCGACCAAACAAGGCAATATACTCCAGTCCACAGCAGGAACTGGGTAACATCCAAACTCAGATTGTCAAGTGGCAGGTGCCAGCAGCACTGTATAGGTACCATGTAATCACCATCTCAAACCAAAGAAAACCAAGCCATCTCCCTTGATCTTCAGTGGCAATACAAAGTCCCTACTATCAGTATCTTACCATTGACCAGAAGATTAACTGAATCAACCATATTAACACTCTGACACAAGGTCAGGGTAGAGGGTGGGCACTGGGAGATGATTGATGCATCTCCTGACTCTTAAAGCCCAATCATCATCTACAAATCAGGAATGTGATGGAATGCTCACCTGAATGCTCAACCAATGGCCAAGAGGCTTGGCAGGGTCCAGGACAGAGCAGTTCACTTAATTGACACCTTCAAAATCAGATTAAACATCCACCCCATCCATCCCCAGTGTACTGTGGCTGCAATGTGTACAATCCAAAGGATGTACTGCAGAAACCCAAGATTACCTCCATGTCTGTGAGCTCCACCATCGAGAGAGAGCAACAATATCATGGAGATACCATTAGATACAAATTTCCCTCCATTCAAACTGGGACATAGGGCATGATGTCACAGGGTACGCCAGTTTCTGTCCTCCTACCCCACCCCGAGCTGAAATGTCAGTGGGAAGGCTACCCATGCTCCCACCAGGAAGACATTAATTGCTTTAAGCCAAGACTTCCACCTCTATTGCAGGTGAGTGCATGGGACTGAGTCCAAGATGCCAGTGGAGAGGGAGATAACCTTCAGTGAGGATGCCTCAAAGGAGGTCCTCACCTTTGTCCGACACAAGCCCTCGCAACTAAAGTAGCCAGGCTTCTCGATGGTGTGGACCAATAGCAGCCACTCCACACACCAACCCAACCTCGGCTAAGGCACTGGAGGCAAGATGAGGCCTTTATGTAGCCATTAATTGACCACGAAAGAGCCTCAGTAGGCCCAAAGGCAGGAGGGCTGCCTGAGACTTCCAGCAGCCCCCACTAAAACTTCAGACAGGTCGGGAGCAGATGGGTAGGTGACATGATTGCTACCTGATAGATCACACTTGTCCCACTACCTTCAAATCTATTGGCAGGAGAGTATAAAATTCAGCCCATATACTGCAATGACTTCACCATCAGTAATTGGCAATGACCATCACCAATAAGAGACACTCTAACCACTGCCCCTTGACATTCAATGGTGTTACCATGTCTGAATCCCGCACTGTCAACATCCTTGGGGTTACCATTGACCAGAAACTCAACTGGACTCACCACATTAACACAATGGCTACAAGAGCAGGTCAGAGGCTAGGAATACTGCAGGAGTAACTCACCTCTTGACTCCCCAAAGCCTGTCCCCCATCTACAAGACACAAGTCAGGAGTGTGATGGAACACTCCACACTTGCCTGGATGGGTGCTGCTCCAACAACACTCAAGAAGCTCGACACCATCCAGGACAAAGCAGCCCCGCTTGATTGGCACCACATCGACAAACATTCAATCCCTCCACCACCGACGCTCAGTAGCAGCAGTGTGTACTATCTACAAGATGCACTGCAGCAATTCACCAAAGATCCTGAGATAGCACCTTCCAAACCCACAACCACTTTCATGTAGAAGAACAAGGGCAGCAGATAAATGGGAACACCATCACCTGCAAGTTCTCCGCCAAGCCACTTACCATCCTGACTTGGAAATATATCGCCGTTCCTTCGCAGTCGCTGGGTCAAAATCCTGGAATTCCCTCCCTAATGGCATTGTGGGTCAACCCACAGAACATAGACTGCAGCGATTCAAGAAGGCAGCTCACCACCACCTTCTCAAGGGCAACTAGGGATGGGCAATAAATGCTGGCCAGCGACGCCCGTGTCCCACAATTGAATTAAAAAAATTCGTATTCATAGAATCATAGTCATACTGTGCAGAAAAGGCCATGTGGCCCATCAAGTCTGCACTGATAATCTGGAAATCACTGAGTTTACACCATGATCACAAAGAATGTCATAGTTCACAGAGAACTTCATTACCTCGATAAAAGCAAATTATTGCGGATGCTGGAATCTGAAACAAAAACAGAAAAGGCTGGAAAATCTCAGCAGATCTGACAGTATCCGTGGAGAGAGAATAGAATCAGCTCTGATGAAGGGTCATCCAGACACAAAACATTGGCTCTATTCTCTCTTCACACCATTTTCTGCTTTTGTTCCATCATTACTTACTCAGGGCAAGTCGGAATGGAAAGATATACATGTCCATCACACAAGATTACATTTTAAAATGATTAACAAGTCTGGTAATATCAGACTAATGCTATTGATACTATCTTTCTGGAGTGTCAATGTAAGGTTTGCTTCAAACAATTATTCATATAGTAACCTCCTGGCATAAAGGAAAGAAAAACAAAATGTCAACATTTGTTAAATTGTAAACAAAAGCATCATTGTGGCCAATCCCAAAATGAACACACATTGTTCTGGCAAGAGGGTGTATGATGCCAGTATCTTTTTCAAAACATTAAGAATGGCCAGTTCAGCAGGTTGGCTATGGAGACTTTCAAACTTTGAACGTAAGGTTAATAAGTTGGTTTTTAAGTCGCAGTTATAATGGTCCCAGTGTGAAACCCAAGCTGTCAGTGAGTGTCTCCTAGAGGTGATCTGTGCAAAGCCAAATGCAAATTGACTTCAGTCATAAGCATTTTGCAGTGCCTCATAAACATAACTTTTGCAGTGACAAGTTGTACATCATTACTGCCCGAATGTTAATATCAATAATACTGTGATTCCCGTTGCTTCTGTTGATAAAGCAGCACCACTGATTTTATATAAAAAAGTGATAGGCACATATTCGTCAGATGAACAGGAAAATTAGCAAGGAACTGTTCTAACTTGAACAGAACAGTTCCACTTAAAGTTCTTGGAAATATGATAATATTGGTGCTATAATGTTTGCATACATTCTGATGTGGCTTTTAGCACAGTGACAATCACGTTTTATACAAAGGAGTAAAAGACCTGGTCAAATGTCAAGCTTTTCTTGAAGATAGTTTAGTAAATAAGCTGGCATAATGACTTTAAGCATTCAGTAGATGGACGGCACTTTCACAATAAGGTCACTCTTTCCATTGAACCAGCTGTGCTAATTTTACAGCCTAAAGGTAGGGATTGTAAAGAAAGAGCAGAGTTACTCAAAATAGAGCCATCAATTCAGGCCCTACTACACTCCAAAGTGTTTTGCTTTTGCATTACTTAATGAGTGATAGTTCCAACTGAATGATAATCACCTTGGGAAGATTTTGTGATCTAGTTTTATTGTGCAGCCAGAGAAATATAAGTTGAAACAAATTCTACGCTGGTAAATGTCAGCGATGTTCTGCTTATTATCCTTCCGATATATCATCAGGAAAGTTAGCCATGATGGTGTTCTCATCAATCATGGCTTTATCATCAAGATAGCAAAACACAGAGTAAACTTAAAATCTAATTAATCTCATGTGACCACTGACAGTATGGCATGTTTTATACTGCACAAATATACAAATGTTTCAAAAAGGGCTTGGGACAGATATGTGAATCAAAACCTGTAAATGATAATGAGATTTGTCAATGCAACTAAAACCAGTTGATGAAATTACTTTATTCTGGGATAAAGTATAAAATATTTTGTTTAATTGAATCCTGATCATTAGAAATTCCTTCTCTGTTTAAGACAGTGGAAGATTGAAAGATAGAATAGATTGTTTTTGGGACTGAATGTTATCTGCCCCCAGGGGGCGTGTTTCCACAGGGGGCATGTAAGATGGGGTGGGCCCCCATTCCACCACCTTCTGGCCGACTCCAGAGTTCATGCCCATAATACAGAGTGAGGGGGGGGGGGGCACTGAAATTGGCAGCCCACCCACCATATTAAAATGACCAAATAAAAATCAATTAAGTTTGTTATCAAACCTATTAACCCTAATAATATGCTGCCCAAACCGTAATAGGTTTGGTGTGGGCTGCAAACTGGAGTAAAATTCAGTCATATCACGGTCCCTGCTACCTCGGGGACCCTTCACTCTGAGGCCATTAATGAATCCTGTCACATTACACAATGATGTGGAGATGCCGGCGTTGGACTGGGGTAAACACAGTAAGACGTTTAACAACACCAGGTTAAAGTCCAACAGGTTTATTTGGTAGCAAAAGCCACACAAGCTTTCGAAGCTCTAAGCCCCTTCTTCAGGTGAGTGGGAATTCTGTTCACAAACAGAGTTTATAAAGACACAGACTCAATTTACATGAATAATGGTTGGAATGCGAATACTTACAACTAATCAAGTCTTTAAGAAACAAAACAATGGGAGTGGAGAGAGCATCAAGACAGGCTAAAAAGATGTGTATTGTCTCCAGACAAGACAGCCAGTGAAACTCTGCAGGTCCACGCAACTGTGGGCGTTACAAATAGTGTGACATGAACCCAATATCCCGGTTGAGGCCGTCCGCGTGTGTGCGGAACTTGGCTATCAGTTTCTGCTCAGCGACTCTGCGCTGTCGTGTGTCGCGAAGGCCGCCTTGGAGAACGCTTACCCGAATATCAGAGGCCGAATGCCCGTGACCGCTGAAGTGCTCCCCAACAGGAAGAGAACAGTCTTGCCTGGTGATTGTCGAGCAGTGTTCATTCATCCGTTGTCGCAGCGTCTGCATAGTTTCCCCAATGTACCATGCCTCGGGACATCCTTTCTTGCAGCGTATCAGGTAGACAACGTTGGCCGAGTTGCAAGAGTATGTACCGTGTACCTGGTGGATGGTGTTCTCACGTGAGATGATGGCATCTGTGTCGATGATCCGGCACGTCTTGCAGAGGTTGCTGTGGCAGGGTTGTGTGGTGTCTTGGTCACTGTTCTCCTGAAGGCTGGGTAGTTTGCTGCGGACAATGGTCTGTTTGAGGTTGTGCGGTTGTTTGAAGGCAAGAAGTGGGGGTGTGGGGATGGCCTTGGCGAGATGTTCGTCTTCATCAATGACATGTTGAAGGCTCCAGAGGAGATGCCGTAGCTTCTCCGCTCCGGGGAAGTACTGGACAACGAAGGGTACTCTGTCCACTGTGTCCCGTGTTTGTCTTCTGAGGAGGTCGGTGCGGTTTTTCGCTGTGGTGCGTTGGAACTGTTGATCAATGAGTCTAGCGCCATATCCTGTTCTTATGAGGGCACCTTTCAGCGTCTGGAGGTGTCTGTTGCGATCCTCCTCATCCGAGCATCCGATCCTCCTCAAACAGACCATTGTCCGCAGCAAACTACCCAGCCTTCAGGAGAACAGTGACCATGACACCACACAACCCTGACACAGCAACCTCTGCAAGACGTGCCGGATCATCGACACAGATGCCATCATCTCACGTGAGAACACCATCCACCAGGTACACGGTACATACTCTTGCAACTCGGCCAACGTTGTCTACCTGATACGCTGCAAGAAAGGATGTCCCGAGGCATGGTACATTGGGGAAACTATGCAGACGCTGCGACAACGGATGAATGAACACCGCTCGACAATCACCAGGCAAGACTGTTCTCTTCCTGTTGGGGAGCACTTCAGCGGTCACGGGCATTCGGCCTCTGATATTCGGGTAAGCGTTCTCCAAGGCGGCCTTCGCGACACACGACAGCGCAGAGTCGCTGAGCAGAAACTGATAGCCAAGTTCCGCACACACGCGGACGGCCTCAACCGGGATATTGGGTTCATGTCACACTATTTGTAACGCCCACAGTTGCGTGGACCTGCAGAGTTTCACTGGCTGTCTTGTCTGGAGACAATACACATCTTTTTAGCCTGTCTTGATACTCTCTCCACTCCCATTGTTTTGTTTCTTAAAGACTTGATTAGTTGTAAGTATTCGCATTCCAACCATTATTCATGTAAATTGAGTCTGTGTCTTTATAAACTCTGTTTGTGAACAGAATTCCCACTCACCTGAAGAAGGGGCTTAGAGCTTCGAAAGCTTGTGTGGCTTTTGCTACCAAATAAACCTGTTGGACTTTAACCTGGTGTTGTTAAACTTCTTACATTACACAATACCAAGTTAAATGTAAATATGCCCTCTGGTCAGTTCCAGAATTTGCTGCTCTAAGAAAGATATCCTGAATCCAAGTCTTCTACTATTGTTTGCTTGCTCCCTTTACCTGCCTTGCTCCCGGTCACTTCCCTCTATCTCTCACTGCTGACCAAACAGACCAAAATCACAGTTCAATGTCATATAGACTGAAAGAAGACGTCCCACTAATCAATCAAATTGGATACTTGCCTTTAGCCAAAGCATGGAACATAAAAGTTGGAAGGTTATCCTGGAACTGAGTAGAGGAGACTGAGGAGTGATCTGATTGAAGCATATAAAAGGAGAGGGATCTAGAAAGAATTGATAGGAAAGTGTTTGGGTGAGGGTCCATAAAAAGGGGCATGAATTTAAGGTGAGATGTAGGAGGTTCAGAGGGAAGTGGAGAGGAAATTGCAGTGGGTGGTGGGAAACTCACTGCTTCAAAGGGTGGAGAGGCAGAAATCCTCATCACAGTTTTAAAATACTTGGATACGTACTTTGAGGTGCCGTGAACTACAAGGTTATGGACCAAGAGCAGAAAAGTGGAATGAGGCTGGAGAGTACATTGTCAATTGGTGAAGACCAAATGGCCTTCTTTCATGGATAAAATCACCCAATTGTGTTTGCTGTCCCTAATGTCGAGGGACTGCATCAGAAGCAGCAAATGTGATAGATGAAGCTGAAAGAAAAAAAGAAAGGCTTACATTTATATCGTGTTTTCATGAACCACCAGATGTCTCAAAACATTTTACAGCTAGTAAAATATCTTTTGAAATGTCGATGCTCGTGTGAAGTGGGAACAGGGTACAAGTCAGTCAGTCGCTGTGGTCCATGCAAATCCATATAGGTACCAATGACATAGGCAAGACAAGGAAAGAGGTTCTGTGTAGTCAGTATGATATGAGAGATTAAGTACCTAGTCTACACAGACCTATGCTGGGACGTGTGTGCTTGCAAATCACATAACTAGGGATAAATAGAGAGAGCTTTAAACTGACCAATGTGGGGGGTGGGGAGGGTGAGGGAACAACCTTGGGTAGATGTAGCAAATTAAGGGGTAGATTCAAGGCAGGAGAGGAAAAGGTAATATGGGAACTGTGGGTCAGAGAGAAGCAGCAAGGAACACTTTGGGGCTGTTTGGTTTGCTGTGCTTCCCCTTCCCATTTAACCATCCACTTTGTTCTAATTTTGTGGAGACCTCACTTTAACTAAATTCCCAAATTCAGTAAATTGGAAAGTGTTTCATTTTGTGTAATTAGGGACCAATGAAAAAATGTGCCCAAATAAATTTTTATCCGATCTATATATAAAAACTCATTATTCGACTTCCACCTGTGAAAGTAAATCTAATTCCAATTAAATTGAATTACATTCTCCCGCTCCTCCTAATGACAGGCGGAGCAAATAGTTATCTGGCTCATGTGGAGGAAGGCCCTGGTGCAGACTTGTTGAACTGAATGGCCTGCTTGCGTGCTATTCTATGATTATATGACATCAATAATATCAAACTATGAAAAGCTCCAGCAGAGGAACAGACTATTATCTTCATCCTACACCTTTTAGGACTGAACAGAACCAAAAGTGTTCTCCACTTCCTTCAAAGGGGATGTATTGTGCTGATTTTTGTTCCTCGTCTTTGTGTATAGATCTTATTCAAGCACGAGATATAATGATAGATTAACTGCCCAAAGATGGAACGAAGCCACTGTTTCTAAATTGTATATTGACAACATTGAATAGCACTTGGAGAAGGGAAAGCTTGCTTAAAAATTACTATTGATCTTGGAACTCTTCCACGTACAGTGGCTTGTAACTGTCTTTGGTCGGTTTTGACCAGGCTGATATTAAGAATGCACTTGAGGACAGCTTGCAAAACAACTGCAACATTATTTTGGTCTTTTTATTCGACATGCTCTCAGTAGAAAATTAAGGCTTGCAAATAACTTTAACTGGCAAAAGACATTAATAGGGAAAAGTGTTTTGCAAAAGTCAAATTATGTGCAGTATAACAAAAATATATTTACCACAAAATGAACCATTGATACAGTATAATCACAGAACCATGCCATTTGACCCTTCTGCTTGTTTCGGTCCTTTGAAAGAGCTATCCAATTAGTTCCACTTCTCAGTTCTTTCCCTATGGTCCTGCCAAATTTTTCTTGTTGTATTAATACATTTTTCTCTGCCTCCTCTATTTTACCTAAACTGGAACATTATACAGATACAGTTGGTCTCTGCAATACCCACTTAAACTAATACAGCCTTGCTCAATTGCCGGGTGTGCTAATTCTTTTGGCAATATTTTGAAACCTAGTTGAATGATCGGGCAGACTTTTCTTGACAACCTGCTTTGCCTCAAATACTCCCAACAGAAGCCTTTATGAGAACCATGAAGACCAAAGTGACCTGGATTGGCTGAAGCCAGACCACCCAGCCGAATTGTTGAGGACTAGGTTACCTGGATGGGGAGCTGTTTCCACCTGAACCCAAAAACTAGGTTTCTCAGTTAAATAGGATTTTCACAATGGGGGAAAAAAATGAACTGCTACAGACACAGGAAGTTGCTGCAATTTACAGCAAAACAGTTATTTGCAATTTAAATTAACAAACTAGATTGGGATCAAAGGGCATCTTATTTTTAGCTGTTGAGCATACTCACCATCAAAATATTCATTTAAAAATGAAGTGAGGATAATAGTTGTAGGAAGATAGCTGATTAAATACGCTTGTGGAACACAATGATATCAGTCTTCTTCGAGTCATGGGAATATATTAAATGGAATGCAACCAGTCAGCATTGAGCAACATAGCAGTATAGATTATAATCTTAGATTGATATTCTGGAGACCGCATTTATACAAAGAAATACTTAGAACTTATTTATCTTTGAAGATGGATCCAGTTACAGGATGCTTTCTCCTTTTTGGAAGTTTTAGTTGTAAGGGATGGGGTGATGGCACAATGGTTAACACTGCTGCCTCACAGCACCAGGGACCTGGGTTCGATTCCAGCCTTGGGTCACTGTCTGTGTGGAGTTTGCACATTCTCCCTGTGTCTGTGTGGGTTTCCTCTGGGTGCTCCGGTTTCCTCCCACAGTCCAAAGATGTGTAGGTTGAGTGGATTGGCTGTGCTAAATTGCCCCTTAGTATCCCAAGATGTGTAGGTTAGGGGGATTAACGGAGAATTAAGGAGAAAATAATAGGCTTGCGAAGAGACTTCTATTGTAAAGAGAAATTGAATGAAATATAATTGGTGGAAAATTTGTTTTTAACAAGCTTGTTTTATTAATTAAATTGGGTATTAGGCAACATAAAGGCTCCATAGATAGCAAATTCTTAGTTTGGTTAGCGTTATGACTGGGTGAGAAAAGCTGACTTTCCTTCATTCAACCTCTTTGGTTGGTCACAACAATGGCTTTTAAATTTCTCTTCTCCCCGGAGATTCCTTTTCCAATCCAAATGTATTTTTCTTTTCAGTAAGGAGCCAATCAAATCAGGTTTTATTGAGTAAGAGAAAGAGAAAGTTTATTCGATACTAAATCCGAGGGAAAATAATCAAAGCTGGGACGACAACACACAGATATCAGAAGCAAGGGAAGTTAGAGTCCAAATAAAAGTTATAAAGAATATACAATTAAGTCCTTTGCTTTTTCTTGAGGCATAGATTGTTGAATGTTGCGGCCATCTGAAGTTAGCTGGTTCCCTTTGAAATCCTGGAGTTGAATTGAAGTCGAGGGAAATGCACCTTGCAGGAAACAATTTTCTTCCTTATAATTCCATGACCCATTTCCCAGAAAGTGAAGGATTTCTCCTGGAGTTCTTTCTGATGGACAGTCGCTGTCCATTGGGTTGGGTTTTTATACTGTAGATATCTGGCTTTTCTTAACTTAAGATATCGGGCTTTTCTTAACTCTGGGAAAGGATGTGTCGATAGTTTGAGTCATGTTGAGATCAAAAAGGAGGAGGTATTGCGGTTCTTGCGAAACATTAAGGTAGACAAGCCCCCAGGGTCTGATGGGATATACCCCAGAAAACTGAGAGAGGCAAGGGAGGAAATTGCTGGGGCCTTGAGAGAAATCTTTGTATTCTCATTGGCTACAGGGGAGGTCCCAGAGGATTGGAGAATAGCCAATGTAGTTCCTTTGTTTAAGAAGGGTAGCAAGAATAATCCAGGTAATTACAGGCCGGTGAGCCTTACATCAGCAGTAGGGAAATTATTGGAGAGGGTTCTTCGAGAGATGATTTATTCCCACTTGGAAATAAGTGGACGTCTTAGTGAGAGGCAACATGGTTTTGTGAAGGGGAGATCATGTCTCATGAACTTGATCGAGTTTTTCGAGGAAGTGACGAAGATGATTGATGAGGGTAGGGCAGTGGATGTTGTCTACATGGACTTCAGTAAGGCCTTTGACAAGGTCCCTCATGGCAGACTGGTGCAGAAAGTGAAGTCGCATGGGATCAGAGGTGAGCTGGCAAGGTGGATACAAAACTGACTCGATCAAAGAAGACAGAGGGTAGCAGTGGAAGGATGCGTTCCTGAATGGAGGGCTGTGACAAGTGGTATTGATGTGGAGATGCCGGCGTTGGACTGGGGTAAGCACAGTAAGAGGTCTCACAACACCAGGTTAAAGTCTAACAGGTTTATTTGGTAGCAAATACCATAAGCTTTCGGAGCGCTGCCCGTTCGTCAGATGGATTCCTCAGGGATCAGTGCTGGGACCTTTGCTGTTCGTAAAATATATAAATGATTTGGAGGAAAATGTAACTGGATTGATTAGTAAGTTTGCGGACGACACAAAGGTTGGTGGATTTGCGGATTGCGATGAGGACCATCAAAGGATACTGCAGGATATGGATCAGTTGGAGACTTGGGCGGAGAGATGGCAGATGGAGTATAATCTGGACAAATATGAGGTAATGCATTTTGGAAGGTCTAATACAGATAGGAAATATACAGGAAATGGCAGAATCCTTAAGAGTATTGATTGGCAAAGGGATCTGGGTATACAGGTACACAGGCCACTGAAAGTGGCAATGCAGGTGGAGAAGGTAGTCAAGAAGGCATACGGCATGCTTGCCTTCATCGGCTGGGGTACATAGAACATAGAACATAGAACAGTACAGCACAGAACAGGCCCTTCGGCCCACGATGTTGTGCCGACCTTCATCTGAAACCAAGATCAAGCTATCCCACTCCCTACCATCCTGGTGTGCTCCATGTGCCTATCCAATAACCGCTTAAATGTTCCTAAAGTGTCTGACTCCACTATCACTGCAGGCAGTCCATTCCACACCCCAACCACTCTCTGCGTGAAGAACCTACCTCTGATATCCTTCCTACATCTCCCACCATGAACCCTATAGGTATGCCCCCTCGTAATAGCACCATCCACCCGAGGAAATAGTCTTTGAACGTTCACTCGATCTATCCCCTTCATCATTTTATAAACCTCTATTAAGTCTCCCCTCAATCTCCTCCGCTCCAGAGAGAACAGCCCCAGCTCCCTCAACCTTTCCTCATAAGACCGACACTCCAAACCAGGCAGCATCCTGGTAAATCTCCTCTGCACTCTTTCCAGCGCTTCCACATCCTTCTTATAGTGAGGTGACCAGAACTGCACGCAATATTCCAAATGCGGTCTCACCAAGGTCCTGTACAGTTGCAGCATAACCCCACGGCTCTTAAACTCCAACCCCCTGTTAATAAAAGCTAACACACTATATGCCTTCTTCACAGCTCTATCCACTTGAGTGGCAACCTTTAGAGATCTGTGGATATGGACCCCAAGATCTCTCTGTTCCTCCACAGTCTTCAGAACCCTACCTTTGACCCTGTAATCCACAGTTAAATTAGTCCTACCAAAATGAATCACCTCACATTTATCAGGGTTAAACTCCATTTGCCATTTTTCAGCCCAGCTTTGCATCCTATCTATGTCTCTTTGCAGCCTACAACACCCCTCCACCTCATCCACTACTCCACCAATCTTGGTGTCATCAGCAAATTTACTGATCCACCCTTCAGCCCCCTCCTCTAAGTCATTAATAAAAATCACAAAGAGCAGAGGACCAAGCACCGATCCCTGCAGCACTCCGCTAGCAACCTGCCTCCAGTCCGAAAATTTTCCATCCACCACCACCCTCTGTCTTCGATCAGACAGCCAGTTACCTATCCAATCGGCCAACTTTCCCTCTATCCCACACCTCCTTACTTTCATCATAAGCTGACCATGGGTGACCTTATCAAACGCCTTACTAAAATCCATGTATATGACATCAACTGCCCTACCTTCATCAACACACCTAGTTACCTCCTCAAAAAATTCTATCAAATTTGTGAGGCACGATTTGCCCTTCACAAATCCGTGCTGACTATCCCGGATTAATCCGCATCTTTCTAAATGGTCGTAAATCCCATCCCTAAGGACCTTTTCCATCAATTTACCAACCACCGAAGTCAGACTAACCGGTCTATAATTACCAGGGTCATTTCTATTCCCTTTCTTAAACAGAGGAACAACATTTGCCACTCTCCAGTCCTCTGGCACCATCCCCGTGGACAGCGAGGACCCAAAGATCAAAGCCAAAGGCTCTGCAATCTCATCCCTCGCCTCCCAAAGAATCCTAGGATACATTTCATCAGGCCCAGGGGACTTATCGACCTTCAGTTTATTCAAAACTGCCAATACATCCTCCCTCCGAACATCTATTTCCTCCAGCCTATTAGCCTGTAACACCTTCTCTTCCTCAAAAACATGGCCCCTCTCCTTGGTGAACACTGAAGAAAAGTATTCATTCATCACCTCGCCTATCTCTACTGATTCCATACACAAGTTCCCACCACTGTCCTTGACCGGCCCTAACCTCACCCTGGTCATTCTTTTATTCCTCACATAAGAGTAAAAAGCCTTGGGGTTTTCCTTGATCCGACCCGCCAAGGACTTCTCATGTCCCCTCCTAGCTCTCCTCAGCCCCTTTTTCAGCTCGTTCCTTGCTAACTTGTAACCCTCAGTCGAGCCATCTGAACCTTGTTTCCTCATCCCTACATAAGCTTCCCTCTTCCTTTTCACAAGACATTCCACCTCTTTTGTGAACCACGGTTCCCTCACTCGGCCATTTCCTCCCTGCCTGACAGGGACATACCTATCAAGGACACCCAGTATTTGTTCCTTGAAAAAGTTCCACTTTTCATCAGTGCCTTTCCCTGACAGTTTCTGTTCCCATCTTATGCCCCCTAATTCTTGCCTAATCGCATCATAATTACCTCTCCCCCAATTGTAAGCCTTGCCCTGCCGTCCGGCCCTATCCCTCTCCATTGCAATAACAAAAGACACCGAATTGTGGTCACTATCTCCAAAGTTCTCTCCCACAACCAAATCTAACACTTGGCCCGGTTCATTTCCCAGTACCAAATCCAATGTGGCCTCACCTCTAGTCGGCCCATCCACATATTGTGTCAGGAAACCCTCCCGCACACACTGCACAAAAACTGCCCCATCCAAACTATTTGACCTACAAAGGTTCCAATCAATATTTGGAAAGTTAAAGTCCCCCATGACAACTACCCTGTGACCCCCACACGTATCCATAATCTGCTTAGCAATTTCTTCCTCCACATCTCTATTACTATTTGGGGGCCTATAGTAAACTCCTAGCAACGTGACCGCTCCTTTCCTGTTTCTAACTGCAGCCCATATTACCTCAGTGTGCATATCCCCCTCAAAGTGCTTTTCCGCAGCCGTTAAACTATCCTTGATTAACAATGCTACTCCTCCACCTCTTTTACCAGCTTCCCTACACTTACTGAAACATCTATACCCCGGAACGTCCAACAACCATTCCTGTCCTTGTTCTACCCACGTCTCCGTAATGGCCACAACATCGTAGTCCCAAGTAGCAATCCACGCCCCAAGTTCGTCCACCTTGTTCCGGATGCTCCTTGCATTGAAGTAGACACACTTCAACCCATCTTCCTGTCTACCGGTACCCACCCTTGACCTTGATACCTTCCCCAATACCTCACCACCCTCAACACTGACTTCTGGACTACAACTCCTTTTCCCACTCCCCTGACAAATTAGTTTAAATCCCCCTGAAGAGCCGTAGCAAATTTCCCTCCCAGGATATTGGTGCCCCTCTGGTTCAGGTGCACCCCGTCCTGTTTGTAGAGGTCCCACCTTCCCCAGAACGTGTTCCAATTATCCACGTATCTGAAACCCTCCCTCCTGCACCATCCCTGCAACCACATGTTTAAGTGCACTCTCTCCCTGTTCCTCAACTCGCTATCACGTGGCACCGGTAGCGTACCAGAGATGACCACATGTTTTGTCTTTGCTCTCAGCTTCCAGCTGAGCTCCCGAAATTCCTGTTTTAAATCCCCGTCCCTTCTCTTACCTATGTCGTTGGTACCAATGTGTACCACGACTTGTGACTGTTTCCCCTCCCCCTTAAGAATCCGGAAAACACGGTCCGAGACGTCACGGACCCTGGCATCCGGTAGGCAACAAACCATCCTCGAGTCTCTTTTGCTGCCACAGAACCTCCTATCTATCCCTCTAACTAACGAGTCCCCAATAACTATTGCCCTCCCGCTCTCCTCCTTACCCTCCTGAGCCACAGGGACGGACTCAGTGCCGGAGATCCTCTCACTGCGGCTCACCACTGGTATGTCGTCCCCCTCAACCGTATCCAAAGCGGAATACTTATTGCTAAGGGGAACGACCACAGGGGATCCCTGCACCGACTGCTTCTTCCCAGCCCCTCTCACCGTCACCCATCTATTTTCATTCCTCGGAGTAACTGTATCCCTGAAGCTTCTGTCTATGGCCATCTCTGCATCCCTAATGATCCTAAGTTCCTCCAACTCCAGCTCCAGTTCCCTTACACGGTTTTGGAGGAGCTGCAGATGGATGCACTTCTCACAGGTATAATCAGCAGGGACACTGACGTCGTCCCTCACCTCGAACATAGTGCAAGAGGAACATTGCACTGCCTTCACACCCATCCCCTCTAGATACCTTGCCAGTACCAGGTAGAAACAGCAAAAAATGAATTAACTCACCCCTGCTCGCCCAAGCCCTGTGAGCCAAAGCCCTACAGCTTTCACTCTGCCTCCTGCTCACTCAAGCCCTGTGAGCCAAAGCCCTACAGCTTTCACTCTGCCTCCTGCTCACTCAAGCCCTGTGAGCCAAAGCCCTACAGCTTTCACTCTGCCTCCTGCTCACTCAAGCCCTGTGAGCCAAAGCCCTACAGCTTTCACTCTGCCTCCTGCTCACTCAAGCCCTGTGAGCCAAAGCCCTACAGCTTTCACTCTGCCTCCTGCTCACTCTGCTGCCCGCTAACGACGCTGCCCGCTCAAAAGTGCGGCCTACTTTTAAACCCTCCAAAAACCTTCCCAGACTCCTGCTGGGCCCACTTCCTGTTTTAAAAAAAAAACCTCCGATTTTTTACACAAATTTAACTTAAAATAAATAAATAAATGTAGTGAACAAACCAACTGCCTTCTCCTCAGCCTGGTCCTGTGGAACGATGAGTTTAAAAATTGGCAAATCATGTTGCAGCTTTATAGAACCTTAGTTAGGCCGCACTTGGAATATAGTGTTCAATTCTGGTCGCCACACTACCAGAAGGATGTGGAAGCTTTGGAGAGGGCACAGAAAAGATTTACCAGGATGTTGCCTGGTATGGAGGGCATTAGCTATGAGGAGAGGTTAGAGAAACTTGGTTTGTTCTCACTGGAGTGACGGAGGTTGAGGGGAGACCTGATAGAAGTCTACAAGATTATGAGAGGCATGGACAGAGTGGATAGTCAGAAGCTTTTTCCCAGGGTGGAAGAGTCAATTACTAGGGGGCACAGGTTTAAGGTGCGAGGGGCAAGGTTTAAATGAGATGTACGAGGCAGATTTTTTACACAGAGTAGTGGGTGCCTGGAACTCGTTGCCGGGGGAGGTAGTGGAAGCAGATACGATAGTGACTTTTAAGAGGTGTCTTGACAAGTACATGAGTAGGATGGGAATAGAGGGATATGGTCCCCAGAAGGTTAGGGGGTTTTAATTAAGTCGGGCAGCATGGTTGGTGCAGGCTTGGAGGGCCGAAGGGCCTGTTCCTGTGCTGTAATTTTCTTTGTTCTTAAGAGAGAGAGAGATTCCTTACTGCTTCCTTAGCAGTTTTTCCAGATGACTTTAATGACTATTCTCTGTGTTTGTCTTGGCAAAACCAATTCATAAATATCTCCTGTTTGTATATTTCCAAAAAGGAATTTAACTAGCATGTCTTGGAGAACAAGTAATCACACTTTGATCTGTTATCACAGAAACATTTGACACATTTCGGGATCACAGAAATCAGCAGGTGATGGGGTTATTTCATCCTCCCCAGTGGTGTTTGGGCGTCTGTTGGGTGGATCTGGCTGGTTCGCAGATTCCATTGTCTTTACTGTTGGTTAAAATTCAGCACTTTGCATTTTTCACTCTGACTCAGAGGGCCTGGTTTAACCATCACGTTGCGCCCCATTTTCGGGCACAAAAACTTGGTAAAGTCGGAATTGAGGTGAGTAACCATAGAAATCATAGAAATCATAGAAACCTTACAGTGCAGGAAGAGGCCATTCGGCCCATCGAGTCTGCACCGACCACAATCCTATCCAGGCCCTACCCCCATATCCCTACGTATCTTTACCCGCTAATCCCTCTAACCTCCACATCTCAGGACACTAAGGGGCAATTTTAGCATGGCCAATCAACCTAACCCGCACATCTTTGGAGTAGTGTGATCCGTGCCCACCTCTGTGCCAGTTCCCCCTTTACCAAGACCCGAAATGGCCATGATCGGGACCGCATCCACAACGGGTGTGATGGCCATTTAAATGCATTTGCATGCATTTAAATTCACTGAATGGGCTGCACGCCCAACCTTACCGGCACTCCCCCCTTTCCCACCGCGTTCGCCCGTCCAGAATCAGCGCGAAACAGACGTGCTCGGCAGAAGTACGATTCGGGCTCTCCAGTTAGTGAGGAGATAAGTGCCGAGCGTCCGACGGTTCTCTGCTTGAGATCAGTGGGGGGGGCGGAAACGTGGGTCCACTGCCATTCTGCTTGAGACTGGTGGGAGGGGGAAAGGTGGGTCTGCTGCCACTCTGCTTGAGATCGGTGGGGGGAGGGGGGGGGGGGAAATGAGGGGCAGGGGCCCGCGATCGGTCTGGGTGGTGCGGGTTGGGGGGGATAAGGGGATCAGTAATGTTGTGGCGGTGGGGCAATGTCTGTGGGGGCCAGGGGGGGGCATTATCCGGCCCAGGAGGGATGTGGCAGGGAAGCCGCATTCTATCTTTTTTTCTTCTGCGCATGCGCAGTTGGAGGCACCAATCGGAGCTGCAGCATTTTGGGGGCATTAAGCCCCGCCCACAGGCTTCTGCATTGCGATTCAGAATCACTGATATTCTTTCAGTCAGAGTGTGTATGGGGGCGCCTCAGAACGGGTCTAAAAGTCGGATCTGAAACACTCCCAGTTTCAAGTCTGCCCAACACTTAGAATCAAAATGGTAAAATAGGGCCCCGAGTGTTGGGTTTTAATGTCTCTGGGTTTCTTTTGAAATGTCTCTCTTCACAGTTCCTTTTGGAGGGGGGTCTAGTTTTCTTTTCTCACCTTCAGTTTGCTGTCTCATATTACAAAGTTCTGAATTTTCATTCAGTTGAAAGTTTTTTAAAAACAATTTTTCAAAAATAAAGAGACATTTTATTGACAATTGAAGAGTAGAAAATAGAAATGTCAACACAGCACAGTCAAGACATTGTCCTTAAATAGATTCTCTTTTGTCCACTAAAACTATTTATTCTAGTCTTACTTCTTTAATATTCCCTATACATTTAGATACTTTTCTTCATTGTTCATTTATATAATTTCCCCTTAATGTCATGATTGAATCATCTACGATTCCCATTTACAATGATGCATTCTACATTCCAGTAATCCTTGCATGAAAACATACACTATAGTCCTCCTTTATATTTATCCTAAATTTATTAATGATTCAATTATGTAGCAATAGCCTTTCACTCGCTACTGCCTCTTGACCCGCCCCTTCCCCAAAACCAGATCCAGCAATGTCTCCTTCCTCATTGAGCTAGAAATGTACTGATCAAGAATATTCTGAACGCACTTCAGAATTTATTTTCCTCCTCTACCCTTTACACTGTTGACATCAGGTCGATATTGTTACCCAATGCTCCATTGCTTTTGAACCTCTCTGTAACTTTACTGCAACTTTGTTCCTCTATATCTCTCCTACTGGTTGGTGGCCAAGGCAATACAGCCAGCTCTCCTCTCTGTCCCAGGATAATTTTGATACCCAACCCAGCCCTCTTTGAGCCATGTCTCTGTTATTGCCAGAGCATCCTATTCCAAGTGTTTATCTGCGCATGCAGCTCACCAAACCTGTGAGCAGAAATTTTTACAACTGGTTCATCATGCCCAGGAATCTTTGGAGTTCTGGAATGGATGATGGGGTTTGAAACTCAGTAACTGCCCGCATTTTGTGTGGGTTTGCCTCGCTGCTCACAATATAACCCAAGAACTGAATGGAGATCTGAGCGAACTTACACCTATCACTCAGCATCAATCCTGTTTCTTGCAAGTGTTTCAAGACAGCGTAAGTCTCCTTGTCGTTGTCCTTGACATTTGTGATGTGGAGATGCCGGCATTGGACTGGGGTGGGCACAGTAAGAAGTCTCACAACACCAGGTTAAAGTCCAACAGGTTTATTTGGCAGCACAATCTTTCGTCGTCTCGCTCCTTCATCAGGTGAGTGAGGACTTGTGTTCACAAACAGAGCATATACAGACACAGACTCAATTTACAAGGTAATGGTTGGAATGCGAGTCTTTACGGGTAATCAAGTCTTAATGGTACAAACAATGTGAGTGGAGAGAGGGCCAAGCACAAGTTAAAGAGAAAAACAACCCCAGCCTATCCTGCCTCTCTTCATAGCTGAAACGCTCCAGCCCCAGGCAACATCCTGGTGAATCTCCTCTGCACCCTCTCCAGTACAATCACATCCTTCCTACAGTGTAGTGACATTTGTGAACTGCACAAATAGCCAGAGATGTGATAGGGTGGCAGGCAGAAGAAGTTAAGGAATGAGAGGGATGATTCTGCAATTCATTCTCATTAACTTCTCCTCCACACATATCTTTTTACATCTTTACTTGTCCAACCACCATCTCCTTTTACCTTGCTCAATCATCTCTTTTGTTGATGAACCTCTCCTGCCTTCCACCCAATCACAGCTTTTCCCAGAAGGAAAAAGCAGTGAAACGGGGAAATATGATACTTGTCGAAGCCGTTCTTTCTCCTGGCTTGTCACTTGTTCCTTACTCTCCTGCCCCTTTCCTGTCTCTGTACTTGTTTAAAGACTGTTCTTTATCTATAGCCTCTTCCAGCTCTGACAAAAAGCCACTGATCTGAAATTTTAACTTTCTTTCCCTCTCCAAAGACGCTGCCAGACTTGCTGAGTATTTCCACTCTTTTCTGTTTTGTTGCGTGGATCTGAACTGCTTTGACGTAATGATTGGATTTCGAAGGACAGCCATTAACTGAACCCAGGGATGATGCATAATTACCTTCCAGCTGTGCAACAATTGTTTATCAGGCTTTTGCCTTGCATTCAAAATGTTGAAACTATTTAAAATTACAAGTAGTTCATTCATGGTGTTCTATTTTTGTCTGGGACCTTCAGAGTCCAAAGAAAATCTGCAGTGGTAAAGAACGTTGTTGTGGCTGCTAAGCTTCAGGTGTGCAGATACGCTTCATTGTCCTCTCCATGAGTACATCAACACAGCCTGGTACGGAGAGAATTGCCAAGTCAAACCTGGAGTCCTCCTGTCATGAAGATTAAAGAGGCCACATACTCTTTGAAAAGTTACAGCCTGAATGGGGCAGAGGGGCAAAGGAACCTAGGGGGGACAGATAAATGAATCATTAAATGAAGCAACACAAATTGTAAACATGTCACTGGGGTTCTTTTCTAGAAAACCATGAAACCATAGAATCCCTGCAATGGAGAAAGAGTAAGAAGTTTAACAACACCAGGTTAAAGTCCAACAGGTTTATTTGGTAGCAAAAGCCACACAAGCTGCAGAGGAAACTCTGCAGCTTGTGTGGCTTTTGCTACCAAATAAACCTGTTGGACTTTAACCTGGTGTTGTTAAACTTCTTACTGTGTTTACCCCAGTCCAACGCCGGCATCTCCACATCATGGAGAAAGAGGCCATCCAGCCCATCGAGTCTGCACCGATTCTCTGAAAAAGCATCCTATCCAAGCCCTCCCCTCCACCCTATCCCTGTAACTCTGTATATTTGGTTAAAGTCCAACAGGTTTATTTGGTAGCAAACACCATTAGCTTTCGGAGCGCTGCTCCTTCGCCAGATGGAGTGGAAATGTGCTCTCAAACAGGGCACAAAGACACAAAAATCAAGTTACAGAAACTTGATTCTGGGAAATAGGCTAAAAAGTAGGGTCTCCAGAGTGGCAATCTCTGGGCAGAGACTTGGTTGAAAGAGGGACAGGACTGGCAGCTGAATATTCCGGGGTACAAGTGTTTTAGGCGAGACAGAGGAGGGGCCAAAAGAGGTGGGGGAGTAGCAGTATTAGTTAGAGAGCATATTACAGCGGTGCAGAGGGAGGACAATTCAGAGGGGTCGTGTAACGAGTTACTGTGGGTGGAGCTCAGAAACAGGAAGGGTGCAGTCACTATGTTGGGGGTATACTACAGGCCCCCCAACAGCCCAAGGGAAGTGGAAGAATGGATATGTCAGGAGATAATGGATAGTTGCAGGAAAAATAGGGTTGTTGTAGTGGGAGACTTCAATTTCCCTGGTATAGCCTGGAAATCACGTAGGGCTGGGAGTCTGAATGGGGAGGCATTTGTAAAATGAGTACAGGAAGGTTCTTTGGAACAATATGTAGATAGCCCGACTAGAGAGGGGGCTATACTGGACCTAGTACTGGGGAATGAGCCCGGTCAGGTCTTCAAAGTTTCGGTAGGGGAACATGTGGCAAATAGTGACCACAATTCTGTTAGCTTTAGGATAGTGATGGAAAAGGATGAGTGGTGTCCCAAGGGTAAGGTGTTGGATTGGGGGAAGGGGAACTTGAATGGGATCGGGCAGAAATTGGCAGCTGTTGATTGGGAGAGGCTGTTTGAGGGTAAATCCACATCTGGCATGTGGGAGTCTTTTAAGGAACAGTTGTTAGGGCTGCAGGATAGGCATGTGCCTGTAAAAAAGAAGGATAGGATTCAAGAACCGTGGATAACCAGGGAAATTGAGGGAATGGTCAAAAAGAAAAGAGTGGCGTATGTTAGGTCCAGGCAGCTAAAAACGGAGGGAGCTCTGGAGGAATACAAAGAAAGTAGGAAAGATCTCAAACGAGGAATTAGAAGAGCAAAAAGAGGTCATGAAATGTCCTTGGCAGACAGGATTAAGGAGAATCCCAAGGCATTTTATTCATACATTAGGAAGAAAAGGGTTGTCAGGGAAAAAAATCGGACCTCTCAGGGACAAAAGTGGGGAATTATGCTTAGAGACCAAAGAAGTAGGGGAAATCCTAAATGAATACTTTGCATCGGTATTCACAAAGGAGAGGGATGTGTTGACTGGGAGTGTCTTGGAGGGGAGTGTTGACCCGTTAGGGAAAATCTCCATTACAAGGGAGGAAGTGTTAGGTTTTTTAGGGAATATAAAGACTGACAAATCCCCAGGGCCTGATGGAATCTATCCCAGGCTGCTCAGGGAGACGAGAGATGAAATCGCTGGGCCTCTGACGCAAATCTTTGTCTCGTCACTGGACACAGGTGAGGTCCCAGAGGACTGGAGGATAGCTAATGTGGTCCCGTTATTTAAGAAGGGTAGGAAGGATAACCCGGGAAATTATAGGCCGGTGAGCTTGACGTCTGTGGTCGGGAAGTTGTTGGAGAGGATTCTTAGAGATAGGATGTATGCGCATTTAGAAAGGAATAAACTCATTAACGATAGTCAGCATGGTTTTGTGAGAGGGAGGTCATGCCTCACTAACCTGGTGGAGTTTTTTGAAGAAGTGACTGGAATGGTTGACGAGGGAAGGGCCGTGGATGTTGTCTATATGGACTTTAGTAAAGCGTTTGACAAAGTCCCTCATGGTAGGTTGGTGCAAAAGGTTGGATCTCATGGGATAAAGGGGGAGGTGGCTAGATGGGTGGAGAACTGGCTTGGTCACAGAAGACAGAGGGTGGTAGTGGAAGGGTCTTTTTCCGGCTGGATGCCTGTGACTAGTGGTGTTCCGCAGGGCTCTGTATTGGGACCTCTGCTGTTTGTGATTTATATAAACGATCTGGAAGAAGGTGTGGCATGGAGGTCAGTGACCAGTGGAGTGCCCCAGGGATCTGTTCTGGGACCCTTGCTGTTTGTCATTTTCATAAATGACCTGGATGAGGAAGTGGAGGGATGGGTTGGTAAGTTTGCTGACGACACCAAGGTAGGTGGTGTTGTGGATAGTTTGGAGGGATGTCAGAAGTTGCAGCGAGACATAGATAGAATGCAAGACTGGGCGGAGAAGTGGCAGATGGACTTCAACCCGGATAAGTGTGTAGTGATCCATTTTGGCAGATCCAATGGGATGAAGCAGCAGTATAAAATGAAGGGTACCATTCTTAGCAGTGTAGAGGATCAGAAGGACCTTGGGGTCCGGGTCCATAGGACTCTTAAATCGGCCTCGCAGGTGGAGGATGCGGTCAAGAAGGCGTATGGCGTACTAGCCTTCATTAATCGAGGGATTGAGTTTAGGAGTCGGGAGATAATGCTGCAGCTTTATAGGACCCTGGTTAGACCCCACTTGGAGTACTGCGCGCAGTTCTGGTCACCTCATTACAGGAAAGATGTTGAAGCCATTGAAAGGGTGCAGAGGAGATTTACAAGGATGTTGCCTGGATTGGGGGGCATGCCTTATGAGGATAGGTTGAGGGAGCTTGGTCTCTTCTCCCTGGAGAGACGAAGGATGAGAGGTGACCTGATAGAGGTTTACAAGATGTTGAGGGGTCTGGATAGGGTGGACTCTCAGAGGCTATTTCCAAGGGCTGAAATGGTTGCTACGAGAGGACACAGGTTTAAGGTGCTGGGGGGTAGGTACAGGGGGGATGTCAGGGGTAAGTTTTTCACTCAGAGGGTGGTGGGTGAGTGGAATCGGCTGACGTCGGTGGTGGTGGAGGCAAACTCGTTGGGGTCTTTTAAGAGACTTCTGGATGAGTACATGGGATTTAATGGGATTGAGGGCTATAGATAGGCCTAGAGGTGGGGATGTGATCGGCGCAACTTGTGGGCCGAAGGGCCTGTTTGTGCTGTGGCTTTCTATGTTCTATGTTCTATGTAACTGGGGTGATCAGTAAGTTTGCGGACGACACGTAAATGGTTGGACTTGCAGATAGTGAGGAACATTGTCAGAGGCTACAGAAGGATATAGATAGGCTGGAAATTTGGGCAAAGAAATGGCAGATGGAGTTCAATCCAGATAAATGTGAAGTTGTATGGAACGTTGGTTCGGCCGCATTTGGAATACTGCGCCCAGTTCTGGTCGCCACACTACCAGAAGGACGTGGAGGCTTTAGAGAGAGTGCAGAGGAGGTTTACCAGGATGTTGCCTGGTATGGAAGGGCTTAGTTATGAGGAGAGATTGGGTAAACTGGGGTTGTTCTCAGTGGAAAGACGGAGGATGAGGGGTGAGCAAATAGAGGTGTATAAAATTATGAAAGGCGTAGATAGGGTGAACGGTGGGAAGCTTTTTCCCAGGTCGGTGGTGACGTTCACGAGGGGTCATAGGTTCAAGGTGAGGCGGGGGGAGGTTTAACACCGATATCAGAAGGACGTATTTTACACAGAGGGTGGTGGAGGCCTGGAATGCGCTGCCGGGCAAGGTGGTGGAGGCGGACACACTGGGAACGTTTAAGACTTATCTAGATAGCCACATGAACGGAGTGGGAATGGAGGGATACAAAAGAATGGTCTAGTTTGGACCAGGGAGTGGCGGGGGCTTGGAGGGCCGAAGGGCCTGTTCCTGTGCTGTATTGTTCTTTGTTCTTTGTTATCGCTGGCTGGGCCAGCATTTATTGCCCATTCCTGAGAGCATTAAGAGTGAATCACATTGCTGTGGCTCTGGAGTCACATGTAGGCCAGACCGGATAAGGACGGCTGATTTCCTTCCCTAAAGAACATTAGTGAACCAGATGGGTTTTTTTTACAACAATTGACAATAATTTCATGGTCATTGTTGGACATTTAATTGCAGATTTTTTAAAGTTGAATTCAAGTTTCTGCCTATCTAGTGCATTGGGATTTGAACCCAGGTCCCCAGAGCATTACCCTGGGTCTCTGGATTACTAGTCCTGTGACAACGCACCACGAGGCCACTGTCTCCCCAATATTATGCACATATATATTCTTTCTGTGTTATAAAAAGGATATAGGAAAAATGGAGAAAGTGCAAAGAGGATTTACAAGGATGATGCCAGGTGTTAGAGGATAAAACTATTGGGAAAAACTTAAAAGGCCCTTTACTAAAAAGACTGAGAGGTAACTGGATCAAGATCTTGATATTGTCACGGGGGTCTGATAGCTGTAGAGAGATGATTCCACTTTATGGGAATTCAGAACTAGGAACCCTAAAAGTTCAACAAAGAATTCAGGAAGAACTACATTTCTCAGAGAGTGGCAAGAATGTGTGGATTTCCTCCAGGTTCCTCCCACAGTCCAAAGGTGTGTAGGTTCGGTGGATTGGCCATGTTGAATGTGTGGAATAGGACGGGAGAGAGGGCTTGTGTAAGGTTCTCTGTCAGAGAGTCAGTGTAGACTCGATGGGCCGAATGGCTTCCTTCCGCACTGTAGGGATTCTGTGATTTGATGAATGTGAAATGGTGTAGCTGAGACATTAACAGATGCATTTAAGGGCAAGCTAGATAAGTACAGAAGAGCGAAAGGAATAGGTGGATATGCTGATAAGGTGAGATGAAATAAATAGAGTGAGATTAGCCTCATGTGAAGCATGAACACTGGCATAGGGCCAAATGATAAGTTCTGTCTGATTGCATGCAATATAGATGATGAATGTTGTTCATACGTTATAGTTACTGACAGGACTATACCTCTTACGGTTTGTGATTCCAAACCTTGCTGAAACTTAGTCACATGGCTGTGGCACCCTATCTGCTTAATCAGAATGGCCAGGTACTCTGGCACTTTCATTACTGTTGGGTAGTTACCCCTGGGCCCAAAAGGAGAGAAAGATTTTTCCTTATCCTGGTAACATCTATCTGTTGAAATAAATTGTGGGATGAAAGCGGACTTTAGAATTGCCACTCGGTACATGGCGCATTCTGCTGTTTTTTTTAACATTGCTGACTAGTGATTAATGGCAGCTGCTTGCTAGTTTTAATTAATGTAACCTATCACCACACTTATTGAGTGGGAACATTGCACATGTGGCATTATGTATTCTACTATGCTCCCTTTGACCCTATAGTGACGAGACGATGTTTAATATCCCTAATTCAGAAAACAATGCAACATCAGATGGCAATAATTCTCAAAACCCTTGCGACAAATTTGAACAGCTACTGACCAAGATTCCTTGCAGAATGCTGTTGAATATTTTTCTTGCGTAAGATGATCACGTGAAGCAAATCAGGGCATCATTTTACTGTTTAAAGTTAACTGGTTATTATTTCCTTGTTATTATCTATTCAAGATACACATCTTTGAGTTAATCAAGTGAATATTCAGAAATGTGTGAACTTGCTAATGCTTGAGTTTTTAAATTTCATTTCTAAACAAATGTTTCCAACAAAAACAGCAAAAATTGTTGTAATAAACAAATTAATTTCTGTTACCTTTACATCCTGAACAAGGAATGGTAAACCTCAAAATCATTCGGAAACGTGTTTAATTGTGATATTGACATAATTAGCAAATAGTATTTACAGAGAGTTCATCGATTTTCTTCTTTTTTAAGATCATGGATCATACATGTTGTTTCAATGTTTTTATACAGCAAGCTGAAACAAGAGAATGGGACTGGGTGGAGCTGGGTGATGTATGTTTATTAGTACGAAGAGGACATCTGTGAGTTCAGATTGGATAAAAGGTCATAGAACACATTGCATGTTGCTAGGTAACAGTGCTTCTTAGCCAATTTAGTTGTGAATCTGGAAGGGTTATAATTTCTGTACAAAGAGAGGGACTGTCTGACTAGTTATGTGAATCGTTGTCTGTCTAGCTGTGCCTGGTCTAAATTCACGAGGCTTAATGAATCTTATTGTTGATAGCAAGAAGTTGATTCCCAGTGCTGTTTTCATGATTGTACCTAAATTAGTCCACTGCAATCTCAGGATGGCAGGTAAGAAAGGAAGAGATTGTGCAAGTATCTTATTCCAGGGGGAAAAAATCCTCATGTATTCCTGCGACGTACCCTTCTATTTTAGAACTAACAATTCTCTTATCACATAACTTTGCAACACTTAACATCAAATATGTTGAATTAGAATAAAATATTATTCATAAAAATCCAAAAGTATGCAGTTAAATCTGAAAGCATAAAATTCTATTCTATATGTATTGAAATATTCTGGTATTATACTTGATAATTAGATTATTATAAAGCTCGCAGAATTTGAGCACTTTACTGAAATACTCTGCATAACTAGATGAGTACTCATCTTTAATATGACCTCACAACTAGGTGACTTTTTTTTTCAGTAAACAATGTCTTGTAACTTTCCTGTTTATGTCATAGCAACAAAAATGAGAAGGAAAAACTAAGCAAGCAAGTTTTTATTTGACTAGAAAGATCACGACAAGTTTGATCCTTTGGTGGTTAAATTGGGCACAAGAATTGCACCCCACGACTGTGTGGAGTTTGCATGTTCTCCCCATGTCTGCGTGGGTTTCTTCCGGGTGCTCTAGTTTCCTCCCACAGTCCAAAGATGTTAGGTGGATTGGCCGTGCTAAATTGCCCCATAGTGATAGTGGGACTAGCTAGGGTAAATGCATGGGCTTGTGGGGATGGGGCTTGGGTGGGTTTGTGTTCAGTGCAGACTCGATGGGCCAAATGGCTTCCTTCTGCACTGTAGGGATTCTATGATTCTATGACTGACTGGCACTGGTTAATTGCAATGAAGGCAACAAACCAACTTAGTGCTATCTGCTCATTTCAATAATGAAAATGAGCTGTCTGCTCCAGACAGTGCTGCCCCAGTACTTGGGTGCAAGAGGAGGGAACAATATGTGGTGGACTTCAGTTGTGCCTTTGTCCTGCCTGGGCCACCGTTGTTGTGTTTGTCATGCCTGGACACATCCCCTGCTGGCTCCTCCCCTTGTCACCTAGTATAAAGGTGGTTGTTTCCTCCCCCTTGTTCAGTTCGGGTCGGTTATCTGTTGGGATGTGCTCCTCGTTCTGTAATGAATAAAAGCCTACAGTTGTATTGGCACACAAATAGTCTTTTGCCTGATTGATAGCGCATCAATTTTATTCATTACCTTTGACTGACATGGAGCAGCTTTTAAAACCCGACAAGTTAACATTGGACCCTCAAGAGGTCGGAGTTTCTGATAAATTTGACCTTTGGCTAGACTGTTTTGAAGCCTTCATCAACGCCTCTGCGGTCGTCGACTCCGACAGCGATAAGCTCCACGTGCTCCGCGCCCAGGTAAGCGATGCAGTCTACGGTATATTCCGGGATGCAACTACATACGTGGACGCTATAGAACTCGTAAAAGGGCAGTTTCGAAAGAGCCCTAACGTGGTCTACGTCAGACATCTCTTGGCTACTCGCAGGCAGCAGCCAGGAGAATCGTGCGCCCAATTTCTGCGCGCCCTGCGGGTTCTAGCTCGAGCTTGCGACTGTAAGGCTGTTTCAGCAGCTCAGAACACGGAGGACCTGATCCGGGACGCCTACGTCGCGGGTGTTGAGTCTACTTACATTCGGCAGCGCCTGCTTGAACAGGGTGGCCTGGATCTCCAGAAAACGGCCACGATGGCTGAATCCCTAGAAGTGGCCTCCCGCAATCTCGGGGCCTACCCTGCACCCCGTTCCATCGACGGTTCCACCGCGGCGGCTGCTCCAGCAGGGCCCAAATGCTACTTCTGTGGCCTAGCCGAGCACCCTCGGCGTCGCTGCCCGGCGAAGGATGCGATCTGCTCCGGATGCGGTCAGCAAGGCCATTTCGTCAAAGTCGGCCGGGCGAAGCCAATCGCGAAGCCTCGTGGCGCCGCGTGTGTTCCACGGGCACCGCCATCTTTGATGCAGTCAGTGGCTGCGCGCAAATCGCCATCTTTGATGCAGTCCGTGGCTGCGCGGGAATCGCCATCTTTAATACAGTCAGCAGAGGCGGAAATCGCCATCTTGGGTGCCGTCATCAAGGCGCGCCGAGCGGGAAACTTCATCCATGACATCATCAGACGCGGACGAATATGAATACTCACCGGGTTCGACGGTTGCATCGATTCGTCTGGACCAATCTCAGCCTCACCAACTCTCCAAGTCAATGATGGAGATTAAGGTAAACGACCATGTAGAAAACTGCCTGTTCGACTGCTGGAGCACAGAGAGTTTCATACACCCTCGCACAGTGCGTCGATTTGCCCTTCCCGTGCGGCCCTGGAGACGGACAATCTCCATGGCTTTGGATTCTCACTCAGTGGAGGTCCTTGGGTGCTGTGTGGTGACGCTGACGGTACAGGGCACAGTTTACGAGCGTTTTTGGCTCCTCGTGCTGCCGCGACTCTGTGCAGCTGTACTCCTGGGGTTAGATTTCCTCACCCATCATAGGAGCGTCACCCTGCAGTATGATGGCCCTTATTCCCCACTCTGTGTCTGCAATGCGCCGTTACTTAAGTGCCCCCCGCGCACCACCTGCAGTCTCTCGACCCTCCAGATTACCCCCCCCCCCCTTTATTCGATAATCTCACCCCAGATTGCAGGCCTATAGCCACCAAAAGTAGGCGCTATAGTGCGGAAGACCAGGCCGTCATTCGGTCCGAAGTACAACGTTTGCTCAAGGAAGGGATTATCCAGGCCAGCACCAGCCCCTGGAGGGCGCAGGTGGTTGTAGTTAAATCGGGGGAGAAACACCGCATGGTGATTGACTATAACCAGACCGTAAACAGGTATACGCAACTAGATGCGTATCCTCTTCCCCACATCGCGGACATAGTCAACCGCATCGCGCACTATCGGGTTTTCTCTACGATTGATTTAAAATCGGCCTACCACCAGCTCCCTATGCGCTTGGAGGATCGCCCATATACTGCCTTTGAGGCGGATGGTCGCCTCTACCAGTTCCTCCGAGTCCCTTTTGGTGTCACCAATGGGGTCTCAGTTTTCCAGCGGGCCATGGATCAAATGGTGGACCAGCACGGGCTACGGGCCACTTTCCCGTATCTGGATAATGTCACCATCTGTGGCCATGACCTGCAGGACCATGATGCCAACCTACAAAAATTCCTCCGTACTGCCACTCTCCTGAACTTGACATATAATGAGGCAAAGTGTGTCTTTCGGACATGCCGCCTCGCTATCCTTGGGTACGTGGTGGAAAATGGTGTCCTTGGTCCCGATCCAGCCCGTATGCGTCCCCTTATGCAGCTTCCCCTCCCTCCTACTCTCAAAGCACTGAGGAGATGCCTGGGCTTCTTCTCTTACTATGCCCAGTGGGTTCCCCGTTACGCGGATAAAGCCCGTCCGCTTCTCAAATTGACCTCTTTTCCCCGGCGGAGGAGGCCCGTCTGGCCTTCGACGACATCAAAGCGGACATCGCAAAGGCCGCGATGCATGCTGTGGATGAATCCACCCCATTCCAAGTGGAAAGCGATGCGTCTGACTTTGCTCTAGCCACCATCCTAACCAAAGGGGCTGTCCGGTGGCCTTTTTTTCCCGGACCCTACAAGGCCCTGAGATTCGACACTCCAGCGGTCCGTTGCCTTTCTGTTCAACACCAGGCAGAGGGGCAAGATCAAAAATGACAAGATCTTGCGGTGGAGGATTGAGCTCTCCACCTACAGATATGACATCATGTACCGGCCTGGGAAGCTCAATGAGCCCCCAGACACCCTGTCCCGTGGAACATGTGCCAGCGCCCAACTGGTTCAGCTACAGTCCCTCCATAACGGATCAGTGCTTGGTCCTCTACTCTTTGTGATTTTTATTAATGACTTAGAGGAGGGGGCTGAAGGGTGGATCAGTAAATTTGCTGATGACACCAAGATTGGTGGAGTAGTGGATGAGGTGGAGGGCTGTTGTAGGCTGCAAAGAGACATAGATAGGATGCAAAGCTGGGCTGAAAAATGGCAAATGGAGTTTAACCCTGATAAATGTGAGGTGATTCATTTTGGTAGGACTAATTTAAATGTGGATTACAGGGTCAAAGGTAGGGTTCTGAAGACTGTGGAGGAACAGAGAGATCTTGGGGTCCATATCCACAGATCTCTAAAGGTTGCCAGTCAAGTGGATAGAGCTGTGAAGAAGGCCTATAGTGTGTTAGCTTTTATTAACAGGGGGTTGGAGTTTAAGAGCCGTGGGGTTATGCTGCAACTGTACAGGACCTTGATGAGACCACATTTGGAATATTGTGTGCAGTTCTGGTCACCTCACTATAAGAAGGATGTGGAAGCGCTGGAAAGAGTGCAGAGGAGATTTACCAGGATGCTGCCTGGTTTGGAGGGTAGGTCATATGAGGAAAGGTTGAGGGAGCTAGGGCTGTTCTCTCTGGAGCGGAGGAGGCTGAGGGGAGACTTAATAGAGGTGTATAAAATGATGAAGGGGATAGATAGAGTGAACGTTCAAAGACTATTTCCTCGGGTGGATGGAGCTATTACAAGGGGGCATAACTATAGGGTTCGTGGTGGGAGATACAGGACAGATATCAGAGGTCGGTTCTTTACGCAGAGAGTGGTTGGGGTGTGGAATGGACTGCCTGCAGTGATAGTGGAGTCAGACACTTTAGAAACATTTAAGCGGTTATTGGATAGGCACATGGAGCACACCAGGATGATAGGGAGTGGGATAGCTTGATCTTGGTTTCAGATAAAGCTCGGCACAACATCGTGGGCCAAAGGGCCTGTTCTGTGCTGTACTGTTCTATGTTTAACGATCTCTGTCACCCGGGTGTCACCAGATTTTTCCACTTTGTCAAAGCCCGTAACCTGCCCTACTCCCTCGAGGAAGTCCGGTCGGTTACCAGGCAATGCAGGGTCTGTGCAGAGTGCAAGCCGCAGTTCTATCAGCCAGGTGGGGTGCACCTTATAAAGGCCACTCGCGCGTTTGAGCTCCTCAGCATTGATTTTAAAGGCCCCCTCCCTTCCTCTAACCGCAATATTTATTTTCTGAATGTCATCGATGAACATTTGCGTTTCCCTTTTGCCTTCCCCTGCCCGGACATGACCTCGGCCACGGTGATTCGGACCCTGAACACGCTCTTCACCCTGTTCGGTTTTCCATCCTATGTTCATAGCGACCGTGGGTCCTCATTCATGAGCGACGAGCTGAGGCAGTACCTGCTCGCCAAAGGCGTTGCCTCCAGCCGCACCACTAGCTATAACCCCAGGGATAATGGTCAAGTAGAGCGGGAGAACGCAACTGTCTGGAAGGCTGTTCTATTAGCGCTACAGTCTAGGGGCCTTCCAGTCAGCCGTTGGCAAGACGTCCTCCCAGGCGCACTACATTCAATCAGGTCACTCTTGTGTACAATGACCAATATGACCCCTCACAAGCGGACGTTCACTTTCCCCAGAAAGTCCTCCTCTGGTACCTCACTGCCAGCTTGTTTGATGTCCCCGGGGCCCGTTCTGCTTCAGAAGCATATCCAGACCCCTAAGGCAGACCCCTTGGTCGAGAGGGTCCAATTGCTACATGCTAATCCTCAATACGCTTATGTGACGTACCCTGATGGGCAGGAGGACACAGTCTCTGTCCATGACTTGACACCCGCGGGTGCCCCTGAGGCCACCATGTCCCTCCGCCCCACTGTCCCAGTCCCTTGTGTTGTGCGCCCAGAGCCCACTACGTCCCTCCACCCCCCAGCCCCAGTTCCATCTGTTCTCCATACACCACCAGGGCCACAGCTCACTCCCCTCACCCCTATGTACAGCTCGCTTGAGTCGCCGGTGCCGTCGCCACGCAGTACCCGACTACCGGACGGGACGACGGATGGGTCGGCCTCACACCACCTGGCGCCTCCTCTCGACGCTCAGTGCCTGGAGCCTGGGCCGACTCCGCTCTCTGCTCGGACGACTCTGCAACTGCACTACGACGATCGCGACGGCGGATCAAGCCACCAGATCGTCTGAACTTGTGACATTGTTTCTGCTTCACCCCGTGTTTTTTTTTAAAGGAGGGGTGAATGTGGTGGACTTCAGTTGTGCCTTTGTCCTGCCTAGACCACCGTTGTGTGTTTGTCATGCTTGGACACATCCCCTGCCGGCTCGGCTCCTCCCCTCGTCACCTGGTATAAAGGTGGCTGTCTCCTCCCCCTTGTTCAGTCCGGGTCGGTTATCTGTTGGGATGTGCTCCTAGTTCTGTAATGAATAAAAGCCTACAGTTGTATTGGCACACAAGTAGTCTTTTGCCTGATAGCGCATCAAATATCAAAAGGGTTTCGCACCACTTTAAGCTCGCTTGCACGGCTTGCAAGTGGAACTTTGCAGTAGCTGGAGCAAGCACAGAGCTGATGTGAATCTGAACTGGGAACGTGTTAGGAGTGGCACAACAGCAGAGAGAGGGATCTCCAAGGGTTTCAGACACGGCACTGTTGGCCTTGGTGGAGGAAACGGAAAGGAGAGCTCCACAAGAGGAACAGAGCACTTCCAGACACATTGTCAAAAGGCAATGGGAGCAAATAGCTGCAGAGGTCAACCACCAAGAACTTGGATCCAGTGCCGCAAGAAGCTCAGTGACCTCACAAAAGTGACTAAGGTCATTGAATGAATCTTCAAATACCAGATTCCACTAACTGCCCCATTAGCCTCAGACACTGGCTAGATCAGCGCACCCCAAGACTCAGCTACCAACAAACTTTATCAATCAGGCCTCATACTAGCATCCATCTGCTTCATATCAGTCTCACATACTTAGTAAGAAAAGCCTCACACCCACACCTCACAATCTGCAGACACTGCCAGCTTCATAGACTTCATAGAATCCTGCAGTGCAGAAAGAGGCCATTCAGCCCATCGAGTCTGCACCAACCACAATCCCACCCAGGCCTTATCCCCATATCCCTACATATTTTACCCACTAATCCCTCTAACCTATGCATCCCGGGACACTAAGGGGCAATTTAGAATGGCCAATCAACCTAGCCCGCACATCTTTAGACTATTAAGACTGTACATAGCTATTAAACTATGACAGGCATATCAGGCAAAGAGTTTGTGTGACACTCACTGACATACTTCTCTCACTCTTATAGGACAAGGTGGGACACAGTCAGAAGTGGACATGATCAGGCGTACCTACAAACTCTAATACCTAAGGAGTTGACGTTTCTGCCCATCATTATGGTGGCAAAACTGAGGCCAAGGTTTGAGGCACACTTAAGCTTACAGTGTCCTTATACCTAATCCTTCCTTTCACATCCCATTTCCACCTTGTTCCTCACTTTCTTCTGATTTAAAAGCAGCCCCTGGTCCTGCATCACAACTTTTTCCTTTCAGAAACCCACGAGTTCAAATCTGAGTAGACATCAGGAAGAGAGTGGTGATGAAGACACACTCACTCACAACCATCAATTCTGATACTGGAACTGTGCAACTCTGAGGATAGGTTCAAACTAGAATCTGCACCAGGTGGCACACTATGCGCAGGTGCAGATGACAGGGTTGCCTGGATGCCAGTTCACCCGAAGGTGAGGTCTTATCCAAATAGGTTGACCTGTAGAGGAGGACATTGAGTGGCGGCTTACAGAAGAACACTGATAGAAATGCAAAACCAAATGCTTGGTGGATTGGAAAGTCTTCCAGAAAGGCTGCGGTCAACTTCAAGGAACGAAGAGGAGTCTAGTACCAACTTAGCACAGGGCTTTGCACAGAGCTTGGACCTCATTCTTTCCAGCACAGAATTGATGGCCAACTCCAGTGGCACACTTATAGATCTGACCATGGTGAAGTGTGTACTGGCCAATGGTTTGATTGCGGAACATGCAGCAGCCATCAAACTTCTAAGAGTCGCATTAGAAGTTCAAATTGAAGTCATGCAACACCAGGCTAGCTCAGACTGGCTGAAGATTGCAATGTGCAATGTTGTTAGCAGGGTACCAAGTTATTCCTTCAATCTGACTGCCAACAGATAGTTGTTGAGGTGCCGTGCTGGGGAATGTTGTCCAACCCACTCCGACAGTCCGCCAATGCTCTTGCTGTTATCTATCAGCCAGTTAGTCCAGCTGCAGCCCACACTGAGATTGTGTACTCCACATTCGGACCTTTCCGTCCCAGAACCACTCAGCATCATCCTTCATGACCAGGTGCAGTCCCCTCCAGTGAAAGTGAGCAGCAGCCATGGGGATAGAAGCACCAGGACACAGAGGTACAGCAAAACATTGACTAAAGGAATGTACTACAGTGATTAGTGGACTTTCTTCTGAATTGTGACATGATTTCATTAAGAAATCTAAATTAGAATGTTTGTTTAGTAGTTTGTAGTCAAATAGAAGCTGTGTTTGGTCATTGATAAGGCGAGATATGGGATGTTGGTGAATACAGAACTGGTATCAGGATTTTCACACACAGTCCAGACGCAAAGTGGGTGGTGGTGCCTCTTTCCTTTCTCTTTTGCCTTGTCTTCCCCCACTCCATGCTCCTACACCTCAGCAGATCACCATGCATGATTTTCTGTCTATGATCGTTGAGGGAGTGGAATTTCTGTTGGTGTTCAGTGCGCACAAAGCAATGTCCATGCAATCAATGAGACTGGCACCATGGGGAATCCAACAACCAAAACAAAGCCATGTACCTGCTTGTGTCTGGCAAGAGAATGAAAAGTAACTGTCTCTGAATGAATAGAAAGCCTCATTGACCTCCTCCACCCAATAATGGATGGGAAACTGAGGTGTTGCAACAGCTCCCGTTCTAGCCTACAAGCAGACAGGTGCATGAAAGTTCATTGCCATGGTCACCATCAAAACTATAGGCAATGTAGCCCTTGCCATGATCTGAGATCACAATGTGGATAAAGCAGGTGGCAAATTTCAGTGAAAAATTGGGAATCCTCAGTGAAATACAAACCTCTCAGGTTTTATTTCCCACTAAGGTTCAGGAAGGAGAAATTCTCCCCGAACACCCTGGACAGACATGGTTGCCGCTGTGAGCCCTTCTTCTTCTTTCTCGCCTCCTTCTTCCAGCAGCTTCTCTTATTTTGCATGGCCTCTTCTTGTTCGCAAAGTCATTGAATTCCAAGGAGAACACCTACCATACACCATGTCTAGGAACAACTAGTTTGCACAGAAGTTCCAAAGTCAAAAAGATGTTCAGTACCTTTCACACCACTTGCTATAGACTTACACAACTTGAAATGACTGTAGAAGCACCAAAGCATATAGATAGCAATGGCTAGAAGTAATCAACCAGCAACTAACCTGTATATAACTAAATGTAATATCTCCAAATCTGCAGACGATACAAAGTTGTGTGGGAGGGTGAGCTGTGAGGAGGATGCAGAGATGCTTCAGTGTGATTTGGACAAGCTAAGTGAATGGACAAATGCATGGCTGATCCAGCATAATGTGGATAAATGTGAGGTTATCAACTTTGGTAGTAAAAGCAAGAAGGCAGATTATTATCTGAATGGCTACAGATTGAGAGAGGGGATGTGCAACGAGACCTGGCTGTCCTTGTACACCAGTCACTGAAAGTAAGCATACGGGTGCAACAAGGGGGTAAAGAATACAAATGGTATGATGGCCTTCATAGTTCATGTTCTTGCTAAAGAGGGAGTGCAGCAAAGTTTTATTAGACTGATTCCTGGGATGGCGGGACTGATGTATGAGGAAAGATTAGGTCAGTTAGGATTATATTCACTGGAGTTTAGAAGAATGAGAGGGCATCTCATAGAAAACTATAAAATTCTAATAGGACTAGACAGGGTGGATGCAGGCAGGATGTTTGTGATGATAAGGTGTCCAGAACAAGGGATCATAGCCTAAGGATATGGGGTAAATCTTTTAGGATTAAGGTGCGGAGATATTCCTTCACCCAGAGAGTGATAAGCCTGTGGAATTACCACAGAAAGCGGTTGAGGTCAAAACGTTGTATGTTTTCGAGAAGGAGTTAGATATAGCATTTGGGGAGAAAGGGATCAAAGGATGGGAGGGGGAAGGCGAGATCAGGCTATTGAGTTGGATAATCAGCCATGATCATAATGAATGGCAGAACAAGCTCGAAGGGCTGAATGGTCTCCTCCTGCTCCAGTTTCCTGTGTGGTTGATGACCCAGTTAAGTAGCCCTGGTGGGGGATCTTTCCTGCTACTGAGAATGTGTTTCACTGTGCAAGGTTCAGAGAGGATGTTCAGGGATGTGTTGGGCTTCAGAAAGGCACAATTAGCCTCAAGTCAGATTCCATGTTGATTGATGTCATGGTTTGATTGGTTTGCATACTTTGGCTGACATTCGTGGCTTGCACTAATGGTGTGTCCAGGGGGAATTTGCACTTTAGGGCCCTAAGGGGACCCACCATGTCTAAAAAGGGCACTAACCAGTTCTCCTTTTGGATATTAAAAATAATAATATTTTTTTCTTACTGCAAGAAAATAATGTGAATAATCTGAAAGTGAACTAGAATCTTTGCTGCAAGGTCTCTGTACATCTCTGCAAATGATTTAAATTATTGCCAAGTCTTTGTTGAGCAAAAATATTAAGCGAAATATAGCAGATATCTGTTTGTTTGTGAAATGTGGCAAATTGAATTAAATATGTTGATTCAAGAGGCAGAAAAATAGATGGTTTTTTAAATCAAATCTTTCAAGTGCTATGATCCTGTTAGGGTGCGTTAACGTTTAAATAAGAAATCTGAACATACACAATTAACCGACAGAACTACGCCACAAGATTTCACATTTTTAAACAAAAACAAAATTTATTGTACATCAAAATGAATTAATTTAACAGATTAAAACAGAGAATACTGGAAAGACTCAGCAGGTCTGGCAGCACCTGTGGAGAGAAAAACAGAGTTAATATTTCAAGTCCATATGACTCTTCTACATCAAGAAGAAGAATCATACAAACTTAGAACCTTGACTCTGTTTCTCTCTCCACAGGTGCCACCAGGCCTGCTGAGTCTCTCCAGCATTTTCTGATTTTATTTCAGATTTCCAGCATCTGCTGTGTTTTGCTTTTAGAATATTAATTTAACACAATAGCTTATGATTTATGCTGTAAACTCAGTGTTGCTTTTTAACTTCCCCCTCAGAGTTCCCACACCTACAAAATCTTTCAGGTTCATTCACTTTTCCTGGGACAAACCCAAAAGGGACATCACAGTTTTCTGGAATTCACTCTGTTTTCTCTTCAGTGTTTGAGGTACAGCGTTTTACATGGGGCCTTTCCATTAATTTTTGGTTAAATGATTCTTCCGGGTGCTCTGGTTTTCTCCCACATTCCGAAGGACATGTTGGTTAGGTGCATTGGCCATGCTAAATTCTCCCTCAGTGTACCCAAACAGGTGCCAGAGTGTGGCGACTAGGGGATTTTCACAGTAACTTCATTGCAGTATTATGGTAAGCCTACTTCTGACACTAATAGATACACTTTATTGTCGGTTTCTTCCTTTAACTTCCAGCTAAAAAAACCTTCTTGTTATTTTTCTCATTTGTAACTTTTTCTCACACTCAATATCAGCTCCCAATGACAGACTGTGTTTTGGATGATGGATCCAGCATTTATTCAACTTCAGGTGTACGTCTAACTTTGATCTCTTTTGACTTCTGAGAAGTTACAAGCTACATAAAACTTACACAGTCTCTTAACTGCTTTTCCAAATATTAATCAAATTTACCTGCTGGCCACGCCCTAACTGAATTCACAGAGATAAACTCAGAACAAAGAATCTCACTAAGATCCATTCATCCTTGTGGTAGTGGTACACATGTGACCTGTCCCCAGGTAAAAATCAACTACTGAGGCTTAATTCCAAAGTTTTCCTTAATTTTGGTAAACCACTTGAATAACTCATCCTTTAGAATAACTGCAGACACCATGTGTCCTGTTCTTTAGCAAAGTAAGCCAACCAGTTTAATGATCTTACCTTTCTAGTTGTTAACCTCTTTAGCCAACATGGGCCCAACCTTTCAAGTGTAATGAGGTCCAAACTTCTTGGAATTGCATTTGCTTCAGGGTTACTTGTCAGTTTATTAACCAATTTCCCCCATTTTCTACAGAAAACCTTTTGATACATAAAATTAAAAGTTATAATCCAAAACACATGAATTGTGAACAAAATATTTGTAATACAAGTGAACATTAATTTAGTTAGCACACTTTCCATTTCAAGCATTTATTCAGCTCCCTTTCTCTTTTTGTGAACAAATTCTCACTTTATGACTTCATGTTTTTTTGTTAACTTGTCATTTTTTTAGTTTCTTTTGTTTGGATTTTTAAAATTATAATTTTACTTTACTGTCCTCTTTTTACGATCCCCGTAGAGAAAAGATTCATACTTCCACTTGATTTCTGAAAGAATCACACAAGATTTCATATTTTAAAACTTTTACTGTAGCGGATGACTAAAAGCACTTTTGACTAAACAGTTTTCCTTTTGCAGGCAACTCATACTTTAAACTACCGAAAGGAACATTTCTCTGTTATATTTAAAGTACATTGTACTCTGCATGGAATTACATTCCTTATAGCAAATAGTCCACAGTGACTTGCAGTTTCCAGTAGGTTCATGTATCACAGTGGTTAGCACTGCTTCCTCACAGCGCCAGGGACCCAGGTTCGATTCCCGGCTTGGGTCACTGTCTGTGTGGAGTCTGCACGTTCTCCCCATGCTTGTGTGAATTTACTCCAGGTGCTCTGGTTTCCTTCCACATTCGGAAGGTGTGCTGGTTAGGGTGCTTTGGCCATGCAAAATTCTCCCTCAGTGTACCTGACCAGGTGCCAGAGTGTGGTTTCCAGGGGATTTCACAGTGACTCCATTGCAGTGTTGCATCACGTGACTGTCTTCAGGTGCTTGCCTGAGTTTTTGGAGATTTTCTTAGATCCATCACCAGTGGTAAAGCTAATGCTGATGATTCTTCCCCCAGGCCACGCCAAGTGGCATCTTCCAAAATCCTGATAGCTGCAGGATGCAGCTCTTCAGCCAGGGCCTGTCTGTCTCCCACATCTGGTTGTGCTGGCAAAGATCAGCAGTCTTTTCTCTCTGCTGACCACATGAAACTGATGTTTCTTTGTGAGATTTAGTGATTTGTAGAGAAGCCTGTAACCTGATCTCAAAAAGTCCTCATCTGCCATCATCCCCATGGTAATGTGAAACATATTGGGCGGAATTTTCCGGCCGTGCTTGCTCCAAGGCCGCAAATTCCCACCCGAGGTCAACAGACTTTTGCACGGTCCGTGTCCCACTCGCTGTTATTCTCGTGGCGGGCGGGATGGGAAAATTCCATTGACTTTGCAAACAGGGAGAAATGTTGATTAGCTATTCCTGACCTCAACTTTCTCTCATCTTAGGACTAAACGGACAGTTTACAGCACAACTGTCTACAACCCAATACCTTTAACACATCTTTGTGAATTTGGGAAGATTTGACGGCAGGACTTAATGCCCTCCCCATGGCAAGTTTAATGGTGGGGAGGGCACTTAATCAGGTGAGAGTGTGACAGTTCATGATCCCATCTCCATCCCGATTAAGTCCACGGTGGGAAGGCCCATGGACGATCTTCCTGCACCACCACCAATTGATCCTTTTAAGCGCAATTAAACTCAGTTAAGACCTTCATCCTACAGTCACTGGTATTAACCCAGAGGCAGGTAGAGGGCACATCATTAAGGAACGTGACAAGCAAACCTTGGTGAATTTGCTTGCGTGCTGCCTGGAAGGGGGAGGGCTCCATTGCTCTAAGTCACTAAAGGGCCTGATTGAGGAACTCAGTACTGAGAACCACCCCCTGCCCTTGCTGCCAATCCCCTTAACCCCTCTTCTCTGTGACACCCACCCAGTGAAGACTTTCTACCATTAGTCTCCTGTGCCTGGGCAGCTATTCAATTCGAGACCTCGAGTGAGTATCCCAGCAGCAGTGGCCACCTTTACCATCTTCCTGGTGGTGTTGCTATTCAATAGAGTGGCAATCTCTGTCTGGAAGCTCCCAGCAGACAGAACCTCTGACCCCCAACGTCCTTGATCTGAGGGCAGACCCACCACTAGCCTGCCAAGTGCCAGAGGGGCATTTTATTTGGGCCTTCCCTTAAAGTCACGTCCCAGTGCTGTCAACTGCTCTCTAACTGGCAGAGAAGTTGCCTATCACCTCCATTAGATACTTCCCAGAGTACACACATTGTGAACTCAGGCACAGCTGCCAAGGTCGCCAAGCTTATCCACCGTACACCTTCTTCCCAGTAAAACTAACAAAACCTTCCTTTGATCTCTAATAAGCAAATCTTACTGTCAGTTAGGCTTTAGAACAAGGTCTATGGCCCCCTTCATTTACTCTAAATTTAATGATACAATCTCAAAACATCATAGCCGGAATTTTCTGACCAATCACGATGGTAGGATTTTCTCATCCGGCTGCAGTGAACAGAAGTCTCTGGCTTGTCGCCAGATTCTCTGTAGCGGGACTGTGCCATGAACAGACGGTAAGATCGCACCCCATATTTTTACAGACCTCACGGTTTTCCCACTTTTCTTCATCACATCTAGAGTCTTTCATTGGATTAAAACAGCTAAAAATCAGATTTCATTTGCTCTGACCACCTGGAATTTAGTGTTAAAAGACCAAATGAAGATGTTGCCTGACTCATGTTATTCATCTCATTGGAACATCAACCTGGAAAGGAATTGTGAGGTGCCGATTGTCATTATGTGGGAGTGAATGGACACTGAGATTGGATACTGGCTCAGTGTCCCTATTCAAAGAGGATGATGAAGCATCCATAGCCAATTACCAACCCATCAGTATTGCTTCCATTCTGTGCTAAATGGAATGGCTCACCAAGAGTAACTTTCAGGTTATTTGTACAATAATAACCCAGTAAACATCAATCAGTGCCGGTTCAGAGGGGGAAGACTCTGCCTGATTAATTTCCTTGACTTCATTGAAGAAGTGACATCCCAATGGAGTGGGATAAGCCCTTTGAGGTGCTGTACCCACACATCCAAAAGTTATTTGACAAAGTACCACATGAAAGACTATTTGTTAAGCTCGGAGCTGTGGGGATTCAGCACGAACTGTGGGAATAGTTAAGGAACTAACTGAAGGGTCGGAAACAATGAGGGCTCATTAGAGAAGCTATGTCATATGGAGGGGAGGGATTGCTGAGCGGGGTGCCTCAGGGTTTTCTGTCGCAATCATGATTGTGATTAATTTGCATCAACAATCTTTATTTAGAAAGTAAAGGAGTTAAGTTTGCAGGTGATTCCAAATTAGTAGATTTCGTCAATTTGGAAAAGGTAGGTCAGGAATTGTTGAATGCTTTGAATAAAACACAAGTGAACATTGACACAGGTCACTAAATCAGGTGAAGTTAAGGTGCTGTATGAAGAAAGGAAAAATTGATAAACCAGCAATGATGTTAAATACATATTAATGAAGCTGAAAAAGGCTAAGAAGCCACAATAGACCCAACAGCAAACATAGAACAGCAACAGTAAAGGACGTTGAGTGACAGAATATAAATCAGAAAGAGTCGACTCAAACCTTTAGGTTATCCAGGTCAGACCACACTTCAGATATCCACAGAAAATACTGGAAACCATCAGCAAGTCTGGCAACAAATGTGGAGGAAGAAACATTTCTGATAAGAGGTCACAGACATTGTGGGGAGTGGGAGGGAATTCTCCGACCTCACCATGTCATCAGCAGATTGCGCCGGTTACGGAGAATAGCGACAGTAGCCTGGATCTTCACCATGATGGAGAACATCCCATTGAAGCAAAAGTTTAATTGTTTATTAGTGTCACAATAGGCTTACATTAACACTGCAATGAAGTTACTGTGAAAATCCCCGAGTCGCCACACTCCGGCGCCTGTTCGGGTACACTGAGGGAGAATTAATACAGCCAATGTACCTAACCAGCACGTCTTTCAGATATGGGACGAAACCTGAGCACCCAGAGGAAACCCACGCAGACATGGGGAGAACGTGCAGACTCCACACAGGCAGTGACCCAAGCTGGGAATCGAACCCGAGTCCGTGGCGCTGTAAGGCAGCAGTGCCAACCCACTGTGCCACCCTGCCACCTGGAAATCATGAGTCCTACACCTGAATGTGGCACTTCACATTTGTGCAGAGGTGGGAATAGGAATGCATCGTGCTTTGAACATGTAAGTTTTACAGAGACTGCTGGCCATTTAAATCATCAGCTGCCTCCAGTCAAGTTGCATTTTAGTTGTCCAATGATGTGAAATCCTGAACGGACAGAACGGAACTGGCAAAGGCTGGTCTGAACTTTGGGTATTTCCCTGGAGAGGTGCAGGTATCCCTTAGGATCTGGTCCTGGGACACCTTCTGGGAGAGGTCAAGTGGCTTTTGGAATTGTTAAACATAGGCATAAGTGTGCATAAAAATGTATAAAGTCACAAACTTTTAAGGCCATTAGAACTGTCAGCAGGCCTGTCAAATTCAATTGTCAAAACTGTCAAGAGGACCTGAGAAAGTATCAAAAGCACCTTTCAAAGTCCTGCCCTTTAAACTTCTGAAAGAGTGTCTGGACTGTTATAACAAATCATTGTTTGCTATTTCTTGGTGTCCAATCCTGTTGCACTGAAAGCATTGGGATGAAATTATCGGACATTGATCTCTGTAGACCATAAAACATAGGAGCAGAAGTAGGCCATTTGGTCCATCGAGACTGCTCCACCATTCAATGAGATCATGACTGATCTGATATAATAATCTTAAACACCACTTTTCTGCCTTATTCCCATAACTCTCGATTCCCTTACTAATTAAAAATCTACCTCAGTCTTGAACATACTTAACAACCCAATCTCTACAGCCCTCTGCGGTAAAGAATTCTACAGATTTGCTACCCTCTGAGAGAAGAAATTCCTCCTCCTCTCTGTCTTGAATGGGTGACCCTCTTACTCTGAGATGATGCCCTCTGGTCCTAGACTCTCCCACAAGGGGGAAACAAATTGCTTACCAGAAGTGGAGGATTTAATTAATCAAAATTACAGTGTCGAGCTAGGTGGCGACAAGTAAAGACACACCATGGAGTCCTCTCCATCCCTATACCCTCCACTATAAATATGTACGTGGTTCAGTAATGTTAATAAAGACTTCTTGGCAACTTCTACAAGACTGTTTCATGCAGTCTAGCAGCAACACAATGGGTACCGACAGCCTAATACACCACAAATTACTGAGCCAGATGCAAATGCACCCTCCCCCTACACAAATAACTCAACTCAAAATAAGTATATATTCTCCTTCAGTACAAACAACCCAAAGGCATACATTAACCATTGGTATCCTCACACCACACTTTCCCTGGGGGTCCATGTCTCCCTCCTTTCTAATACTCTCCTGCTTCTCCTATGTGTAACTGGAAGTGATTGGATATTGCTGTGGTGGGAAAGGCTACCAGAACAAGGGGTCTCCTTGTGCCTGGGAAGACCGTCTGCTGCATCTTCTACTTGTACTGCTTTGCAGTCCGGATGTGAAAGTGGTGGCACTCAGTGCCGTGACTCTTTCCTTCCTCATAGAATCCTTCTTTCAATGACTATCAGCAACCTCTCTCTCCTTTGTGACATAATTGGCCTGCTGAAATGTTGCACAGGTCACTTCTGCCTCCTTACAGCACCAGATTTCCTCTTTGGGTGCCTCTGGGACAGTGGATGTAAAATGCATTGAAGTGCCTGATCAGCTATGACTGTTTTAAATGGTGGAGCAGCCACAATGTGCTAAGTGGCCTACCCATGTTCCTATGTTCCTATGAAATCTTACATGAACCATTTGCTGCACATACTTGGCAATTGTCTCAGTCTGACAAAGATTTCATCATTCCCTAGGAACATGCCCATGCTGCTGCTGAAATCTTCAGCCATTCTCAACTCTTTAAAATTACATCCCTACACTTTATACTTCGTTGTTACATGGCAGCTCTGCAAATTAGTTGGAGCCAATGACTTACAAAGGAATCAGTCTTCAGAAAAATGCTGCACTGAGACACAGCACCAATTGTAACTGGCCCAAAGATCCGTGGAGACATAGCATTTTGCAAAAGCAACTAAATCCATCTCACAATGTTCTCTCCATTCTGGAATCTCCCCAGTGCCACTTCAATGTTTCATGATCCAGTTCAGCTTTAATCATTGGGTGATCACTTATTAGAATCCCATTTTATGCAATAGATTTGAATATTCTGCGCAGTTAAGCTATATCATTTTCCTCATTGGAATATTAACGCAGGAATTCATAAATTGCCATACTCACATCTCTCGGCTTTGTAATCTATGGGTTTTTTGCGTAGGAAATTACATTGTTGTTTGTGTTTGCCTCACGCAACTCCCAGAGTCAAAAGAAAGAACAAAGAACAATACAGCACAGGAACAGGCCCTTCGGCCCGCCAAGCCCGCGCCGCTCCCTGGTCCAAACTAGACTATTCTTTTGTATCCCTCCAACCCCACTTGGTTCATGTGGCTATCTAGATAAGTCTTAAACGTTCCCAGTGTGTCCGCCTCCACCACCTTGCCCGGCAACGCATTCCAGGCCCCCACCACCCTCTGTGTAAAATACGTCCTTCTGATATCCGTGTTAAACCTCCCCCCCCCTCACCTTGAACCTTTGACCCCTTGTGAACGTCACCACCAATCTGGGAAAAAGCTTCCCACCGTTCACCCTATCTATGCCTTTCATAATTTTATACACCTCTTTTAGGTCACCCCTCATCCTCCGTCTTTCCAGGGAGAACAACCCCAGTTTACCCACTCCCTCCTCATAAGTAAGCCTCTCCATACCAGACAACATCCTGGTAAACCTCCTCTGCACTCTCTCTAAAGCCTCCACGTCCTTCTGGTAGTGTGGCGACCAGAACTGGGCGCAGTATTCCATATGCGGCCGAACCAACGTTCTATACAACTGCAACATCAGACCCCAACTTTTATACTCTATGCCCCGTCCTATAAAGGCAAGCATGCCATATGCCTTACTCACTACCTTCTCCACCTGTGATGTCATAGAACATAGAACATAGAAAGCCACAGCACAAACAGGCCCTTCGGCCCACAGGTTGCGCCGATCACATCCCCACCTCTAGGCCTATCTATAGCCCTCAATCCCATTAAATCCCATGTACTCATCCAGAAGTCTCTTAAAAGACCCCAACGAGTTTGCCTCCACCACCACCGACGTCAGCCGATTCCACTCACCCACCACCCTCTGAGTGAAAAACTTACCCCTGACATCTCCTCTGTACCTACCCCCCAGCACCTTAAACCTGTGTCCTCTCGTAGCAACCATTTCAGCCCTTGGAAATAGCCTCTGAGAGTCTACCCTATCCAGACCTCTCAACATCTTGTAAACCTCTATCAGGTCACCTCTCATCCTTCGTCTCTCCAGGGAGAAGAGACCAAGCTCCCTCAACCTATCCTCATAAGGCATGCCCCCCAATCCAGGCAACATCCTTGTAAATCTCCTCTGCACCCTTTCAATGGCTTCAACATCTTTCCTGTAATGAGGTGACCAGAACTGCGCGCAGTACTCCAAGTGGGGTCTAACCAGGGTCCTATAAAGCTGCAGCATTATCTCCCGACTCCTAAACTCAATCCCTCGATTAATGAAGGCCAGTACGCCGTACGCCTTCTTGACCGCATCCTCCACCTGCGAGGCCGATTTAAGAGTCCTATGGACCCGGACCCCAAGGTCCTTCTGATCCTCTACACTGCTAAGAATGGTACCCTTCATATTATATTGCTGCTTCATCCCATTGGATCTGCCAAAATGGATCACCACACACTTATCCGGGTTGAAGTCCATCTGCCACTTCTCCGCCCAGTCTTGCATTCTATCTATGTCTCGCTGCAACTTCTGACATCCCTCCAAACTATCCACAACACCACCTACCTTGGTGTCGTCAGCAAACTTACCAACCCATCCCTCCACTTCCTCATCCAGGTCATTTATGAAAATGACAAACAGCAAGGGTCCCAGAACAGATCCCTGGGGCACTCCACTGGTCACTGACCGCCATGCAGAGAAAGACCCCTCCACAGCCACTCTCTGCCTTCTGCAGGCAAGCCAGTTCTGGATCCACAAGGCAACAGCCCCTTGGATCCCATGCCCTCTCACTTTCTCAAGAAGTCTTGCATGGGGGACCTTATCGAACGCCTTGCTGAAGTCCATATAGACCACATCCACCGCTCTTCCTTCGTCAATGTGTTTGGTCACATTTTCAAAGAACTCAACCAGGCTCGTAAGGCACGACCTGCCCTTGACAAAGCCGTGCTGACTACTTTTGATCATACTAAACTTCTCTAGATGATCATAAATCCTGTCTCTCAGGATCCTCTCCATCAACTTACCAACCACTGAGGTTAGACTCACCGGTCGGTAATTTCCCGGGCTGTCCCTGTTCCCTTTCTTGAATATAGGGACCACACCTTCAAGGATCTGTGGACTTGCACACCCAGGTCGCTCTGCGTATCTACACCCTTTATGGTTCTGCCATTTATCGTATAGCTCCTCCCTACGTTAGTTCTACCAAAATGCATCACTTCGCATTTATCTGGATTGAACTCCATCTGCCATTTCTTTGCCCAAATTTCCAGCCTATCTATATCCTTCTGTAGCCTCTGACAATGTTCCTCACAATCTGCAAGTCCAGCCATTTCCGCGTCGTCCGCAAACTTACTGATCACCCCAGTTACACCTTCTTCCAGATCGTTTATATAAATCACGAACAGCAGAGGTCCCAATACAGAGCCTTGCGGAACACCACTAGTCACAGGCATCCAGCCGGAAAAAGACCCTTCCACTACCACCCTCTGTCTTCTGTGACCAAGCCAGTTCTCCACCCATCTAGCCACCTCGCCCTTTATCCCATGAGATCCAACCTTTTGCACAACCTACCATGAGGGACTTTGTCAAACGCTTTACTAAAGTCCATATAGACGAAACCACGGCCCTTCCCTTGTCAACCATTCTCGTCACTTCTTCAAAAAACTCCTCCAGGTTAGTGAGGCATGACCTCCCTCTCACAAAACCATGCTGACTATCGTTAATGAGTTTATTCCTTTCTAAATGCGCATACATCCTATCATTGAATCCTAACATTGTACAGCCATTCTGATGAAGCTGATCTCAAACTCACCAAACGTTTTTAACCTAAGGTCATTAACCAACTTCAGCTGAGCCAAGAAATTGTTGACTCAATTATTTGGTGTGGCATGTTAAAATTTAACCGCTGTTTCCATAATGCGATAGTTAAAGATCACTTAGTTATTCTGGACTCAGAAATTCTGGTTTCCCATTCCTCCAATGGATATTCTGGATCCATGGCTCAGCACCATGGAGGTACTTTGAGAGATTGCCCTACACCAGAAGATGGAAACAGTAATGCCTGCTGGTTACTGGTGGGAAATTGGGACAGCGCATTGTCCCTCTGATTGGAGAGCTAACAGTGTTGAAGTGCTAAAGATGTAAGAGAAATAAAATCCCCAAGCAGGTAATCAGTGGGGAGCATTCAGAGGTTGGCATGCTACATTGTCGCTTTGGGTCTTTAACATTATTTGCCGAATCCTCATAAAGCATTATGTTGAAGCCTCCCGTCCATTGACTCTGTCTACACTTCCGGCTGCCTCGGCAAAGCAACCAGCAGAATTAAGAACCGCACGCACCCCGGACATTCTCTTTCTCTTCCACCATCTTCTGTCGGGAAAAAGACACAAAAGTCTGAGGTCACGTACCAACTGATACAAGTAGTTTCTTCCCTGCTGCTGTCAAACTTTTGAATGGACCTACCTCGCATTAAGTTAATCTTTCTCTATACCCTAGCTATGACTGTAACACTACATTCTGCACTCTCTCCTTTCCTTCTCTATGAATGGTATGCTTTGCATAGTGCACAAGAAACAATACTTTTCACTGTATGCTAATACATGTGACAATAATAAATCAAATCAAAGAGGATGAATTTTAGGCCCTTCTTGGACCCTGCTGTTGGATTCAGACTTTATTAGTGCCCCATTGGTTATTAACCCATGAATGGTTGTTAACATATTTTCAGATTATTATTTTCAATGTTGCAATATTCTCTGCAACTCATGAGTTTTGATTTAAACTCATTCTGTCATAGTTTTCCGATTTGAAACATTGATTTCTCGGAGAAAATTGGTCACATGATATGACATGCTGTCATGTATTCTGATCCCAGACTGAATGGTTCTTGAGTGTGATGATATTCCTTTTCATTTCCTTTCATGTCTCTGGTGTTTACTCATGTTCTAATTGTTGTTTGTCTTTCTTTTGAAATTCATAAGTATTGCTTTGCAGATTGGGCAGACAGTATTTCTCCTGGTTTTAAATTGTGGTTCTTGATGGTATCACATACACCAAAATCAAACACATTTATTTTCCACAGAGAGTTGATCATTGGAGTGAATCTATATCTATCTCACATTTCTTGGTCCAATAATCATCAAACTAGTTTTTTTCCCTCATTTAAACAACTCTTGTCCAATTTTGAACTTGTGATTAACAGATAAGAGAGAGCAACTATTTATTTTGAATGTATTATTATTGATTGTAATATGGAGATATATTTGGACCACAGTGTCCTTTTGAAATGAAAAGATTATTTTATTCAGCTCAACAACCGATTTTGTCCCCGTTACCTCTGTTGCTATTGAGTCCTTTTGTCCTAATGGTCCACACTAATGGTTTGTCAATTCTGTGTGTGTGTGTCTTCTTGTTTTGATTATCAACAAGAAAGCTATTGATTTTCAGCTCCCTCAGTACACAGTCTGTTGCTTTTGCCGTGGACAGGGATGTGAGAGAACTGAAACCCCAATTCCCTTCCCTCACTGTCTGTAATCAGGGTGTGTGAATCCTTTGTAGATTGCTATGTCTGGAGTTATGACATTCTGAACTGGTTGGTGATTTTTGATGTACAAAAGGTTTGAGCAGGTTAAGCAAGCCATTTCACGCTGCCACAAGGCAGTAGCTGCACAGGTGCCACTTTCCACTCACGGGGTGGGAAGTCAGTCCAAAATATCATTCTTCCTACCATACAATTGAGTAGCATCATGTATGAATTTCAATGCCAGGTACATAAGCCCTACTTTCCAACAATTGGCAGATCAAATCAAACACCATGCCCCTTCAATTATTCGGAATAGGCAGAGCACAGACCATGTTCAACCAGCCTGCGCTTGTAACACCAAAACCAAAATGTATATTGTTAGCTGAGATTCCACAATTGGCTACACGATCTGAACAATCCTGAGTGCATGAGTGGCTCCACTAACAACCAATTTATGATAAGGTTCCTCCCTCTGCAATTGGATCCTACACTTTCTAATGCATAGACCGCAATCAGTAAGGATAGGCAACAACACCTCCTCCACGATCATCCTCAACATCGATGCCCCCACAAGGCTGTGTCCTCAGCCCCCGACTATACCCCTTATACAGTGATGACTGCGTGGCTAAATTCCCCTCCAACTCAATTTTCAAGTTTGTTGATGACACCACCATGGAGGGTCGGATCTTAAACAATGATGAGACAGAGTACAGGAAGGAGATAAAGAATCTGGTGAACTGGTGGAGGACAATAATCTCTCCCTCAATATCAACAAAATGAAAGAGATAGTCATCGACTTCAGGAGGCGCAGTGAAGAACATGCCCCTGTCCACATCAATAAGGATGAAGTAGAAATGGTCGAGAGCTTCAGGTTTTAGGTGTCCAGATCACAAACAACCTGTCCTGGTCCCCCCATGCCGACACTATAGTTAAGAAAGCCCATCAACGCCTCTACTTTATCAGAAAACTAAGGAAATTTGGCATGTCAACTACGACTCTCAGCAACTTTTACAGATGCACCATAGAAAGCATTCTTTCCAGTTGTATCACAGCTTGGTATGGCTCCTGCTCTGCCCAAGACCGCAAGAAACTACAAAGGGTCATGAATGAAACTCAGTCCATCACTCAAACCAGCCTCCCATCCATTGACACTGTCTACACTTCCTGCTGCCTTGGAAAAGCAGCCGGCATAATTAAGGACCCCACGCACCCCGGACGTACTCTCTTCCACCTTCTTCCATCGGGGAAAAAGATACAAAAGTCTGAGGCTACGTACCAACCTGGTGGAGTTTTTTGAAGAAGTGACCAGAATGGCTGACGAGGGAAGGGCCATGGATGTTGTCTATATGGACGTTAGTAAAGCGTTTGGCAAAGTACCTCATGGTACGTTGGTGCAAAACGTTGGATTTCATGGGATAAAGGGGGAGGTGGCTAGATGGGTGGAGAACTGGCTTGGTCACAGAAGACAGAGGGTGGTAGTGGAAGGGTCTTTTTCCGGCTGGAGGCCTGTGACGAGTGGTGTTCCGCAAGGCTCTGTATTGGGACCTCTGCTGTTTGTGATTTATATAAACGATCTGGAAGAAGGTGTAACCAGGGTGATCAGTAAGTTTGCAGACGACACGAAATTGGCTGGACTTGCAGATAGTGAGGAACATTGTCAGAGGCTACAGATGGATATAGATAGGCTGGAAATTTGGGCAAAGAAATGGCTGATGGATTCAATCCAGATAAATGCGAAGTGATGCATTTTGGTGCAGCTAATGTAAGGAGGAGCTATACGATAAATGGCAGAACCATAAAGAGTGTAGATACGCAGAGGGACCTGGGTGTGCAAGTCCACAGATCCTTGAAGGTGACATCACAGGTGGGGAAGGTAGTGAAGAAGGCATATGGCATGCTTGCCTTTATAGGACGGGGCATAGAGTATAAAAGTTGGGGTCTGATGTTGCAGATGTATAAAACGTTGGTTCGGCCGCATTTGGAATACTGCGCCCAGTTCTGGTCGCCACACTACCAGAAGGACGTGGAGGCTTTAGAGAGAGTGCAGAGGAGGTTTACCAGGATGTTGTCTGGTATGGAGAGGCTTAGTTATGAGGAGGGAGTGGGGTTGTTCTCACTGGAAAGACGGAGGATGAGGGGAGACCTAATAGAGGTGTATAAAATTATGAAAGGCATAGATAGGGTGAACGGTGGGAAGCTTTTTCCCAGGTCGGTGGTGACGTTCACGAGGGGTCATAGGTTCAAGGTGAGGGGGGGGGGAGGTTTAACACAGATATCAGAAGGATATATTTTACACAGAGGGTGGTGGGGGCCTGGAATGCGCTGCCGGGCAAGGTGGTGGAGGCGGACACACTGGGAACGTTTAAGACTTATCTAGATAGCCACATGAATGGAGTGGGAATGGAGGGATACAAAAGAATAGTCTAGTTTGGACCAGGGAGCGGCGTGGGCTTGGCGGGCCGAAGGGCCTGTTCCTGTGCTGTATTGTTCTTTGTTCTTTGTTCTTTGTTCAACCGACTCAAGAACAGCTTCTTCCCTGCTGCTGTCAGACTTTTGAATGGACCTACCTCGCATTAAGTTGATCTTTCTCGACACCCTAGCTATGATTGTAACACTACATTCTGCACTCTCGCCTTTCCTTCACTATGAACGGTATGCTTTGTCTGTATAGCACGAAAGAAACAATACTTTTCACTGTATGCTAATATGTGTGACAATAAAAAATCAAATCAAATCAAATAATCAGTTGAGGTCGTGACATGGCTAATTAATGTTTACCAGAAGTGAGATACATTCATATACAAATATCTGTTGTCTGCAAACATAAGGAATATGTCCAAGCATCGCACCTTTTTAAATTACCCAGGAGCTTGAGGAGCCGATAGGTCCCCATTGCTTTCTCCATGGCAATCACTTGGCCAATCAGAGTCAACTTGCCAATCAATCCGCACCCTTCTCTCCCATAGCATAAATTGTTGTGATTGTTTGAAATTTGGCATTCTTCTTTTTGTCCTGATGAGTACAAGATGCAAAACCTCAATGGTATGTCTCTCTTTTCAGCAATGCAAGATCGAGGAACTTGTATAGAATATTGATTCAATTCCAGCTGGAGGACTGCATCCAGTGCTGGGTACCACACAAGCCTTCGAGAGAGCGCTGAAAAAACTGCGAGAATCATTCCACATTTGAGGAACTTCAGTTATGTGGATAGATTGGAGAAGTTGAGAGGAGATTTGATAGAGGTATTTAAAGTCACTAGGGGTCTGGATACAAGTTAGAGGCAGCACAGTGGCACAGTGGTTAACACTGCTACCTCACAGTGCCAGGGACTCGGGTTCAATTCCAGCCTCGGGTGACTGTCTGTGTGGAGTTTGCACATTCTCTCCGTGTCTACGTGGGTTTCCTCCGGGTGCTCCGGTTTCCTCTCACAGTCCAAAAGATGTGTGAGTTAGGTGGATTGACCATGATAAATTGACCCTAGTGTCAGGGTAAATGTGTGACGTTGTGGGAGTGGGGCCTGGGTGGGATTGTGGTCGGTGCATACTCGATGGGCTGAATAGCCTCTTTCTACACTGTTCTATTCTATACAACAGATTCTATTATATCAGTAGGACAGATAGGGAGAAACTGTTCCCATTGGTGGATGGATAAAGATGAGCAGTTAAGGAACATGGCACAAAAAGGAATGGCAACATGAGGAACACCTGTTTCAAGTAGCGAGTGGTAAGGATCTGGAACACACCACCTGAGAGTGTGGTGGCGCAGGTTCAACTGAGTCATTCAAGAGGGAATTGGATCAGTCTTGGTAAAAGAAGAATGTGCAGGGGGAAGATCGGGAAGGCGGCTGTAGGTGAATTGCTCCTTCAGAGAGCCAGGAGAAACATGACAGACCACAGGCTGTCCTTGTGTGCTGTAACTATCCTGCAACTCTGTCAGAATTGTCTCATCTTTAAATACAACCTAATTTTTCTGTGATTAATTTACCAGCTCAGAGGCGGGAAGGTTACCAACTGAGTCACTCCTGCTCCCCATAAATCGACTCCAATCGATTTGATTTGATTTATTATTGTCAAATGTATTAGCATAGTGAAAACTATTGTTTCTTGCGCTCTGTACAGGCAAAACATACCGTTCATAGAGAAGGAAACGGGAGAGTGCAGAATGTAGTGTTACAGTCATAGCTAGGGTGTAGAGAAAGATCAACTTAATATAAGGTAGGTCCATTCAAAAGTCTGACAGCAGCAGGGGAGAAGCTGTTCTTGAGTCAGTTGGTACGTGACCTCAGACTTTTGTATCTTTTTCCCGAAAGAAGGTGGAAGAGAGAATGTCCGGGGTGCGTGGGGTCCTTAATTATGCTGGCTGCTTTGCCGAGGCAGCGGGAACTGTAGTCAGAGTCAATGGATGGGTGGCTGGTTTGCGTGACGGATTGGGCTACATTCACAACCTTTTGTAGTTCCTTGCGGTCTTGGGCACAGCAGGAGCCAGACCAAGCTGTGATACAACCTGAAAGAATGCTTTCTATGGTGTATCTGTGAAAGTTGCTGAGAGTCGGAGCTGACATGCCAAATTTCCTTAGTCTTCTGAGTAAGTAGAGGCATTGATGGGCTTTCTTAACTATAGTGTCGGCATGGAGGGACCAGGACAGGTTATTGGTGATCTGGACACCTAAAAACTTGAAGCTTTCGACCCTTTCTACTTCGTCCCCATTGATGTAGACAGGGGCATGTTCTCCTTTATGCTTCCTGAAGTCAATGACAATCTCCTTCGTTTTGTTGACATTGAGGGAGAGATTATTGTTGCCGCACCAGTTCACCAGATGCTCTACCCCTTCCCCTTTCCTTCCCACATCAGCAGTACCAATATGTACCGCTACCTCTGGCTCCTCTCCCTCCCACCTCAGGATCTCTGGGACTCGACCAGCGACATCCTGGATCCCGGCCCCAGAGAGGCAGACCACCATCCGAGACTCCCGCCTGCCTCCGCAAAAACGCCTGTCCGACCCCCTTACTGTCGAGTCCCTGATTAACACTGCCTTCCTCCTCTTTTCCTTCGCCCTCTGAGTTACAGGGCTGGACTCCACTCCGGAGACACAGCCACTGCTGCTTCCCCCAGGCGGGCTGTCCCCCCCAGCAGTACTCAGGCAGGAGTACTTGTTGTGTAGGGGCACACCCACCGGGGTGCTCTCAATCACCCGAGCTTTACCCTTCCTGGCCGTCACCCACTTGGCCTCCTCCCGTGGCCCTGGTGTGACCACCTGATGATAGCTCTTGTCTATCACTTCCTCATTCTCCCTTAACAGCCTAAGATCTTCAAGCTGCAGTTCCAGCTCCTTAACACGGTCCCTCAGGAACCGCAGCTCGACACATCCCTCACAGATGTGGATGTCCGGGAGGCCAGGTGCCTCCAGGACCTCCCACATCCTACACTGGGAACAACACACTGGCTTCACACTCATATTTGACCCTTTATACCAAGATACACAGAGAATAGTAAATAAGAATTTAAAAACTCATCCCTGCTCGCCCTTTCCCCCGAAGCCCTGTGAGCCAAAGCCCTTACAGCTCACACTCTGCTTCCCACTCACTCCACAGCCCGCTCCCGACGCTGCCTGCTGTATACTGCGGCCTCCCTTTTATACTTTGCGCGCTTAAAAAAACCCTTCCCAGACTCCTTAGCAGCCCACTTCCGGTTTTCAGTTTAAAATTAAGAAAATAAAAATACTACTCGAAAAATAAAGACAAAAAAACACACCAACTAAATAAATAAATAAATCTCTCACCAGCACTCCTGCCACAAGTCACTCCCTCTCAGCTTGCTCCAGTGGAACAATGAGGGCGATCCTCCCAGGTAATTGACTTTTAAAGTTAAAAAAAACCCTTCCCAGACTCCTTTGGTCAATTTCAGAAACACTTTGCTCTGAAAACTATCACCCTGCAGAAATGAAGCATTTACATAGAGTGACTTACAATCCCATGGATAGTGTGAACAAAAGAAGTCAAATGCTACTTGATGTTAAGGGCAGTCACTCTTATCTCATCTCTTAAATTCAGCTCTTTTGTCCATGTCTGGACCAAGGCAGTAATGCGGCCAGGAGTTGATTGGCTCTGGCTAAACTCTAACCCAAGTCCGTGAACAGGTTATTGCTGAGCAGGTGCTGCTGGATAGTGCTGCCGATGACCCCTTCCATCACTTTGCTGATGATCGAGAGTAGACTGATGGCAGTAATTGGCTGGATTGGATTTCATAGAATCATAGAATTTGTCCTGCTTTTTGTGTACAGGACGTACCTGGGCAAATTTCCAGAAGATGCCAGTTTTGTGGCTTCACTGGACCAGCTTGGCGAGGAGCACAGTAACTTCTGGCACACAAGTCTTCAGTACTATTGCCAGAATGTTGTCAGGACCCATAGCCTTTGCAGTATCCAGTGCCTTCAGCCATTTCTTGATGTGACCTGGAGTGAATTGAATTGGATAAAGAATGATATCTGTGATGCTGGGGACCTCTTGAGGAGGCCAAGATAGATCATCCACTCGGCACTTCTGGCTAAAAATTGTTGCGAATGATTCATCCTTATCTGTTACGTTGATGTGCTGGGCTGCTCCATCATTGAGGATGGGGATATTTGTCGAGTCTCCTCCTCTAGTGAGGTGTTTAATTGTCCACCACTATTCACGATTGGATGTGGCAGGACTGCAGAGCCTAGATCTGATCTGCTGGTCATTGGGATCATTCAGCCTTCATTATGTTTCTTGGAATCCTCATCACAAAATATGAATACTTGATGTACAAGGTGCCTCATTTACTTCTGTTTAGCTGCTCAGAGTCCGAGATTTTGTCATGAATTCTGATTAATCATGATGAAAGAACCTTGAGAGTTTATTGCCAGGTTTGGTAAGTACTGTCTTACTATCATGACCTGTTACCTTCCCAGACCTTTTTCATTCATGATGATCCTTTCTTTTATAATACACAATACTCCAGAGTTACGTTCTGTCTCGGATGGTTTTATGCATTGTCTCAGTACTTGCTGATTTTCTGAGACCTCAGCTTCGATGAAAGTCTATCTCCCCGCATGTCCAGGCTTCAAATGTGAATAAAAATGAAACCGACTATACTGCTGTCTAGGTTCTTAACAGGTCATCTTTCTTGTAGGTTTTATATAAGAACTCTTATTGGGGGTCTGAAGCTTTATCACCATCCAAGGGAAGGTGATGGCCTAGTAGTATTATTGCTAGACTATTAATCCAGACACTCAACTAATGTTCTGGGGACCAGGCTCGAATCCTGCCACGGCGGATGGTGGAATTTGAATTCAATAAACAAAATCTGGAATGAAGGATCTACTGATGACCATGAAACCATTATCGGTTGTGGGAAAAACCCATCTGGTTCACTAATGTCCTTTAGGGAAGGAAATCTGCCGTCCTTACCTGGTCTGGCCTACATGTGACTCCAGAGCCACAGCAATGTGATTGACTCTCAACTGCACTCGGGGAACGAGGGATGGGCAATAAATGCTGGCCAGCCAGCGACGCCATGTCTCATGAATGAATTAAAAAATCATCCATTTGACAGACATCCAGTTCGCAAAATATTTCCAATTTTACTTCTTGAAGGAAACAACAACCCCAAGGCCACAATGTATTTTCTCTTTTGTTGGGATGTAACCCGTATTCACAGATCCATTTCATCTTTCCATTGGTTCAGACTCTGAGAACGTGCTTTCTCTCAACTTCTATAGTGGCCTCGAAAATATTAGCTTCCTGTCCAAAATGTTTCTCTTAGTTTCCAACTTTCACCCATAAGCAACCGTCCTCTGCTATACACCAGGAAGCCCGGCGGTGAAGGCTGCAACCGGAGCCAATCTTTGCATGCTTTTATATACATTGATTCACATAGGTAGCTAGTACAAACACGCAACAACTCTTAATCCAACAACCACAATTTCAGCCAATTCCTATTTACAGGAGTTAATGTCCACAAGCTCCATACAACAACATACAATTAAAACCGAGTGCCCCAAATGTAACCCCTCCCATATCTGTACGAACTTCAACCACTTCAGTCCTTCCACATAGCCTCAGCTACCAGAAAAAGCAAGTGCCTCAGCTTTCCCCTGCTCTGTTTCAATGCAGCAGATATACTGGATGGATCTCCAAGCCACTTGACTTGTTCTCCTTCACACTTTAAGGAAGATGCACACTGAAGGAGATGCTGAATCCCAAAGCTAAGTGACAGCAGTTGGAGGTCTTGTTGGAATTGTCAGAGATATTACTCAGGCCATCAGCGCTACGGGGCCAATGCAGTGCTGAAAGAACCACTCACTTATGGTCTAGGTGTCATGCACAAAGACAACACACAAGTTGGAGTTAGACTCCTGCACACTCGCAGATATTGTGCCCAAGCATAATGACAGGCAGGTCAGTGCACTGAGAAGGTTCATGTTGGAGTTAATTATAATATCTGAGCGATGTTGAGAGAACACAGTCAAGTTAATGGGAATGGAGGGGGATACTCAGGCAGAAAGAGAAAGGAGCCAGATATGTTAATTGAATGTAGGTAAGAAGGAAGAAAAAAATGTAGAGATACTCCATTGGTGGCATATAGTATAAATCATATTGTATTGAAAGAGGAAATCTGAGAATGGGAGAGCAGAAGAAAGTGCTTAATGTGCAAATTCAACCTGCAGCCCAAACTGAAAGTCCGGAAGAAACAGAGGGTTTGCTGAACTCACAGAATCCACCAATATGGCAAAGTGAGCCAGGATCTTCGATTGAGACAATTCAGTCAATGTCACAATGCCAAACATGAACTGGAGTTGGTCGTCAAAGGTCAAATCTGGGTTTGACACACTCAGGGATGTTGAGAGAGCAGTCAAGCTGATGGAAATGGAAGATTCCAGACAGAGAGAGAAAGAACATGTGTAAGAATGAAGAAATAAAACTTGTTCTCCTGACTACTTTTGTCAGAAGATGACATTTTTGTTAAGCATACACCGTTGTTGAGGAAAAACTATTTTTATTTGTGTGTAAATTATTCTGGTAGTATTGGTCATGTATGTTTTGGTTGTGATTACAGTAAAAATAAGTATGCAACCCGACCAGTTAACATTTTTGGGAATAGCTGATGTTGGTTTAGGCATATTGTGGGAACTTATTTACAAGTTCCATTTCACATTTTAATGTATAAGTTGTTTTTTTTAAGTGGGGAGGGAATGCAGTATATTTCAAGATCTGGGCATCTTGTTGTACTGTCCTCTCTGCTGGGGCAGAGTAAATAAAGTTGTTCAACAATGGCTGCCTGCAGTTGAACTCAGTACAATACACAACAAGTGGATAATCATCCATTTTTTAAATCTAAGACAGGTGTTCAATAACTTCATCCTTACCTTCTGCTGCAGGGCTAGGATGTGAGCTCCCCAGCTGGGAGCTGGAGAACCTGGGTGGCACAGTGGCACAGTGGTTAGCACTGCTGCTTCAGAGTGCCAGGGACCCGGGTTTGATTCCTGGATTGGGGTCACTGTCTGTGTGGACTTTGCACATTCACCCTGTGTCTGCGTGGGTTTCCTCCGGGTGCTCCGGTTTCCTCCCACAGTCCGAAAGACGTGCTGGTTAAGTGCATTGACCCGAACGGGCACCGGACTGTGGCGACTAGGGGAATTTCACAGTAACTCCATTGCAGTGTTAATGTAAGCCTTACTTGAGACTAATAAATAAACTTTAAACCTTGTCTCTTTGCACTTGTCCCTATTTCCCTGTTGGGAACATCTCCATGTAGAAGCTTCTAGCCTATTGTGCGTTGCCAATGCTCTGTGCTGATGACTGCAGTGCTGCCCTCTTCTTCAGCCTCTCACTGAGTTTTGTGTGGAGCCCGAAATGGAGAAGAGGGAAGATTGAATAGCATGGGCAACTAGAAACTGCTGAGCAGCTTCTGAAAGCAGCAGCAATTTATCTTGCGCAATGTGTAAGAATGAGATTGAAATGGGGACATGTCCCCCAGCCTCGCCAGTGCAGGGTTTGGACCTGCCTCCCTCAGAGACTGTAGATGGCTGAGTGGGGCTATTGGGACTGTCTGCTACCTGTCACTGCGTACAGGCTTAGCCAACAAGACGGAAGGGAATGTGTCAGTGTTAGAGTGGTGCAATGTTTCAGGATGTGTACGCCAGGTTACAGAAGAAGTCTCGTGGCATAGTGGGTAGCATCCCTCCCTCTGATGTTCCAGGTTTGAGTCCCACCCCAGGACCCAATGGCCAAGGAAGGTACATTCATAACGCAGTCAAATAGGTTGTGCATCAAACTGTAAATCGTCCCATCACACGCCAATGGCAGGTGGTAGAAGTGGGAGAGATTCCTGGTTGGCCGTATGATGGAAAAACATCGAAGCCTCTCCAATCGCTGCCCATAGTTCCAGGCTGCAACATGCATGTAAAAGTGTATGTTGTCACAGCAACCTAGACTCCTTGGGGGGCCTGGTTGGCCCAGTTGGCTGGATGGTCAGTGTGGATCAGATTGATGCCAGCACCGTGGCATTCAATCCCTTTTCCGCTCGGGTGGACTCGGAAGCTGCCTCCTTGCTATATCTGTGACGGGGGTTGCGCTGCTGAGGGGCTTGATCTGCCTTTGGACAGAGAACTGAAGAAGAAGATAGTCAGGGCAGGATAGTGTGGAAGATAACAAAGGTGTGAGGAGGTAAAGAAAGTAATAGCAAGGAGAGTCGCAACAGCAGAACAGTATAAAGGAGGTGGAGTGAAGAGTATCGAGTGCTGGTCATCGGGAACAGAAATATTAGAGAGGCCATGGTAACAGTTACCAGGGGAAGCAGCAGGTGAAGGGAGATACAAGATCAGAGACTTACCTGAGATAGTCGGGCTAAACAATGCACATTTCTATTGGTCTGTTAGCATTGTGAACATTAGGTCTGGCATTCTGATAGGCTAATGTCACAGGAGCTTATCGTAAAATATTTAATTTAGCCGCAGAGGCACTGAATGGGCGGAAACAGGGGAGCCAAAAAAACAATTGGGAACTCGCTGCATCGAACTGGGGATGGGACCCAGGAGAAATTGCTTCAGTTCCAGTTTAAAGGTTAGCCTATTGAACTGCCCCCTTATCTTGGCCTAAGAAATTTGAGAAATTACAAGGAGTTTCCGGGCCCTGTATCCCTGCTTGTTGGTTGTTTTCATATTATTTTGTAATGCTGGCATAAATATTATAATCACACACAGACAACAGCAGAGCTACAATATTTGGAAAACATGTTTCACACCTCGTTATTAAGCAAGACTATAAAAATTATGACTCATCACTGCACTATTGTCTTTTGCAAGCTTCTTCGAACTGCTTGTATAACCATAGACAGCTAGTATTAATACAATAGATAGTGTCGAGGGAATTAATGGATGTGATATGTTATACAAAGGTATCTGTCATCTTGAACAATAAGTGCAGTGATATATGATGAGTGTTTTTGGAAAACTGCGCTTCAATGTGACTTTAGCACTGTATAGACTCACATTTACTTTGATAAGAAATTAGTTGTTGGTTTTCTCCATCATTGTCAAGCACGCTGCCAAAAATATTGCCTTTCATTTTCCTTGTGAGTGTAAATGCATTGAAGTTACTGGGAGTAGGCACATAACGTGCCTTTTTTTCTCCTTGTTCCTATCAAAACAACGCAAGAGCACTGATGCTCCAGGGAGATTTGTATAGAATCTGACGCCTGTATCAGCTCTGAAAAAAACAACCAAATTACAGTCTGAGGTGATGCAAATGATATCCTTGGTGCATCTTCCCGATGTTCCTGTGAGGTTCTTGACAGCTGATGCCTGGATTAAACAAAAAGACCAGTAACTTATGACTATTAGCTCAAAGCAATCATCTCTCATTATTTCAATTACATGGGTAAATGCATGCAATCATGTATCAAATCACAGCTCCCTTTTGAAGAGGTTCTTTTCAGCACAGGATTCCTGCCAGAGAAAAAAATGTGCAAATATTTACACTGGTCTTTCATCAAACTGCACCTTTGTTTGGCAAAAAACTTCCCCATGGCTACGATTTTGAGTGTGATTTTGAAGAGTGAAAAACAAAAGGAGTATTGGAAACAGTGAAAGGTTTCAGTGGCTCATTAGCAATCAGAAAATGAGACACCTTCTGTTACTTATTGCTACCTGAATTGGCAGCCTTATTATGGCTGCCATTCTTGAATCACACTACCTGCAAATAGAGATGCACTGGCCAATTCAACGCTCTTTAGGCAACTATGATTGATGACTCAGTGACTGGGAGAAAATTGCTTTTTATGAATTATTCATCAGGATATCTCTGCGCTGCTAAAGTAGCTGACAGGAAAGTTCTGACACTGTCTGGGCACAATTCACTTACAAATCACTTACAAGTAAGTGAATATTAAAAATAGCTCAGTTACAGCACACCACTATGGTATCAGGTTGGGGCTTTTTTTTCCCTTTGTAGGAATGACAACAAAAAAACAAGATCATCTCTTTCTTGATGCTGCAGTGATCTTGACAAAACCATACTGAACGGTTAGAATCAGTTCAATTTATCCGACTTTCTTTACATCAATGTGTAGTTTATGATTAAACCTCGTGTTCAAAAAGTTTTCAAATGCTGCAATTCTTAACACTTCTTTTCGTTATATACAATGTAAAGTTTATTGTATTCCAATGAATTCTCCCTCCAGAATACTTTCATTTAGAATTGTGCGATTATACCGATGCTTTGGAAACAATGGGCGGGATTTTCTGACCGCACTCGCCCCAAGGTGGAAAACTTCCCGCCCGAGGTCAACGAACCTTTGCATGGTCTGCCCTCAACCCTAACCTTCCCCCCTCTCCCCGTCCCGCCAGTGGGAGTTTGCGGCCTCGCGATGTCAATGGACTTTAGGACGGCTCACCACAGTTTACGGCCCCACCCCCTCTGCCATGGGGCTGTATAATTCCTCCCAAAAGACAAGTCTTAGAGATCTTAAAGATCTATACTGTAAGGGATCTTAATAGGTATTAAGGATTATGTAATCAAGCTGGTTAAATGGAACTAGAAATCATAGAAACCCTACAGTGCAGAAGGAGGCCATTCGGCCCATCAAGTCTGCCCTACCCCCATATCCCTCTAACCTACGCATCTCAGGACTCTAAGGGGCAATTTTTAGCATGGCCAATCAACCTAACCCGCACATCTTTGGACTGTGGGAGGAAACCGGAGCACCCGGAGGAAACCCACGCAGACACGAGGAGAATGTGCAGACTAAGATACATGCCAATCTTGATCTATATGACTAGAGGGACAGGCTTGAAGGATGGCACGGTGGCGCAGTGGTTAGCACTGCTGCCTCACAGTGCCAGGGACCCGGGTTCAATTCCAGCCTTGGTGACTGTGTGGAGTTTGCATGTTCTAAATGGGTTTCCTCTGGGTGCTCCGATTTCCTCCCACAGTCTAATAGATGTGCAGGTTAGGTGGATTGGTCATGCTAAAATGCTCTTTATTGTCCCAAAATGTGTAGGTTAGGAGGATTAGTGGGATTACGGGGATATGATGTTCTGTTGGAGAGCCTGTGCAGACTGGATAGGCCGAATGGCCTCCTTCTGCACTCTGCGGACTCTAAGATTCAATGACTGAATGAATTACTCCTGTCCCTGGGACTACTTTACTCCTGGTTATCAGCTGACTTGAAAAGGTAAGGCGCATCAGTCTCCCACGTTATAGGGAAGCTCTTAAAATAACATACATTATATGTAATTTTTTATATCAGGCAATTCCAATATTTTATGTTTGTTGAATTTTAATGTGTGTTAGTTAATGTACCAAGGATGCTTATGGAAGTCTGATAATACAAGTGAGCTGTACTTTCACCCTGATTTTAACTAGAGGTCAGGAGCAGTAGTAAATTAATAGCTTTTTCATTCGGTTGGATACTTGTTCTGTGGGCTAAGGACAACGGATCAGCCGTAACCTTGCCCTGTGCAGCAGACATGTTGTTGGCCTATCAGCGTTTTGACATGTCTGCTTGACATTGCGTTTGTGAGTGTCTCAGGCATTGCCCTACACGTCTGTCACTCTTTGTAATTCTACAGGGTCAGAGTCTGTTTCACTCCTAGAATCATCTCAATATATATTTAAATTTGTGTTTGGTCCAATTCTATCAGACTTAGTGTAAGAACGAGTGTTCAAGTGTTTGGTCTGTGATTGGTTTTCTTTTTAATTTATATCACTTTTTGCCAGGTGTTTGATTAAGTTACAGAAGCTCAGGCTTCCACTGGAAGAGTAACTTTACTAAAAGTGAATTTTGAGAAAGGTAGATTATGGACAGCATCTGTTAAGAAAGATGACAGAATTCTTTGCAGCCATTGTGAAGTTCATGGAACTGAAGGAAGTGATATTTTGGTATGCTCTGTAACAGTTGTTTCCAGTTATTCTGCTGTTGAGAATATACAAGTTGCACTTGAGGAAAAATTTCTAACACTGGGCACTACATTCTTCAAAAGCTTTTAGTGATTTTGGTGCCAAAATTGGCTCTGAAGTCAAGACCCACACATTTCCTTAGAGTTGTGCGAGATCTTCCTGGAAATGGCAAGAACAAGGTACATTGTGTTCCAATTACTTCAGGTTAATCCTGCCAGCTGTAAGAATGCAGTGTCAGGAGGCACTTTCATACAAAGGAGCTCTCCCTCAAAAACCGCTGAGGCCAAATTAATTGAAAATTTAAAGTCTGACATTGATAGAAGGGTTACAGAATCAAGCTGGTTAAATAGGGTTAAGATACAGGCTGACCATGATCTAAATGACTAGAGGTACAGTCTTGAGGGACTGAATGGCCTACTCCTGTTATTCTGTTAGAAGCGCACTGATATCAGGAGGTGACCTCAGGGCCAAGAACTCTCTGCTCACTTCACTGGGAAGTCCAACCCCAGTCCAACGCCGGCATCTCCACATCACTTCACTGGCCCAGCTGGGACCAGTTTAGAACATAGAACATAGAACAGTACAGCACAGAACAGGCCCTTCGGCCCATGATGTTGTGCCGAGCTTTATCTGAAACCAAGATCAAGCTATCCCACTCCCTATCATCCTGGTGTGCTCCATGTGCCTATCCAATAACCGCTTAAATGTCCCTAAAGTGTCTGACTTCACTATCACTGCAGGCAGTCCATTCCACACCCCAACCACTCTTGATTACCACTCTCCAATTACTCTTGATTATCAGCTGACTGACAGAGATAAGGCTCACCAGTCTCCAGATGGGGACAAGTGATGTCCACCAGTAGGGTGCAGGTGAGGAGAACGGCTAGGGTCTCCATAGGCAGTAAGGTAACATCACGCTCCAAGGGACAAAGAGAAACCAGAATTGTGTTGATCATTCCATGCAGATTTGGTGTTTGCTGGCAGGGTTGGTGCTGGAGGCCAACACCAGTGATAATCCCAGCAAAATGTCAGCAAAATATGATTTCAGCCTCGTCAACTTTGGAAGGATTGTAACTGTTTTCAGGTTTGTTCAATCAACTTGTTTGTAAACGTATCTGAATATTAAATGTTTCTGATTGAAGCCATGGTTGCATGTGACTGAAAAGTGTACATTCATTTTCAATCCTTAATATTATCGTCAATGTTTGAACCAAAGTGAAATTTAAATTATTTTTTTAAAACACCAGAAAGTACTCAGGTTGCATTTAGCGAGGTATACTCTGTAACTGGTCAGTGTCAAAGAACGTTTCCTGTCCTAGATAACGGTATAACACATACTTTGAGGTGCAGTTTTTTCTCAAATTCTTACATGCAATATTTTCAGATGCAGCATTAAAAAAAACATTGTTTATATTTATTGACAAAATATAATTTTCTGGTATTCTGCCCAGAACAAGAGTGAATGTTTGCCAGATGCAACGCTTACTTAGTTCGAAAAAAATAGTGAATGTGACTTTCTCTTTGTAAAAAATGATGTTGACCGCTTAGTCATTTTAACATTTATTTAAAAAAAGGTGCTTCTTAATGTGAATCTGTTGTGTATTGTTGATGTGGATATAAAACCTCTGCTAAATTAAATATTTTAACCACTTTTTTCTATGAAGGAGTTCACAATTGAAACGTTCTTTTTTGAATCCTGTTTCTCAGCAAACGACAAACTCAGGCACAGCTTTCAGAGCAGCCAGACCCAAGAGACATGTAGGAGGGAAAACCTGCTCCAACCTCTCTTTCCTTCGCAGTAGCCCTGCCCTACTCAGGCTCCATCGACCTGTCAGAGACATCACCGTGATTGACGGTCTTGGCAGATGTGCTGCTATAACAGGTAACCTGATCATCTAGACCCATCTGTCTCTCAGTTCTCTTCAATTCACACATTGAAAAATATTAGAAATTGGGAGGGGCTGGATTCTTTGTTGTGCAAAAATGGAGGGGCTCCAGAATCATACAAAAGATTAACCTGAGGGTGGCAGAGCAGTGAGCCTGAATGACATATTTAAGAACCACAATGTATCTAAACCCAGTGCAGTAATTTTTTAACAGTAAATCCACAAACATTGATACAATTCTAAATCATCTAAAAGTATTGTTACTCAGATCTAATCTTAGTTAAATATTTAATTAATGTTCCATTGCCTTCCCTTGCAAGGAAAAATATGACAAATTGAAGTTCGGTAATTAGATTAAACATCTCAATGTTTAAAATGGGTCTGAGTGTTAGTAAGACAGATGGAGTGTTGAGCCGTGTGGAGTCAGACTGGTTGTCTTGTTCAGTGGGAGAATTTTTTTTTGTTTGTCTCTCCTGTGCCCACAGTTTGGCAAATGTTGTGACATAAGCAAGTTGAATTGCTGATTTCACTCGCTCAAGGATTGGTCTGGAACATTACGAGGCAGAGGTAACCCAAGCATCATGCTGAAATGTTCACTAATTTACCAGTGTCAGTCTTCCTGATAATTACTCTTTACCAAAATATTTTGCTCCACTTGTATATGGGACATTTCATTCCATAAATCAACACTCCTGGAACATAGACTTGTTCCGTCTATCAACAGCTACTAGTCAAAAAGGATATAATCTCAAAGATGTCAGTGCATTGCACTCCTCCATTCAAAGTGTCAGTGAAGAGCACTGCGGATATATTTCCAGTGTATTCTGGCAAAGACCTGACTTGCAGTTATGGGGGTAAAACAACATGCTGTGGACAGACACAAAACCTGAGGAATCTGGTACAATAAATGTCAGCAACCACACAGAAAGGCAAGTAACTAACTGTGTGCCCATTTCAAAGGGGTCACTCATTTCAGGCTGCAACAGTCAATTTGTCAAGAAAAGATTATGAAAAAAAACTGCAATTGAAAAAGGAGACTCGTTCTGCAATGCAATGGAATATGGAATATTGGAATATGTCACTGGAATATGTCACTGCTTTTTTAATCCAGATGCAGGTTTGAACATTTTGTGCTGCCAAGAATTTAAAATAATGAGGAGCCAATTATATCGATAGAACTTTTTAAACCAAAGTAAATGATCTCCTTTACCCAGAGAGAAATGGAACAACAATGTCAAATATTAGTAATAATCCTTTTCATTTTTACACTCCAGGCACTGCATAATAATAACAATATTATAAAATTGCAATTTTCTGAATCCTAATTTTTTGTTAACCAAGCCAGAACATTCGGCAACAAATAATCTACAAGAGTTTTGTAATTTATATAATGAATGTACACCATGAGATTTTTTTGTTAAGATCAGCCAGTGACCTATTCTGATGGAATTGTTCTTGTTGTTGTACAGAGGACTGGATCAGTATTTGAGAAGTGCATTAATGTGAATCTTGTAGCTAAGCAAAGAGCTGGTGTGTAATTTGCACTTAAGCAGATGACAGCTGTTGAGGAAAATTTGAGAAAGCTTGCAAGTGAAGTGCACCTTGCACCTTGACTGATTACAGTTCATCTGATAGCGCCCAGGAAACCATGTCCGGTGGTGCTGCAGAACGCACCTCAGAATACCTCGCACCAGGCTGAGAGGGACTACAATCTGAATACAAAGCTGCAAGGGGCCAGATGACTTTGTGAACCTCCGAGAATTAACAACAAAAAGATCCCCCTCATTTTTTTCTGGGGAGCAGATTGGTGAAGCTGTGCGACATTGCCAGGATATTAACAAGTGCTCCATCTTGTGGCTTTCGCATCTATAACAGCTTCGACAAAGTCAACTCAAATTTCGGGAGGATTCATCAACACTTTAATAAAATTATAATTATACACGTCTAGTCCTGGCAACAAACAATTCTTCCTTCGTTTCAGTTCATTCATTCAGCTGTGTTGACAAACGCACTATTTCTGTGCTTTCCATCCCCTTTTATTTATACTTTACTCAATTAATCTTTTGTTACCCATTTAGAAAACTTAAAAAATTGATATCTTCCTTAATCCAGTTAAAGATTTTTAAATGTCTAATTTATATTTTGGACAATGTATATGCCCAATCAGTGTGGGGTTTTCCTATGAGCTGTTCTCAATCTCATTATTTTTCCTATAGTTTGAACAAAAAGTTTGATGTGAATAATTAGCGAAAGAGGATCAGTAAGTGACTCATCCTCTGCTAATGCTAACAGGATGTGGAGATGCCGGCGTTGGACTGGGGTAAACACAGTAAAAAGTTTAACAACACCAGGTTAAAGTCCAACAGGTTTATTTGGTAGCAAAAGCCACACAAGCTTTCGAGGCTCTAAGCCCCTTCTTCAGGTGAGTGGGAATTCTGTTCACAAACAGAACTTATAAAGACACAGACTCAATTTACATGAATAATGGTTGGAATGCGAATACTTACAACTAATCAAGTCTTTAAGAAACAAAACAATGGGAGTGGAGAGAGCACCAAGACAGGCTAAAAAGATGTGTATTGTCTCCAGACAAGACAGCCAGTGAAACTCTGCAGGTCCACGCAACTGTGGGAGTTACAAATAGTGTGACATGAACCCAATATCCCGGTTGAGGCCGTCCTTGTGTGTGCGGAACTTGGCTATCAGTTTCTGCTCAGCGACTCTGCGCCGTCGTGTGTCGCGAAGGCCGCCTTGGAGAACGCTTACCCGAATATCAGAGGCCGAATGCCCGTGACCGCTGAAGTGCTCCCCAACAGGAAGAGAACAGTCTTGCCTGGTGATTGTCGAGCGGTGTTCATTCATCCGTTGTCGCAGCGTCTGCATAGTTTCCCCAATGTACTCCAAGGCGGCCTTCGCGACACACGACAGCGCAGAGTCGCTGAGCAGAAACTGATAGCCAAGTTCCGCACACACAAGGACGGCCTCAACCGGGATATTGGGTTCATGTCACACTATTTGTAACTCCCACAGTTGCGTGGACCTGCAGAGTTTCACTGGCTGTCTTGTCTGGAGACAATACACATCTTTTTAGCCTGTCTTGGTGCTCTCTCCACTCCCATTGTTTTGTTTCTTAAAGACTGGATTAGTTGTAAGTATTCGCATTCCAACCATTATTCATGTAAATTGAGTCTGTGTCTTTATAAGTTCTGTTTGTGAACAGAATTCCCACTCACCTGAAGAAGGGGCTTAGAGCCTTGAAAGCTTGTGTGGCTTTTGCTACCAAATAAACCTGTTGGACTTTAACCTGGTGTTGTTAAACTTTTTACAATGCTAACAGGACCAAATTCTCCAGTCTCACCCACGCCTGGGATTCTCCAGTCTCGCCCGTGCCTGGGATTCTCCAGTCTTGCCTGGGATTCTCCAGTCCCGTTGCAGTGAACGGAGGTTTAGCTGAGCGTCACATTCTCCGTTCTCGCTGGCAGCGACAGTGAGGCGTGAACAGTTGGGGAATTACAGCCACACTCTGTGGGGGTGGGGATTTGGCCAGGATTTCTCCCAGTGTCAGCTCAGACAGAAATGCAGCAAGAAGCTGGCCCAGCTTCACATTTCTCTCCAGATTTTCACCATCTTGGTCAGAGTGGACGGGATTTATACTGGCACCCTGGGGAGGGGGAGCCTTATAGAGTCAGCAGTCCCACCACCCCCACCCCCCATGCCCATGCTCCCCCCACCAGTCCACATAATTGAACCCTTCTACCCATCACCCCCCCACCCCACGCCATGGGGCTTGCATGAGGGCACATCCCTGGCACTGCCCCAGGCACAGTTTGGCATTGCCAAGCAACATGTGCCAGTGGGTAGTGCCAGGGCCGTGACCGGCCATGTCCCTCTCCTCCCAGGGGATCCGCAGACTTGTATCCGCGCCCCCGAATAGTTCCCCTCGACTGCCTCTCGTTTGGCCATACCTGCTGTGACCCTCACTGATGTGATGTCAAGCCAGCGAATTATGAATATTTATGGGGGGGGAGGTTCGTGTGCCGGGTGGCCGCTGTTAATAGTACTTCAATACATTGAAATAAAATTCCCACCTCTGTGGGCACAGACCTCATGATGTCACCGATGAGGAGTGTGGAAAATCGGGAAACGTGATCCCCCAGAGAGAACTACGATTCCCGATCCTGGATTTGGCCAAAAACACACACGGAGAATGCCAGCTCCCACCCCCACCCCCATTGCAATTCCTGCACCTTATCCGAGGTTGCGATGTACTCGGTCTCTGACCCCATCTTCTCTCCATTACAAAGGTGACCTGTTCCAACTCTAATATTGCTTAGCTCCACCCTAACTGCAACTGAATCCCTTCGGCCTCTCTCACCCGTACAACCAATCGCTTGACTGTTCTCCTGTGATCCTCCATACAGCCCCCATCAGCTAAAGGTCTGCTGACTGTAACTTAGCTTGCCCCAAATCCTTCCTGTTGTCCGTCAGTCCATCCTATACAGACCTACACTCATTTCCAATTTGTTGAATACCTCCTTGATTTTTGGCTGTCCCAAGTTTTAGAACCTCTTCCAGCATGACAACGCCACTCACTGGTCTCCTCCAAGCTTTAACGAGCTGCTTCTCAGGTTTTGTACTTCACCCCGATGGGAAACAGCGACACATCTGCAATTGAAGCCTCGTACTTTGTAATTCCTTCCATCTTTGCAGCATCTATCCCTCCTGTCTCCCTTTCCCTTTCCTTTTTGTCATTGAATCATAGAATCCTTACAGTGCAGAAGGAGGCCATTCAGCCCATCGAGCCTGCACCAACAACAATCCCAGACAGGCCCTATCCCCATAACCCCACATATTTACCCTGCTAATCCCCCTGACACTAAGAGGCAATTTGCCATGACCAATCAACCTAACCTGCACATCTTTGGAGTTTGGAGACAAACCAGATCATGCAGAGGAAACCCCATGCAGACATGGGGAGAATGTGCAAACCCCACACAGGCAGTGACCCGAGGCCTGAATTGATCCCAGGTGCTGTGAGGCAGCAGTGCTAACCACTGTGCCACCGTGCCGCTCACCTATAAAGCCTCTTGGAAGATGTTCAGTGATAAAGATGCCGGATACATTTGATAGTCCACAGTTAGATTATTGAGATTATTATCATTTATATCAGTCCAGTGACAACTGAGCTGTTCCAGATCTGATGAAGCAGTTACACTGTGATTGGCTGATACTTCATCGTTCTTGCAAAGAAAACCTATTTTTAAATAGTCGCCTGATGTATTGCTCTCAGTCTGATTGGAGCTGGGGACAGGGTATTAACCTATTTTCCAGAAAAAGATGGAATTATGCTCAATATCTCATGCAATCTTCAATTCAATCCCGGTCAGAACAAAACAATGGACGGGATTCTCTGGGTCGTGCTCGTCCCAAACCGGAGAATCCCGCCCGAGACCGATGGACCTTGGTGTAGTCCGCCCCCCGCCCGCTACGATTCCCGTAGTGGGTGGGATGGGAGAATTCCCCCCAATATTTCTCAACCCGGAATGTGGGAAATGTATCAGACAATAACTAACAACTTGAAATCTAATCCACCCCTCACCCACAGCAAGCTGATGCTGTGGGAGTTTTACTTTCATTGCCATGCGTTGAATAAAATCTTACATTTGGTGAGGTGAGAACCTATTCAGATAAAAGGAACCATGACTAGGTACTTATTTCCCAAAAAGTGATTCACATTTGTGGAGAGTATTTGGTGTCACCACACTTTGATCTACACACAATGAGTAAATATGACTCAAGTCTGCAGAGAAAAATGGTCTTTAGATGGTATTAATGACTTGACACTTAGCAGGATGTCGCTGTCTGGCAGAGAATGATTTGGTGAGACACAGATTAACTCACTGATTAAGAAAAGGAAATGAAGGAGAAAGGAACACAATCGGGAAGCATCACCACGGAGACTGAGCTTCAATTTGCCTGTTGGCTGTTTTAACAAAAGGTTATAGTCCACTTGGCTAAATGGGCAACATGTCTGATATGATCCTCGTGTTTTTGGAACCACAGCATTGTGAGATTTAGGCCGGAATTCTCCAACCTTGCCCATGGCTGGGATTCTCCAGTCCCGCTGCAGTGAATGAAGACTTGGCCGAGTGCCAAATTCTCCATTCTCGCTGGCAGTGATGGTGGGGGATGTGTTATTGGACAATCCCGGCCATAACATTTCATTGTGAAATGTCAAGTTATAGATTCCTCATTGTTTGCAGGAATCTCCAGAATCTTTGCTTCAGTAAGTGATAATTAATCCCACCCTTTTCTGCCTTTTCAGGTTTAGCATTTTCACTGACAGGAGAGGGGGCAAGTGGCGAAGTGGGTATGTGCGAGAATTCGTGCCGCTGACTGGCACACCAATTCCCTAGCACCATGCCGCCCCAGCGCCACTTTCCGGGGGCGGAAGGTGAGGTGGCAGTTGCCCACCCACATGCAGCGAGTTGCTTAAATTCAACTTGTTGAAGACCTTTTAAGGTCGATTGTCCGAGGGAGAGTGGAATTTTGCAATCAGTTTCCAGGCTCCCAGTGGCATCAGAGAGCAGGTTGGATAGCTGGAGGCAGTTTCCCTGGGGCAGAGTAAGGTGCAAGGTGGTGGGGAGGGGGTAGTTGGGGTGATGGGCGTAGGGGCTGTATGCTTTGGGGAGGGGGGGGGGTGGGTGGTGGGTGCAGGGTGCAGTACACGAGGTAGGCCGAAAGGCCCTTGCCTCTCACTTGGCTTCAGCTGCATCCTCTGTCTGTGTAGCCACTGATTGGTCAGTTCCAGGGAAATCACAGCCATGTGACTGTTCCCGCCACCGCGCGGGATTCTGAGCCCACTTTGACCCAAAGCATGAGGTCCCAAAGCCCACAGTGAAAATTCCATCCAGGAAGTTTTATAGAACCTTATGCAGGTTCATTGGTTTTAGCTGCAAGTGAAGAACATAAGTAGAACCTCTTGCAACCCACTCAGAAACAGGTTCAATCTTGGTGGTGGGGGTGATTTCCCAGCCTCGCTGTGTCTGGCACAGATTGCACCAATCCTGGAAAATCACGAGGGCCTAAAAATCGGTTCCGCCTCCAGCGCCAAAGGTTTGCAATTGTCCCAGTCCCTCTCTACTGGTTCAAACCAGATCGCTGATTAGCATGAGATTGACTGGATTTCAACCCTAATAGCCAGTTTGGCACATGCTCCCCGCTCCCAGAATGTTCCCACCCTGCCCAAGAGGGAAGTCACATGGGAGCAAATCACTACTGGTCCCTTGAAATGTGGTCCAGGCACCAGAGTTGCGAGGGCGAGCAGGAGGTGAGTATTGTGGTGAACCATCGTTGGTTCCCACTGTGGGATTGTTCTAATGTTGTTGTTGGGTTGTTCTAATGTTGTTGTTGGGCTAGGGTGGGATTGATACACCTGTGGTTGTAACTGTTGTGGCACATCCCAGTCGGGCTCCGCCTCCTGGGAGAGATATAAGACCCCCTGCTCGGGCGGGACCTCTTCAGTCTGAGATAGTGTGTTAAAGTTCTGATAGTTCCATTGTTAGTTAATAAAAGCCTTCTTTTACCGAAGCTTTGTGCCTCGTGTCCAATTGATGCGCATCAATTTTATTAACTAACATTAAACTCTCGACGGAAGAAAAAAAGAAAGGAGAGTATGGAGCAAATCCTAAAGCCAGAACGTCTGACGCGAGATCCACGTGCGGTGGGCGCTTCTAACACCTTCGACCACTGGCTGAAGTGTTTTGAAGATTATCTAGCAGCCTCCGCAGCGGTCACCACAGATGATGACAGACTCCGGGTCCTCCATGCGAGGGTAAGCGACACAGTCTACCTCGCGATCCGTGCGGCCACCACTTACCCGAGGGCCCTCGAGCTTTTAAAAAAGCGCTATACGAAACCTCCTAACGAGATCCACGCTCGTTACCTCCTCGCTACACGACGTTGGCAGTCGGGCGAAACCATGGAGGACTACGCCAATGAGCTCTTGCAGCTTGCCAGGGGCTGTGACTGCAAAGCTGTGTCGGCTGAGCAGTACATGTACGACCTCGCCCGAGATGCGTTTGTGGCCGGGGTCGGGTCTTCATACATCCGTCTCAAGCTGCTAGAAAAGGGAAATCTCAACCTGACACAAGCTATGGAATTAGCTGAAATGCTTGAGGCGGCTTCGAAGAGCTTGGTCCTGTATCCGGAGGACCACGTGGAGACAACGTGGCAGGAGCAGTCGCAAATCCCTCCTCGCCCCACGGGCTCGAAGTGCAGTGTTATGGCGTGCTCCCATGTGGACCAGACGATGGCTGCAGCCCCATGCGGCCCGCGGTGCTACTTCTGCGGAGGAGCCAAACATCCACGACAAAAGTGTCCCGCTAAAGCGGTAGTCTGTAACCTATGCGGTAAAAAGGGGCATTATGCGAAGGTGTGCAGATCGAAGCCCAAGAACGGCAGTGCGGCCTGTGACCCTTCGGAACGGGGATCATCACCATCGTCGTCGAAGTACTCACGGGGTTCATCCACGTGCGAGTCCAGGACGACGCCATTGCGGTCGACGGAGTCGGAGGAGGATGACCACCAGGAGTCGCTACGTTTGGCGCCCTCACCCATGTGCGATTCATGGGGCCGTCATTTTGGTTGACGATGACCATGAGCAACCAGCAGGGGTCCTCAGCATCGACCTCAGCTGCCTGCAGTGACGTTCACGGACCAACGGTGGCGTCGATCCCCCTGGACCAGGCTAAGCATCACAGGCTAGATTGTTCGATGATGAATATACAGGTAAATGGCCGTGCAATTTATTGTCTGTTTGACAGCGGGAGCACTGAGAGCTTTATTCACCCTGACACTGTGAAGAGGTGTGGACTCCAGATTCAACCTGCCAAACAGACAATCTCTATGGCATCAAGGTCCCGGTCTGTCGCTGTGCTAGGACGTTGTGTGGTAACTTTGAAAGTGCAAGGCACAATTTACGAGCGATTCAGGCTCCTTGTGTTGCCGCATCTTTGCGCACCAATTCTCCTCGGACTAAACTTTATGGTCCACATGAAGAGTGTGATCCTACAGTACGGTGGGCCACTCCCTTCGCTGACAGTGGGGGAACAGCTGCAGTCTCCAAATTGTCCAAAGCGCCCCGCCTGCAATCTTTCTACGTTAAAGATCACCACACCCTCCTTATTTCAGAATCTGGTACCAGGCTGCAAGCCCATCGCTACTAAAAGTAGGCGTTACAGCACTGAAGATCGGATCTTCATCAGATCTGAGGTTCAGCGACTCCTCAAAGAAGGGATCATACAGCCCAGTGTTAGTCCGTGGAGAGCACAGGTTGTGGTGGTCAAGAGCGGGAACAAACCCCGGATGGTCATTGATTACAGTCAGACCATTAATCGATATACGCAGCTGGATGCGTATCCCCTCCCGCGCATATCTGATATGGTCAATCAGATTGCGCAGTACCGGGTGTTCTCCACCATAGACCTTAAGTCCGCCTACCACCAACTCCCCACTCGCCCAGAGGACCGACAGTACACGGCCTTTGAGGCGGATGGTCGTCTGTATCATTTCCTTAGGGTTCCATTTGGTGTCACCAATGGGGTCTCGGTCTTCCAGCGTGCTATGGACCGAATGGTGGACCAGAACAGGCTGCGGGCTACCTTCCCGTACCTGGATAATGTCACCATCTGCGGCCGTGATCAGCAGGACCATGACACAAATCTCCAGAACTTTTTACGCACTGCATCTCGCCTGAATTTGACCTACAACAGGGAGAAGGGTGTATTCCGTACGCGCCGGTTAGCCATCCTGGGATACGTGGTGGAAAACGGGGTCATTGGCCCTGATCCAGACCGTATGCGCCCCCTTGCTGAACTTCCCTTGCCCGCTAGCGCAAAAGCACTGAGAAGATGCCTAGGCTTCTTCTCCTATTATGCGCAGTGGGTCCCCAACTACGCGGACAAAGCCCGTCCGCTTATTAAGTCCACGACTTTTCCACTTACGCCTGAGGCTCAATTGGCCTTCAAGGAATTGAAACACGACATCGCGAAAGCCACGATGCACGCGGTGGACGAATCCATCCCTTTTCAGGTGGAAAGCGATGCATCTGATTTCGCCCTGGCCGCCACACTAAACCAGGCGGGCAGGCCAGTCGCGTTTTTTTCCCGCACCCTCCAAGGCCCCGAAATTCGGCATTCAGCGGTGGAAAAGGAGGCCCAGGCCATTGTGGAGGCCGTCAGACACTGGCGCCATTACCTGGCGGGAAAGCGGTTCACCCTGATCACAGACCAGCGGTCCGTGGCGTTCATGTTCAACAACTCGCAGAGGGGCAAGATCAAGAATGATAAGATCTTGCGGTGGAGAATTGAACTCTCCACCTATAACTACGATATCATGTATCGTCCAGGGAAACTCAATGAGCCCTCGGATGCCCTCTCGCGCGGAACATGCGCTACTACGCAGGAGGATCGCTTGAACGCCCTCCATAATGACCTGTGCCATCCTGGGGTCACTCGGCTCTACCACTTTGTCAAAGCCCGCAACCTGCCTTACTCGGTGGAGGACGTCAGGTCGGTGACAAGGAGCTGTCGGATTTGCGCGGAATGCAAACCGCACTTTTACCGACCTGACCGGGCACATTTGGTCAAGGCCACTCGCCCCTTCGAGAGGCTGAGTGTGGATTTTAAGGGCCCCCTTCCCTCAACAGATCGGAACGTGTACTTTCTGAACATAATAGATGAGTACTCCCGGTTCCCGTTTGTTGTCCCCTGCGCGGACACGTCGGCTGCCACGGTGATCAAGGCATTCCGTGATCTTTTTACCCTGTTCGGTTACCCCAGCTATATCCATAGCGACAGGGGCTCGTCGTTCATGAGTAATGACTTGAGGCAATTCCTGCTCTCATACGGGATTGCCTCTAGTAGGACCACGAGTTACAACCCTAGGGGTAATGGACAGGTGGAGCGAGAGAATGCTACAGTCTGGAAGGCTGTCCTATTGGCGCTGAAGTCCAAAGGCCTTCCAGTCTCCCGTTGGCAGGAGGTCCTCCCTGATGCGCTTCACTCCATTCGCTCCCTCCTGTGTACGGCAACCAATGCTACTCCCCACGAGAGGATGTTCTCATTCCCTCGGAAGTCATCCTCGGGGATATCTTTACCAGCCTGGTTGACGTACCCAGGACCCGTCCTCCTGCGGCGACATGTAAGGGCCCGCAAGTCCGACCCCTTGGTCGAACAGGTCCACCTCCTCCACGCCAACCCTCAGTATGCCTATGTGGCATATCCTGACGGGCGAGAGGACACAGTCTCGATCCGAGACCTGGCGCCCGCAGGGGACGTAGCAACTCCTGTCGCTCCCATACCCCCAGTGACGAATCCCTTATCCCTTATTTCTCCCCCGGACGTGTCGCGGACAGCAGCGGGACCAATGCTTAACAGTTTTACTCCAATGCACAGCTTGCCTGAGCCCCGAAGATCGTCGCCATTGCAGAATGTATCAGGATCCCCTGCACTACCGTTTCATCAGGGTCAACCGGCCTGTGAGTCCGTGGGAGAACAGCTGGACGCTGTTTTGGGGAGAACGCCACGGCAAGCACCTACTCCGGTGTCACCGCCGGTATTGAGGAGGTCACAACGACGGTGCGGTCCTCCAGACCGTCTGAACTTACAATCTGTTGACATTTTAGTCTGTTTTCGTACCCCGCCGGCCTTTGTTCTCAAAGGAGGGGTGAATGTGGTGAACCATCGTTGGTTCCCACTGTGGGATTGTTCTAATGTGGTTGTTGGGTTGTTCTAATGTTGTTGTTGGGCTCGGGTGGGATTGATACACCTGTGGTTGTAACTGTTGTGGCACATCCCAGTCGGGCTCCGCCTCCTGGGAGAGGTATAAGACCCCCTGCTCGGGCAGGACCTCTTCAGTCTGGGATAGTGTGTTAAAGTTCTGATAGTTCCATTGTTAGTTAATAAAAGCCTTCTTTTACCGAAGCTTTGTGCCTCGTGTCCAATTGATGCGCATCAAGTGTGGATTAGCACCAACCTCCAGAAGTGATGGAAACCTCAGCTTTACAGAAGTTACATGTCCTGTAACAGACTGCCGTACACCATGTGCTGCCAGAGACTCTGCCTGAGCAAGGAGACAGTACAGCATCTGTGCCGTGTCCTCACGGACCTGGAACTCTGAGTGAGGATGACACCCGTTCCTGGTGGCCATGAAGGTTACAACACTCCTGAACTCTGTACACCAGATACTTAGTATAGCGTATGTCGGCACCATGCCATGCCAGGCAGGAGTGGTGGTTGGGAGTGCCAGCAGGGTTTGAGGAGGATGCTGGGGGCGTTGGGTGCTGGAAGGTTGCAGAGTGGCAGGGCATGGATAGATGTGGACATTCCAGGGCTGGAATTCTCCAGCCATTCACACCCCGCTGCCCATGCCAGAGAATGAAGAATTTGGCACTCAGCAAATCCTGTTCACTGCATCGGAACCAGAAAATTCCCGCCCAGATGTGACAGACTGGACTGGTGCCAGGATGTGACCAATGGATACTCACCCTTGCAGCTCGAATGAAGTCATTCATTTTCTTGTGGCATTGGGTGCCAGTCCTCAGTGTCAGGCCGCTGGTAGTGACTGCTGTAACAACCACATCCCAGACTGCATTTGCTTCCCTGTTTCTGGGTCATTTACCTTCTTGGGGATAGGGCGGCCCGCCTCTCCTCCACAGCATCCAGAAGCCTTCTGAAATCTGTCTCTGTGAAGTGTGGCGTTAGTCTCCGCACTGCCATCCTCCCGGCGTGATTGGCTGTGAGTGAAGAAGGAGCGTTTAAATGCAGCTCCTTGTTGGAACAGCGCAGAGCTCCAAGCTGGTTTGGTTGAGTCACAAGCCAGGGACTCCATCCTGCCGTGTTTCATGTGGGGTTTCTTTCAGTGCAGCAGGTGTGGTTGTGGTCCGGTCAGCGCCAGTAATCGCTCCAGTTTTCTCACCGTTATTATTTGGGAAAATTCCGCAGTTCATTGCAAACCTTCAAATAAAAAAGGAACTGCACCAGAAACTGAAGAGCAAAACTGTTGCTTCAGAGTGGAGCCACTGCAAATGGATACCGAAGTTTTATGTATATGTTCCAAGTGGTGTTAAGTAAATGTTTGTCTACAAGGCTTCATGGAGGAGCCCCGCCCGCACAACAAAGATATTTAAATATAAAGATCTTCAAATTGCTCCATGAGATAATTTTGTAGAAATCCTGACAATGTTCCCCTGAAATTTCTGCTCTGGGATTTTAACAAAGACATTGAAATGGAGTTTTAATGAATCATCTGCAATAATTTATTTGACCTTTCTGTCTAAGATGTTCTGCTAAATCAGAATGGGAATCAGTTCTCCAATTGGGGTGAAATAGCATTTATTTTGACCAATGTTATGCTTTCAGCAGAGGCAGAATCTAATCTATGGATCAGTACAAATGATAGCTTTGCTTCATGACGAGAAAGCAAAATATTACAAAAGTAAGACTAGTGTTGCATTTGCACAAACGCAAATGATGTGAGACAGTCCTATTGTATTCATGCCTCATGTAGTTTATAATGCTATTCTGGGTGGCACAGTGGTTAGCACTGCTGCCTCACAGCGCCAGGGACCCGAGTTCAATTCCGGCCTCAGTCACTGTCTGTGTGGAGTTTGCACGTTCTCCACGTGTTGCATGGGTTTCCTCCGGGTGCTCTGATTTCCTCCCATACTCCAAAGATGTGTGGGTTATGTGAATTGGCCATGCCAAATTGACACTAGTGTGTGGAGGATTAGCAGGGTAAATACGTGCTGTTACAGGAATAGGCCCTGTGTGGGATTGTGGTCGGTACAGACTCGATGGGCCGAATGGCCTCCTTCTGTACAGTAGGGGTTCTATGATTCTTGAAATGTCACAAAATGCACTTTATATCAATGCTAAAAGGACAATAAAACCACATCCTTAGGCAGCGAAACCACACTACAAGTGAGCAATGACCAAATCTAGACTAAACTAATTGTTTTTAAAAATAACCACATTATGATGGGTTTTTGTAAAGCACTTCTGCGATTTTTACATAAATTAACAATTAATTAAGCCATGTTATTTTAAGTGTATTTTCCTGACTTTCAGAAACATGAGTGTGCTTCAGAGTATTTCAGGAATCTGCTGTGTGATTATTGGATCCTTGTGGATGATTTAATTAAGATTGAAATCAATTTTTGGAGAAGTCCTGTAGTTGCTCTCATAACTAAATTTAAATCTCAGATTTCAATGGATTATATATAATTGCCTATTTTTAAATGATACCAAACCTTTGTGGCTATGTGACCTTTTTAACTTCTGATTTTTAAAATCTCTGTGGTCCAGATCTCCTTGAGCAGGACACTTTCCACTCTGCGCTGTCAGCTGGACTATTTATGCATCTTTCAGTTTTAATTCTTTTGCCCACAAAGTGTCTGGAAATACAAAGTGATAGCGATTCCTAAAGGGTGACAGGGCAGCTGAGATCTGGGTAAAGAATGGGACAAACAGTGTAGCTGTTTCATAGAATCTACAGTGCAGAAGGAGGCCATTTGGCCCATTGAGCCTGAACTAACAAGTGGTGTACCTCAGGGATCTGTTTTGGGGCCACTGCTGTTTGTAATATTTATTAATGATCTGGATGAGGGTATAGTTGGGTGGATTAGCAAATTTGCTGATGACACCAAAGTCGGTGGTGTGGTAGACAGTGAGGAAGGGTGTCGTAGTTTGCAGGAAGACTTAGACAGGTTGCAAAGTTGGGCCGAGAGGTGGCGGATGGAGTTTAATGCGGAGAAGTGTGAGGTAATTCACTTTGGTAGAAATAACAGATGTGTTGAGTATAGGGCTAACGGGAGGACTTTGAATAGTGTGGAGGAGCAGAGGGATCTAGGTGTATGTGTGCATAGATCCCTGAAAGTTGGGAATCAAGTAGATAAGGTTGTTAAGAAGGCATATGGTGTCTTGGCGTTTATTGGTAGGGGGATTGAATTTAGGAGTCGTAGCGTTATGTTGCAACTGTACACAACTCTGGTGCGGCCGCACTTGGAGTACTGTGTGCAGTTCTGGTCCCCACATTACAGGAAGGATGTGGAGGCTTTGGAGAGGGTGCAGAGGAGGTTTACCAGGATGTTGCCTGGTATGGAGGGGAAATCCTATGAGGAGAGGCTGAGGGATTTGGGATTGTTTTCGCTGGAAAGGCGGCGGCTAAGAGGGGATCTTATTGAAACATATAAGATGATTAGAGGTTTAGATAGGGTGGATAGTGATAGCCTTTTTCCTCTGATGGAGAAATCCAGCACGAGGGGGCATGGCTTTAAATTGAGGGGGGGTAGTTATAGAACCGATGTCAGGGGTAGGTTCTTTACCCAGAGGGTGGTGAGGGATTGGAATGCCCTGCCAGCATCAGTTGTAAATGCGCCTAGTTTGGGGGCGTTTAAGAGATCCGTAGATAGGTTCATGGACGAAAAGAAATTGGTTTAGGTTGGAGGGTCACAGTTTTTTTTTTTAACTGGTCGGTGCAACATCGTGGGCCGAAGGGCCTGTTCTGCGCTGTAATGTTCTATGTTCTATGTTCTATGTTCTAACAATAATCCCACCCAGGTCCCGTAACCCCACATATTTACAGTCCTAATCCCCCTGACCCAATTTAGCCTAACCTGCACATCTTTGGACTGTGGGAGAAAACCGGAGCACCTGAAGGAAACCCATGCAGATACAGGGAGAATGTCCAAACTCCACACAGACAGTCACTCGAAGACAGAATTGAACCCAGGTCTCTGGCGTTGTGAGACAGCAGTGCTAACCATTGTGCCATCGTGCCGCCCTTGAATCGAACCCGGGTCCATTATCGTTTAATCAATAAGATTATAGGGCTGAGAAATTAACAATGAATGGACTGAGACATTGGGTGAATTAGTGTCAGTAAATTCAGGTACAGAAGGAAAAATAAAGAGAGGGAAAGAAATATTAGCTTCATAGAGTGAAAACAGACAGAAAGAAAAAATAATTATTTTTTTTTACAAAACTTTACACATTTAAATTCTCACTGAAGGAATGAGACTCCAGACTTGTTTACATTATGGGCAAGAGAGAATGAATAATAGTTATAGAATCATAGAATTCCTACAGTGAAGAAGGAGACCATTCAGGCCATCGAGTCTGCACCAACTCTGACAGAGCATTTTGCCCAGGCCCACCTCCCGCCCTATCCCCTACCCCCCTAACCTACAAATCTTGGGACTCTAAGGGGCAATTTAGTACGGCCAATTCACCAACGTTGCACATCTTTGGACTGTGGCAGGAAACCGGAGCACCTGGAGGAAACCTACACAGATGCAGTGAGAACGTGCAAACTCCACACAGTCACCCAAGGCCAGAATCTAACCCAGGTCCCACGCCACAGTGCCACTGTGCCGCCCCATTTATAAGTCCATGTGGTCAAAGAGAATACTTATACTGACAATGATCAAACTGTGGCTTTTTTTAATGGGAAATTAATGTGCAGATACAGCAGCTTCTTGAAAATCATGAGGAGGTTGCACACGATGCTGTTTTTGCAAAGCTTACAGTGGAGCAAAATGAATCGGCCAGCAATTAGCTGGAGTTTCACAATTCATGGGGTATTGCTTCCTTGCCACAAGTTGCTGGTTGATTTATGCATTAATAACAGTGTTTTGTTTTGATGCCATTGTGTTTTCAGCAAAGGTTGGCACAGCATGTGTATACTTACTAAATATCTCTGATGTAATTTGGGAAGCAACATTCATGTGTAGATTCACATTGGCACTCGCACCTCTCAGTCAGAAGGTTAAGAGTTCAGGTCCCATTCCAGAGACTTGAACATCAAACTCTCGCATGACGTGCCAGTACTAAGGGGTTGTTGCGTTGTCGGAGATGCCAACTCTCAACTTAGACCTTAAATCACAACTCCGTCTATTATCTCAAATGGACATAAAGATCCCATGGCCTTATGTTGAAGACGAGCAGTGGAGTTGTCCTGTTGTTCTAACCAATATCTATCACTCAATCAATATTAAGATTATCTTGTCATTATCACATTCTGGCAGTTTGTTGTTAATAAATTGGCAGCCCTCTTCCCTATTGTACAACAATTTCTACACTTTAAAATGTACTTCATTAACTGTGAAACACTTATTGTGAAATCATGAAAGATAAATGCAAGTCTTTTTTTCATTCTGATTATGGGCATTCATTTTGATTAAGATTAGAATCTTTAAAACAATTGTTAACCAATTGTTAAAATTTGTTCCTGTGGGTGTCACTGGCTGGGTCAGTATTTATTGCCCATCCCTAATTACCTTGAACTGAATGTCTGGTTGGGCCATTTCAGAGGGCAGTTAAGAGTCAACCCCATTGCTGTGGCTCTGGAGTCACATGTTGGCCAGACCTTGAAGGACATTAGAATAGTGTATAATTTACTCATGAACATGATATAAGAGGCTAGTCAGTTTTTTAACAAAATATTTTTTGTCGAAATGGAGTAATGTTGAGGCCTATTTAACCAGAATTTGGCAGAGTGTAGGTTCTGGTGAAAAAAACAACATGTTTCTCTCATGATCTTACAACACTGTCAAAAACAAAAGCCAGGTGAGTTTCATGCCATCATTCAGGGCAGCAGGGCTAAACTCGCTGGCAAAGCCCGATTACACCGAATTCGGGGTGCCATGTTTAAAGGGTGCCTCGATCAGACCATGAATGATCCTCGCAATGCCCCCCCCCCCACCAGCCCACCTCAGATGTCTCAGGCATCCCCCGCACTCCCAACCTCTGACATTACATCGACACAGTGTGAATATATGGCGGGGCAGTGGGGGGCTCAATATACAGTGAGGGAACGGGCTAATTGTACTAAGATGTATTTAAATGGGCCAGAGATTGATTCTGTCGCCGACGAGATCCGCAACTTCCAGGTTTTACTGCAATTTGAGCCCACCCCAGCAATCTCGTGGACGGTGAGAGTGGGCTCCAGATCCTGCCCATTATTTCATTGCTGAAACAGCATCAAGGAATTAGATTCTGTTGGTTTTTAATCACACTGGCCACCAATCAGAGATTGTCACACCCAATAAAAAGTTCATCCACTGTACCAAATAGCATTGCAAAGTGCAGAAAGAAATCACAAGAATGCCTGGTTTCTTTTTCCAGTGCTGTGACCATCCTTTGATTCAACGATTCTGTCAGGATTTCAGCCTTAATGGAACTTGGGCTTGAGTGTGAAAAAAAGGACATTTAGATCTGGTGTAAACAGTCATAATTTATTTATCATGACATCTCTCAAACATGATTGAGGGAATGTTTCTAACACAAGCTTCCTGCTCTTAACCAAGGTCGGAGATTCCTGGAGGTCCCACACTTTAAGACAGTTAATGATTGAATTATACTGACAAACGATAAACTCAATAAATGTAGATTTTGTGGATATTTTGTGGAGTGTGTGTAATGTGTTGCGCACTAACTGCAAAATTGTCCATCGGCTTTGTGTGAAGTAGTGGTCTAGTGGTGACAAATAGGCATTAAATAAAACAAGTGAAGTTAAAAAAGACTGTCTGGTCCTAAGCTAAGTATTACATGTTAAGTGAAACCTTTCTGCTCCCATTTATTGTAGCGATGCAAACGCATGGCTCTGTTTGTCTGTGTATGTTTACAGCACCTGTCAACCCAGACACAAGAAACAAGAAGAGAAAACGTAAATCGATCCCTGCCTTTAGCTGAATATTTAATACAGACTGCAAGAAAGAACAGCACAGTCTACTTTTCTATTGCCTCTCCTTACTTGCTCTGCTCTGAGTCTCTCAAGGGAGGGATGTTTTTCGTCCTGGTCACTACCAGGGCTCATTTACTCCAGGATCTTTGCTCCCCTATCTGGGCTTTCTTCCTGTCTCCTGGAACTAAATTTACTTCATTTTAGCCACCTCAAAGCAGACTTGTGTGTATATATTTTCAGGGAAATTTGATTGTCTGTATGGATTTTTAAATCAGTTTTCAGATCAAGTTCAGAAATATGTAAACTGTTGTGTTATTTCATCGTGCAGGGGGGAACAAATACCTTCGATGCTGAACATCCAATACTATAAAGTGATCTTTAAATGAGACAGCTAGAACGTAAATGGATTAAAGTGGCTAGTAATGGGAAAACAAGTACCCATTCAAAGTGCAGTTGGAAGAAATTTAAGACACAGAAAGTTGCATTATAAATGTATTCACACTCATTCCTGATGCTGAAATATGAGCTTGTATTCTCTCCTGATTTTGGCTTCCTTACCAGAAAATTCTTTAATGTGTTTCTTTAATGTACTCAATATGGAATGCATTTATATCAAATAACTGTTGTAGGTTTATAATTTAATGTCTAAAAGTTGTGATTTAATTTTGATCGACAAATGCACATTAAAACCACTGTTCATTGATATAAAATCTTAACTGACCTTCAAATAAGTGCAACAGAACCTTCCTGACTTGTTAGACAGTCCACAATTCCGAGTGTCTAATGTTATTTATATTATGGGGAATCTACAGATTTTAAACTTCTTTCTTCAATTTATCATCACAATATATTCTGCTTAATCACTAAGTGTGTTTAATTGACAGATTTATTGACTCACTTTGCTGTTTTGTGAGCAGAACTATATGTTAAACACAAAAGCTTTACAGGCTTAATGTGAATACAAAGCTTGATTTTCCGTGTAATATAACTTCCAGTATAATATAACTTCCAGTGTATGTCAGTCATGGTGAACTTCAGACACTCAAGATTTAAATAATAAATCAAATAATTTTCACTAAGTGTGTTATATGTATGTTGAATATATATTACACACTCACTACTGATTGTAAATATTTTAGATTTAGTTGAAAATTGTCTTTGTTAAATGTAAGTTTAAAGAGATAACATGAATGAACAATTTCATTCTTTTTACGCTTTATGCAATCTTGTGACATAAACGAGTGTAACAGGCCCTAACAAAACACAAAATGTGCTGGTGAATCAGCATATGTGCAACATAGCACCAAAACCAACTGTTGTAGTCATGGATTTAAGATTCTTCTGATTTTACAATTAAAGTGGCACTCAGTAGAATATTATTATTTGTTTTTTTATCTGTCGCATCAGTGTATGTAATAAAGCAGAACTTACTCCAGCAAATTTTAAACAGTGTGAGAATATTTTTATTTTTTATGTATTGAAATACAAAGCAATGCTAAATTCTTTTGATATGCTTTTATTTAATGAAAGTGTTGATTAAACTGTGAAAAATACAGCATACCATTACCTTTATTCTTTCTTGAATATGAATGACAGAGTATTGGATAAGTACAGGTGTCAATCAGTTCTATTGGGAAATAGAAAATGATATAATAATGGACTTTTTGATACATTAGTTAACACTTTTAAACCTATTGATGAATTACAACAATCGGCAACTAGAAATTGCATTTATATAGCACCTTTAATGTAGAAAAATATCCCATGAAAATGCCTCACAAAAGGAATGGGATATTAGGAGGGGTGACAATGGGTGGTATTTTACAGTCCCATCATGCTGGGAGGGGCTGTAAAATATGAGGAGCCGTTCAAAAATCCATTGGCTTTGGCGGGACCGTAAAGCCCCGCCCTGAGGTTTAGTCGAGTGTTAATTTTAAGGAGAAGAGAAGTGGAGCATAGCATTGCCTTTGCATATTTTATAGCATGTCTGCAATTTGTTTAAATATACGCACAGCCTGGGGGTGATTTTCCAGCCTCGCCGCACCTGCCACAGATCACACTGATCCTGGAAAATAGCGCGTGGGTATAAAAACCAGTTTCACAGCCAGCGCCAAATAGTTTGCAATTGTCCCGGTCCCTTTCTAATGGTGCAAACCGGATCACACCCAGAAAGGGCACGATGCTGTTCAGCATATTTAAAGTAGTATTTAAATATAGATAGCCCATTTGACATCAGATCCTCCCAGTTCCCAGGATCGTCTGACCCTCGGGCGTGGTGCGTGCCTGGGAGAATAACTACTGGTTTCCACTCACGGAGACCCTGGCGTGATGGGCAGGCCAGGGGGCCCAGAGGCCACTGAAGCTCCCAGGTGGTCAGGGACATGGCTGGGCAGTCAGAATTTGAAGTCTAATTGAGAACATTTCAGTTGGCTGTGCAGCTTAGAGTGAATGTTAATGCAGATGCAAAAAATGTTTATAAGGGGGCAGAAATTCAGAGTGTGAACAGTTAAAGACCAGTTACCAAGGCTGAGGTGAAAGGAAAAGAGGTTCGACATGAATAAGAAACCCATTGGCATCCAATCAAGAAGCGCAATCTCCAGAAGTTGCACTTCCTACAAAGCTCAGCATATAAACTGAGACAATAAAACACAGAGACACAGTGAGAGAGCAAATCATACAGCACTATGGGAATTAGAAACATTCATGTTATTCCCAGACACAAGCAATGATTTTATGCTATCCTTTTCCATAGCAATTCAATAAATATATGTCATGTCTGGGGAGAATATCAATTAGGGTTGATGTTGGGCACAGGGTTTATTATGCACCATTACCCCACGCACTGTCCTGTTTTTAAGCTTCATGACTGTAACATGTAACTCAACATGAAACATTGTGTAGGGTCAACAGGGGGGGCGGGGGGGGGGGGGGGGGGGGGGGCGCGTGGAGGAGGAGGGGGTGGTTCCAGAAGTATGCATGACTGGTGTGATGTACAATGAGCCTGTATTACTGTGGTGAACCATCGTTGGTTCCCACTGTGGGATTGTTCTAATGTTGTTGTTGGGCTAGGGTGGGATTAATACACCTGTGGTTGTTACTGTTGTGGCACATCCCAGTCGGGCTCCCCCTCCTGGGAGAGGTATAAGACCCCCTGCTCGGGCGGGACCTCGTCAGTCTGGGATAGTGTGTTTACGTTCTATTAGTTCCATTGCTAGACAATGAAAGCCTTCTTTTACCGAAGCTTCGTGCCTCGTGTTCAATTGATGCGCATCAATTTTATTGTCTAGCATTAAGCTCTCGACGGAAGAAAAAAGAAAGGAGAGTATGGAGCAAATCCTAAAGCCAGAACGTCTGACGCTAGATCCACGTGCGGTGGGTGCTTCTAACACCTTCGACCATTGGCTGAAGTGTTTTGAAGATTATCTAGCAGCCTCCGCAGCGGTCACCACAGATGATGACAGACTCCGGGTCCTCCATGTGAGGGTAAGCGACACAGTCTACCTCGCGATCCGTGCGGCCACCACTTACCCGAGGGCCCTCGAGCTTTTAAAAAAGCGCTACACGAAACCTCCCAACGAGATGCACGCTCGTTACCTCCTCGCTACACGACGTCGGCAGTCGGGCGAAACCATGGAGGATTACGCCAATGAGCTCTTGCAGCTTGCCAGGGGCTGCGACTGCAAAGCTGTGTCGGCTGAGCAGTACATGTATGACCTCGCCCGAGATGCGTTTGTGGCAGGGGTAGGGTCTTCATACATCCGTCTCAAGCTGCTAGAAAAGGGAAATCTCAACCTGACCCAAGCTATGGAATTAGCTGAAATGCTTGAGGCGGCTTCGAAGAGCTTGGTCCTGTACCCGGAGGACCACGTGGAGACAACGTGGCAGGAGCAGTCGCAAATCCCTCCTAGCCCCACGGGCTCGAAGTGCAGTGTTATGGCGTGCTCCCATGTGGACCCGACGACGGCTGCAGCCCCATGCGGCCCGCGGTGCTACTTCTGCGGAGGAGCCAAGCATCCACGACAAAAGTGTCCCGCTAAAGCGGTAGTCTGTAACCTATGCGGTAAAAAGGGGCATTATGCGAAGGTGTGCAGATCGAAGCCCAAGAACGGCAGTGCAGCCTGTGACCCGTCAGAACAGGGATCATCACCATCGTCGTCGAAGTACTCACGGGGTTCGTCCACGTGCGAGTCCAGGACGACGCCATTACGGTCGACGGAGTCGGAGGAGGATGACCACCAGGAGTCGCTACGTTTGGCGCCCTCAACCATGTGCGATTCATGGGGGCGGCCATTTTGGTCGACGATGACCATGGGCGACCAGCAGGGGTCCTCAGCATCGACCTCAGCTGCCTGCAGTGACGTTCACGGACCAACGGTGGCGTCGATCACCCTGAATCAGGCTAAGCACCACAGGCTTGACTGTTCGATGATGGATATACAGGTAAATGGTCGTGCAATTTATTGTCTGTTTGACAGCGGGAGCACTGAGAGCTTTATTCACCCTGACACTGTGAAGAGGTGTGGACTCCAGATTCAACCTGCCAAACAGACAATCTCTATGGCATCAAGGTCCCGGTCTGTCGCTGTGCTAGGACGTTGTGTGGTAACCTTGAAAGTGCAAGGCACAATTTACGAGCGATTCAGGCTCCTTGTGTTGCCGCATCTTTGCGCACCAATTCTCCTCGGACTAAACTTTATGGTCCACATGAAGAGTGTGATCCTACAGTACGGTGGGCCACTCCCTTCGCTGACAGTAGGGGAACAGCTGCAGTCTCCAAATTGTCCAAAGCGCCCCGCATGCAACCTTTCTACATTAAAGATCACCACACCCTCTTTATTCAAGAATCTGGTACCAGGCTGCAAGCCCATCGCTACTAAAAGTAGGCGTTACAGCACTGAAGATCGGATCTTCATCAGATCTGAGGTTCAGCGACTCCTCAAAGAAGGGATCATACAGCCCAGTGTTAGTCCGTGGAGAGCACAGGTTGTGGTGGTCAAGAGCGGGAACAAACCCCGGATGGTCATTGATTACAGTCAGACCACTAATCGATATACGCAGCTGGATGCGTATCCCCTCCCGCGCATATCTGATATGGTCAATCAGATTGCGCAGTACCGGGTGTTCTCCACCATAGACCTTAAGTCCGCCTACCACCAACTCCCCACTCGCCCAGAGGACCGACAGTACACGGCCTTTGAGGCGGATGGTCGTCTGTATCAGTTTCTTAGGGTTCCAGTTGGTGTCACCAATGGGGTCTTGGTCTTCCAGCGTGCTATGGACCGAATGGTGGACCAGAACAGGCTGCGGGCTACCTTCCCGTACCTGGATAATGTCACCATCTGCGGCCGTGATCAGCAGGACCATGACACAAATCTCCAGAACTTTTTACGCACTGCATCTCGCCTGAATTTGACCTACAACAGGGAGAAGTGTGTATTCCGTACGCGCCGGTTAGCCATCCTGGGATACGTGGTGGAAAATGGGGTCATTGGCCCTGATCCCGACCGTATGCGCCCCCTTGCTGAACTTCCCTTGCCCGCTAGCGCAAAAGCACTGAGAAGATGCCTAGGCTTCTTCTCCTATTATGCGCAGTGGGTCCCCAACTACGCGGACAAAGCCCGTCCGCTTATTAAGTCCACGACTTTTCCACTCACGCCAGAGGCCCAATTGGCCTTCAAGGAATTGAAACACGACATCGCGAAAGCCACGATGCACGCGGTAGACGAATCCATCCCTTTTCAGGTGGAAAGCGATGCATCTGATTTCGCCCTGGCCGCCACACTAAACCAGGCGGGCAGGCCAGTCACGTTTTTTTCCCGCACCCTCCAAGGCCCCGAAATTCGGCATTCAGCGGTGGAAAAGGAGGCCCAGGCCATTGTGGAGGCCGTCAGACACTGGCGCCATTACCTGGCGGGGAAGCGGTTCACCCTGATCACGGACCAGCGGTCCGTGGCGTTCATGTGCAACAACACGCAGAGGGGCAAGATCAAGAATGATAAGATCTTGCGGTGGAGAATTGAACTCTCCACCTATAACTACGATATCATGTATCGTCCAGGGATACTCAATGAGCCCTCGGATGCCCTCTCGCGCGGAACATGCGCTACTATGCAGGAGGATCGCTTGAACGCCCTCCATATTGACCTGTGCCATCCTGGGGTCACTCGGCTCTACCACTTTATCAAAGCCCGCAACCTGCCTTACTCAGTGGAGGACGTCAGGTCGGTGACAAGGAGCTGTCGGATTTGCGCGGAATGCAAACCGCACTTTTACCGACCTGACCGGGCACATTTGGTCAAGGCCACTCGCCCCTTCGAGAGGCTGAGTGTGGATTTTAAGGGCCCCCTTCCCTCAACAGATCGGAACGTGTACTTTCTGAACATAATAGATGAGTACTCCCGGTTCCCGTTTGTTGTCCCCTGCGCGGACACGTCGACTGCCACGGTGATCAAGGCATTCCGTGATCTTTTTACCCTGTTCGGGTACCCCAGCTATATCCATAGCGACAGGGGCTCGTCGTTCATGAGTAATGACTTGAGGCAATTCCTGCTCTCATACGGGATTGCCTCTAGTAGGACCACGAGTTACAACCCTAGGGGTAATGGACAGGTGGAAAGAGAGAATGCTACAGTCTGGAAGGCTGTCCTACTGGCGCTGAAGTCCAAAGGCCTTCCAGTCTCCCGTTGGCAGGAGGTCCTCCCTGATGCGCTTCACTCCATTCGCCTCCTCCTATGTACGGCAACCAATGCTACTCCCCACGAGAAGATGTTCTCATTCCCTCGGAAGTCGTCCTCGGGGATATCTTTACCAGCCTGGTTGACGTACCCAGGACCCGTCCTCCTGCGGCGACATGTAAGGGCCCGCAAGTCCGACCCCTTGGTCGAACAGGTCCACCTCCTCCACGCCAACCCTCAGTATGCCTATGTGGCATATCCTGACGGGCGAGAGGACACAGTCTCGATCCGAGACCTGGCGCCCGCAGGGGACGTAGCAACTCCTGTCGCTCCCATACCCCCAGTGACGATTCCCTTATCCCTTATTTCTCCCCTGGACATGTCGCGGACAGCACCGGGACCAGTGCTTAACAGTTTTACTCCAATGCACAGCTTGCCTGAGCCCCGGAGATCGGCGCCATCGCAGAATGTACCGGGATCCCCTGCACTACCGCTTCATCAGGGTCAACCGGCCTGTGAGTCCGTGGGAGAACAGCTGGACGCTGTTTTGGGGAGAACGCCACGGCAAGCACCTACTCCGGTGTCACCGCCGGTATTGAGGAGGTCACAACGACGGTGCGGTCCTCCAGACCGTCTGAACTTATAATCTGTTGACATTTTAGTCTGTTTTCGTACCCCGCCGGCCTTTGTTCTCAAAGGAGGGGTGAATGTGGTGAACCATCGTTGGTTCCCACTGTGGGATTGTTCTAATTTTGTTGTTGGGCTAGGGTGGGATTAATACACCTGTGGTTGTTACTGTTGTGGCACATCCCAGTCGGGCTCCGCCTCCTGGGAGAGGTATAAGACCCCCTGCTCGGGCAGGACCTCTTCAGTCTGGGATAGTGTGTTTACGTTCTATTAGTTCCATTGCTAGACAATAAAAGCCTTCTTTTACCGAAGCTTCGTGCCTCGTGTTCAATTGATGTGCATCAATTACTTTAAAAACATCTTTCCCTCTTAAAGGGGAGGTGCACTCACTTACAGCAATGCCCGATTTCAGAGAGTGCTGCGTCTGACTGGAGCTGGCCTGTGGGTTTACATGTGGGCTTTGTACTTACGGAGGAAATTATAGTACAACGATCTGTGTGCATCTGTGAAAATATAGGTGGGGTAAAGGAGTATTGTATTATATTCAATCACTTCATGTTTAATAAAGGCTTTATTTGTTAGAACTTAATTGGCGTTCCGGTGAATCTGTTCATCCATGTCTCTATACAAAAAGTAAAAGTTATTTAGCCGGTGTTCTATTCTGGGACCTGACTGTCTGGCCAGACAACCATAGAATCCCTACAGTGCAGAAGGAGGCCATTTATCCCATCGAGTCTGCACTGACCACAATCCCACCCCTGAGCCCCTATCCCCTAAACCCCATGCATTTACCCTAGTTAGTTCCCCTGTCACTAAGGGGCAATTTAGCATGGCCAATCCACCTAATCTGCACATCTTTGGAGTGTGGGAGGAAACCAGAGCACCCAGAGGAAACCCACGCAGATGTGGGGAGAACGTGCAAACTCCACACAGACAGTAACCCAAGGCTGGAATCGAACCCAGGTCCCTGGCACTGTGAGGCAGCAGTGCTAACCACTGTGTCATCGTAATATCAGCTGGCACCATAACATTACATCAATGTTCAATCTGTGTGCAATCATCGGCAGTAAATAAAGTGTGTTTGTTTCAAGGACTCTGGGTATAGCTGTGGCTCATACGTTCAGAGTAACCCATGGTTAGCTCAGATATTCAGAGGGTCTGAGCATTTACAGCAATGACTGCTTGAGGATAAGAGGTTCTCACTGAAACCTTGGCTGCTAACACTGAATCGACCTCAGGAGTGTTTCGGAGGACAGGTACAATGCAGGTCACAGCTGTACACGCATCCTCATTGATCAGACCATTCTGAAGATGTGCCTCTGGTGCTTGGAGCACTCAGGCGGCTCACTACAGTAAATGCCTGATATTGTTTCCCACATCATTGCAATGTGTTGCTCCCTTCACAAAGAGGTAGTCCCTTGTCAAAGGTGAAATGGAGGAGGTTGAGAGACCCTCAGAGGATGAAGATCTGAGGGCTCAGGAACCTGAAGAGGGTGATGAGTCCATAGAGGAAACAATGGAGAGGTGCCACTTTAACCAGAGTCCTGGAGGAGTGAAGTGAAGGCAAGGGGAGATGGTCACAGTTCCCTGACCCTGAATGCCATTCCATATCAATGGATCAATGTCCAAGCTGTCATATTAGGCACTTGCTCAGACTTGAATCTTCCAGCCTTCTGAGTGACCAGGCCATGATGTCTACGAAGGCCAACGATGCCCCTTGGGTACATTCACTTGGGGAACTGTTAGTTCACTTAATGGTGAGAATAGAGAAACTACAATCATAGACTACAATCATCTATGTTCCCAGTAACAGCGCTGGTCAGATGAGGCGGTTGTTGGGGATTTCCACCTCCCATTCAGGTCATGTCCTTTGGCATGGCCACTGAGGAGACACAATTGCCGCTAATCCCCCGAGGCTGCTGATCCGTCCTCACTCAATGGTGTGTCATTGTGAAGAAGGGTTACAAGCCCTTTAATCACACACACATACTTCCAATAAAGACTTTAGCACATCTCCCTGACATCACACAAGGGAGCGGAGACTGTGTTCAATAAGTTTGACATCACGTGAATGTTAATCTCACAGTGAGACTGAGTCACTGAGTGGGAGGATGGCTAAACCTCAGAATTATGAGAATTCCAATGTACAAAACCACATCACATTGAGTTAACCAAGACATTCACATACCCATCAAATGTATTAACAAAAGTGCAAATTCTATACAGTCTTAGCACATTCATGGCCCAAAAGTGACATCAAAATTTCTTAACATTCCTAACCCTACCACTAGGCCTGGATGCAGCCCCAACATTCACAGCAGAGACGAGGTTTATTCTCCTGATGCTGTTGTGGCAGTCTGCTCTGTGGAGTTACTGTAGGTTTTAATGGCGACCCACGTTGGGGTCATTCTAAGTCAGTGCATCTTTCAATCACCTCCATAGAATGTCTATCAGGCTTTAGTGTAGGTTACGTTTCAACTAGTTGTCGGGACCTTAGTTGCTCTTGGCGGCCTGTAGCATCATAGAAACCCTACAGTACAGAAAGAGGCCACTCGGCCCATCGAGTCTGCACCGACCACAATCCCACCCAGGCCCTACCCCCACACATTTCACCCACCAATCCCTCTAATCTACGCATCCCAGGAGACTAAGGGGCAATTTTAGCATGGCCAATCAACCTAACCCGCACATCTTTGGACTGTGGGAGGAAACCGGAGCACCCGGAGGAAACCCACGCAGACACGAGGAGAATGTGCAAACTCCACACAGACAGTGACCCAAGCTGGGAATCGAACCCAGGTCCCGGGAGCTGTGAAGCAGCAGTGCTAACCACTGTGGTACCGTGCCGCCGTGCCGGCTACCATGCCGCATGATGGCACAAGAGCATGTGCAGCTAAACATTGCCCCGATGGTAGTTCCCATTTTCCACTTGCAGAGCTATAGACCTAGCTGGGGCAATGTGATTCCTGAAATGCCTGCTAGACTGTAACATGTGAGATTAGAGGTGTATGTCGAGGCTTATAATGTTGGATTATTAAATTTGAGGGTTTAGATGTGAAGATTTGACATATTCCTGAGCCAGCTCCCTGATGGGCAGTCAGCATTATCCGATCGTCACAGTGACAGCGGTCTGCTGGGTTTCTACACTTGTATCTGAAACCGCTGGAATGAAAATGTGGAAAATACAAATGGGATCAGATTGAAGCTCCGTCACATCAGATGTTTGCTCTTTATTATCGACCAAGTTAGTCAGTAATGCCTGGACGCAGCATCAACATGTTCTGGGCCGTCAATTCCAGGGCAGTGCTGAGCAGCAACATGGAAGCTCCAGACAACGGTTCACTCAATGATCAGACAATGCTGGTGCTGAAATTCTCTCTGTCCACACAGAGGCGACCGGACTCATATCCATGGCAATGAGTAGACAGATGACCTTAAGTTTATTTATTAGTGTCACAAGTAGGCTTACATTAACACTGCAATGAAGCTGCTGTGAAAATCCCCTAGTCATCACACTCCAGCACGCGTTCGGGTACCCTGAGAGAGAATTTGCATGTCATTAGGACTGTGGGAGCCGCCTGAACATTATTCTTGCAGGAGGGGAGCCTGTGGAGAGATGCCACAGTCCAGATTCAAATCCAACTTCAGATGTTCATCTTAGAATCAGTGAATGATGATTGTCCTCCGTGAGGCACTTTACAACACTTCAGGTATATTACCGTGAGTGATGTGAGGTTTGCAATACGTCTCCTGCCTCACGAAGGTTACAACAGGCTGTAGAAAGTTGACGTGATTCTCGGAAAGTCTACACCATATCTAATTTTTTCAGAGTGAGCCCTGGTGGAGTTTTTCTTCCATATCCACAAGCTCCATAGGCTGCCTGGCCTGCCATGGATGAGGCCTCCATCACACGAGATCGTGACAATACATTCTGACATCGATGTCCTTCATTGAGATGCTGAGATCGCAAAGAAGGTGTTACTATTGAACCTGCATGGAGGGCACAGGTGAAACCGGCTCGCATGAGCTAATCGTCTGCATCATCCTGGAACTCTGTGGCTATGACCATCTAACGGATGTGTCTGCCATGCCAGGCCATGCTATGGCCTCTTCCTTTGGGGCCTCAACATCCTCAATCTCATGCAGCTGAAACTCTCAATGTCCATCCCATCAAAGGAGGTGTGCAGCTCCTCCATCTAGCAACTCATTTCCTGCGCACCCCCCCCCCCCCCCCCCTTTGGATGGGTAGGGTGCAGCAAACCACGATGATTTGATTTATTATTGTCACATGTATCAACATACAGTGAAAAGTATTGTTTCTTGCGTGCTATACAGACAAAGCATACCGTTCATAGAAAATTAAAGGAGAGAGTGCAGAATGTAATGTTACAGTCATAGCTAGGATGTAGAGAAAGATCAACTTAATGCAAGGTAGGTCCATTCAAAAGTCTGACAGCAGCAGGGAGGAAGCTGTTCTTGAGTCGGTTGGTACGTGACCTCAGACTTTTGTATCTTTTTCCCGATGGAAGAAGATGGAAGAGAGAATGTCCGGGGTGCGTGGGGTCCTTAATTATGCTGGCTGCTTTGCCGAGGCAGCGGGAAGTATGGACAGAGTCAATGGATGGGAGGCTGGTTTGCGTGATGGATTGGGCTTCGTTCATGATCCTTTGTAGTTTCTTTTTTTTTATGTGGGAGAGAGTACAGGAGAGCCCTGGCTGACCAATCGAGACACTGGAAATGCATCTTCAGGATGGTAATTGTCTACTTGATCAAACAGAATGAGCTGCATTATATCTCTCCTCTGAAGAACTTTGTGTCTGTTGCATGTGCATCATTAACTTCATCTTTTGGGAGTAGTCTTTGTCACTGCTCAACCAACCTTGAATGTGCTGAGGGACCAGGAGGTTCTGTGGCACTGGCAAGTGACTCAAAATGTTAAGAGTCATGCAAGGTCCCAGATATCTTGCACAGTCCTACATTATCTGCTTTTGGTGGTTGCCGGTCAGTTGGGAGTTGAGAGAGTGGAAGCTTTTTCTTTCGATGAATCATTGTGGTTGCTGCTCAGGAGGTCCGAAAGCCACATGTATGCAGTCGATTGCCCCCTGCATCTGTGGCAAGCCAGATATTACGCTAAATTCCACCAATCTGACAGCTTAGCTGGCTTCATCCACGGTGAACCAGACAGAACTGTGTGCCTTACTGAATAGGGCACCTGTGGGTGGCCTGTGAAATTCAACTCTATGATTCTGGGTGTTTCTCACTTCCACATGACAGTCAGAGCTCACTGCACACAACACCATGAAGTGCCGGAGAGGCTTTTGGTCGACACTTTTAGAACTCTGTCATCAGAGCACTATGGAGCCAGTTCTCATGGCCATTGTCATTTTGAGCTTTCTTATTGTGGTGCACTGTCCACCCAGGAGGACGATGCATGCACTGCAGTCTTTCAGTCTCTTGAGGCAAATCCAGTCTCCACTGAAGCAATGGTGGCCATTTTTTAGCTGCGGCCTAACAAACTGGCCTTGATTCTTTTACAATATACAAAAGAATGTTATGTGATCCATTAATTTTTGTACAATATATTTTCTATTTTCACTGCTTAGAAATACATACTTCAGGGTTTGTGACTGTAATACGTCTTCGTAGGTAGAAGTCTCTTCACCAAAATCCCTTTATTTACAATTCCAACAGCAGTACACAGAGTGCTATCAATCAGCAGTCCACCTTTGGGAGTGCCAGAGGAACTGACACACCCGGTTCAATACAAGGAAAAGACTCCCTGATTGACTCCTTACTCAGGGAATACATATTCCAATAGGCCAACCCCAACAGCCTGATTGAAGTCATTGCAGTGACAATATTTCAGGGTTTGTGACAATACCAACAATGTTTCAAGAACATCAGGCCTTCCCAAATTCTGCTTTTGTATGCAGGTGACATTCACAGGTAACTGACAGAACATTCTACAAACACTGACATATGTTAAGAGGATCCTAATGTGATAAAGTATTGATAATTTTCAAAGCAAGCTTTAGATTGATTTGAAGGAATATAGCAAGATTAAACTGTCAGTTTGTCTCTTGATATCTATCATTCCTGATTCCTGTCCAATATTAGCTTAACAAAGTAATCAATATCTGAATTAAACTCCACCACAAAATAATCAATTAAGGCACCTTCTAAAAGCACTTGAAGGAAGGTTTAATTTTCATAATTTAGTTCCCTGTGTAGATATTGTTTTGCTTTTACATCGGTGAAATGAATGAGTTTGCTTGCAACAGATGTTGTGATGAGTGCACTGAAGAATCCTTCACGCATTAGACTCAGAATTTTAAATGAACACGCTCTTTAATGATTTACTCAGTCCACACACATACTTAAAAACTGGCACTGAAACCAAGAAAAATTACTTAAAGGATCAGTTACATCTAAAATGATGGAATCAATATCAATATTTTCCCTGAGAATCTTTCTCCTTGATAAGCAAAATCTTCACTTAAAAGGCATATTAAAAATTTAATAGCTAGCCGTGCGGTTTGGCAACTGATCACTTCTAGACAGCTGTTCTGTGCAGTGTTGTAGCTTAATGCTTCTAACCATTTCAGTGTCATCTTTTAATGGCTCATTTTAAGGACATTTTGTCCCACTAGACCAGATCCTTCTCAAAAGAGACAAAATGTCAATTTATGGAGCAAGACTCAGAGATTTTTGCAGAATTAAACAAAACAATAATAGCTCCGTATTAGGTGTCACACGAGTAACAATTTGTTCCAGGTGTTCTTCCACGGATGGAAAAAAAACCATGACACAAAACTCAAAATAGCACAGACACAATGTGAAGATATTTCACACTATTAATAGTGTTAGATGTAGCTTATTCCATGACTTTTGATTGTTACTTTCAAGTGAAATTAATGGAAATAGATCTGCAAAGAGACGTAAAAATGGTCTGAGACAATAAACTTACAACTGATTAAAATAGTATATTTAGAGTAACTTTCTATTGCATTAATTTAATATGTATGAACCTCTGTAATATTAGTTTGCAAACAGCTTTGATTCAAGTTAATAAGGAGATAGGATGACGTTTTAAAAATGAAAGGTTTCTGATGCGAAGTTTAAAAAGTTTCACCTACTTCTGATTTGATGGGAGGAACTTTCCCTTCCCCCCGCCACAGGAATCATGCTGAGCAGGCGGCGGACCATGGAAAGGTCCATTGACCTTGGACGGGTTTTTTCAGTCTTGGGGCGAGCGCGACCAGAAGATCTTGCCCGGTATGTTAGGGGGTAGAAACTGGAACTGCAGCCCAATGTCCTGCCCCAAACATTCATGAAAATTCCCCACTGGATCATGGGCCTTTGTTCAAGCAATCTTGGCAATCCCCAAAACAAAATCAGGCCCCCTACATCGATACCTTTCACCACAATTGACCTGCAATGAGCAAGGAGGAGCTATTTGATGCAGAGTTCTTCAGCAATGGTGACTGACGCTTAGGCCAACAGGCATTGAAAGGTAAGATTTTATAAAAAGTAAATTATTAACGCAAGGTTTTCCAGCTATTCCAAGGGAATGATTACTCGCCTGCCTCCACAGTACCCCGGAAGGTTACTGCCAACCCAATAGTTATGATCATCAATAAGACACCTCCTGACTCCCCAAAGCCTATCCACCATCTACAAGGCACAGGTCAGGAGTGTGATGGAATACTCTCCACTTGCCTGGATGGGTGCAGCTCCAACAGCACTCAAGAAGCTTGACACCATCCAGGACAAAGCAGCCCACTTGATTGGCACCACATATACAAACATTCAATCCTTCCACCACCAACGCTCAGTAACGGTAATGCGTACTATCTACAGACAAGTGTGAGGTATTGCACTTTGGGAGGACAAACCAAGGTAGAACATACAAGGTAAATGGTAGGACACTGAAGAGTGCAGTAGAACAGAGGGATCTGGGAATACAGATACATAATTCCCTAAAAGTGGCGTCACAGGTAGATAGGGTCGTAAAGATTGCTTTTGGTACATTGGTCTTTATAAATCAAAGTATTGAGTATCGGAGTTGGAATGTTATGGTGAGGTTGTGTAAGACATTGGTGAGGCCGAATTTAGAGTATTGTGTGCAGTTTTGGTCACCTAATTACAGGAAGGATATTAATAAGGTTGAAAGAGTGCAGAGAAGGTTTACAAGGATGTTGCCAGGACTTGAGAAACTGAGTTACAGAGAAAGGTTGAATAGGTTAGGACTTTATTCCCTGGAGCGTAGAAGAATGAGGGGAGATTTAATAGAGGTGTATAAAATTATGATGAGTATAGATCGAGTGAATGCAAGCAGGCTTTTTCCACTGAGGCTAGGGGAGAAAAAAAACTAGAGGACATGGGTTAAGGGTGAAGGGGGAAAAGTTTAAAGGGAATATTAGGGAGGGCTTCTTCACACAGAGTGGTGGGAGTGCGGAATGAGCTGCTAGATGAACTGGTGAATGCGGGCTCACTTTTAACATTTAAGAAAAACTTGGACAGGTACATGGATGAGAGGGGTGTGGAGGGATATGGTCCAGGTGCAGGTCAGTGGGACTAGGCAAAAAAATGGTTTGGCACAGCCAAGAAGGGCCAAAAGGCCTGTTTCTATGCTGGAATGTTCCATGGTTCTATGGTTCTATCTACAAGATGTACTGCAGCAATTCACCAAAGATCCTTAGACAGCACCTTCCAAACCCAAGACCACTTCCATTTAGAAAGACAAGGGGAGCAGATACATGGGAACACCATCACCTGCAAGTTCCCCTCCAAGTCACTCACCATCCTGACTTGGAAATATATCTCCATTCCTTTGCAGTTGCTGGGTCAAAATCCTAGAATTCCCTCCCTAACGGCATTGTGGGTCAACCCACAGCAGGTGGACTGCAGCGATTCAAGAAGGCAGCTCACCACCACCTTCTCGAGGGCAACTAGGGATGGGCAAGAAATGCTGGTCAGCGACGCCCATGTCCCACGAATGAATAAAAAGCTTCTACCCCTTGGAACAACAAGAGTTCCTTTTTAACTGACAAACCAACAAGTTCAAAAGGACACAAACAAGTTGGTGGAACGTGTAGACAAATCACAGATGAAATTCAATGTGGAGAAATGTGAAGTGATTCATTTTAATAGGAAGAACATTGATAGATAATACAAAACAATGGGTACAGGAGGGGCAGGGACAGAGGGGGTTGGGTGTATAAGTCATTCAAGGCGGCAGGACAAGTTGAGAGAGAAGTTAATAAGGCAGACTGTATTTTAGGTTTTATTAATAGGGACATAGAATACAGGAGCAAGGAGATTATGTTAAATTTGTTTAAGACACTAGTTTGGCCTGAGCTGAAATATTGCATTCAGTTCTGGGCAGAAAAAATTCACAAGAATGGTTCCAGGGGTGAGGAACCTCAGTTATGAAAATAGATTGGAGCGTTGGGATTGTTTCATTGGAGAAAAGAAGATGGAGAGAAAATGTGACGGAAGCATTGAAAACCATGAGGGATTGGGACAGAGTCGGGTTGGTGAAACAGCTGCTCCTCGAGAATGAGAGGGCACAGATTAAAAGATTTAAAGATAAAAGAAGCAAAAGTCATGTGAGAACAACTTGTTCATGCAGTGAGTGGTTAAGGTCTGGGATGCACAACCCAAGAGTGTGGTGGAGGCAGGTACAATGGACGCATTGTAAAGGTAATGAGACTGTTATGTGTAAAGGATGAATGTGCAGGGTTAGGTGGAGAAGGCAGGGGGATGACACTCAGGGAATCGCTCAGAGAGCTGGTGCAAACACGATTGGCCAAATGGCTTCCTCCCAGAGAGTAACTATTCTGTGATAACACGCCGGCTCGTGGTTTAACCACATCAGGGAAAACATGCAGCACTTTTGCATCTCTAAGCTAGTCACACAGATTTCCAGGCTTTAGATATTTTCAGCTATCATACACAGTACCTCTAAAAGCTTTTGTCTCCTTTTCTGCAAAAGCAAAAATACTGACCTCTTTCTGAGAGAGATTTGCTTCTTCTCCTCATCAGAGTTCTGTGTTCCTGTCTGCTCTCTCTTTGTATTTGCATTGTGCACTGATTGCTTACACCCTCCAGCTCTTCTGCTCATAGCTCCCCTTTGAGTCAGCCAGCCAGCTCCTTTCTTAACCTATTGATACTCGTTCCAGGTCAAGGCTCAGCAGGTCACCTGGACCAGTATTTCTTCTTATCCAAGAAAATTACAATTGGCCTCTTTACAATTGATGCAAACTATTAAAAGTAATATTGAAACATTCTTAAAAACAATGACAGATTCTACAGATCTTTTAAAGGAATTACAAATGTTCCTTACTGTACTGCTTCCGGGTCAAACGTTGTCACAGTATATGTGTCAAAGCTAAAAACTAGTCTGGTCTGGTGAAGTGCCAAGAAGCTCCTGGGCCTTTTCTGGGAATCCACATCACTCAATCTCCCCGTTCAGCTCCCATCGAATCCACACCAACCGCACAAGTGGAAATAGATGAATTTGGGAAGGGTGAAAGTTACTATAATTGCCGCGTTCCACTGAAACTCCGAAAAGGAGAATAATCGCACACGGATAACTATCAATCAATGTGGATGGAAATTTTCCCAACTGAACACTGCCAACAGTGAAGTGAAAATGATAGGAAAATCTGGTGGATTTCTCCACAAAAACCGACTGACTCCATAACACTTTGTTCGCTGCATGACCTTGGTCAAAATGAAACATCCAATGAATGGATCAGTCTTCAAAATTCCCGAACTTTTCTTTGGAACATATTTTTGAAGGAAATGGCAATAATCTAAAGTATGATGACCGTGAATATATCTGGAATAAACTCCCAATAGTTACTTTCAGTTGAGTTTAATTCAACAATACTGTGATTGGTCCAATACAGTCCAAGTGTTTATCCAAGATTCAAGTATGCGATGCCCATAGTTCATAATTCATCTCACTCACTTACCGAGCCATGAGCAATGTGCCCCAGAGTTTTCAACTTGTATCCCTGACTGTAGGGAATGTGGGCGCACAGAATTATTCACCAAGTGTCAATATTCAAGCGCAGTCAGCTTATTTTTGGTAAGTGACTATAGTCACTGGTGGAGGCTTTTAGTTCAGTTTAGTTGGAGTCTGAATCATTAAATGGTTTCAAGAAGGAGACAGATATATTTCTAATAAAAAAGGGATAAGGGGATATGGGAACAGGTGGGGAGGTGGGTTTGAGACCAGGGAGAGATCAGCCATGATCTGATTGAATGGCGGAGCAGGCTGGAAGGGCTGAATTTGCCTCCTTCTGCTCCTAATTCCTATGTTCCTATTTGCTTAGGATCCTGGGTTTTAACTTAAATGTGTTGAAGAGGAGAAAAATAGATCACCAAAGCTTCAGGATTGCTGTTTGTGTTGTAGTATCTGAGTGTTTTTTCATTCTCTTATCTATAATTCCAATTGTGGCACTTAAAACATTTATTTTAGGTGCTTTCATTGCAAATAGTAACTTCTGGCTCGTGTCTTTTCTTCTGACTTTATTTTCTTTAAGATTTCTGTGCTAGCTACTTGCTTGGATATTCCATTGTGAATTCGCTAAGAGTAACAACAGTGATTGCTGTGTCACACTTATTTTTTCTCCATCTCACAGGAAGTGAGCAAACTCAGATCAGCTTTCATGCTATTTGCTCTGATTACACTTGCCCTCCCAGCTCACCTAACTTGACTGCAAGACTTGCAGTGATAATGTAGTATTTATCAAAGACGGGCTTTTTAAATGGATCAATACATTCAGTCTTTGTCTGGGTGTTCAGGACTTGAAGCCCAGAATAGCTGACACAGTGGTCATACTATAGTGGCTTGTGGTAAAACATTCCTCACTAAGCTATTTTAATGTGCTTATTGAAATCAATAGGGTTAACTGCAATTGTCAGTATTAGGGTCAATAAAATTTGTACTTGTTGAATCACAGAGCTCACTTCAATATTAGTTTGTACTTCCAACTGAGTGTTGCTAGAAAACGTCACTGTGTATAAAAGATGAACCTTGTTGACTGAATCACATTTTGATGTTTAAATGTAAATATACCAGCGTACAACCAAAGTGCAGTCTGATATTGATGCTTTAGGATGGATATTTCATCTTTCAGTCATGTCATAGAGATCTACTTGAACATGGATCAGTTAATGGGCGATGGTGTCGCCATTTTATGTTCGATAGGAATTCATCCATAAAAGTAACTCTCTGGAATTTAATTGGAAGTATTTTATTCTGCAATTAAGCTTTTCTATATTGAACATAATTTGTGCCCAACTTGCAGAAATGTTTAACAGTTTCGGCATTTAAAAATGAGTTAACTATTGTGGATGCACAGGGACGTATATATATAATATGATAGCATTAGTTGAAATTGAAGAATAACCTGAGTATATGAATCCTAACCCTGCTATAATGCCGTTCATTTTAATGCACAAATATAACTGCTACTGCTCAATCAATATTTTGAGTTAAACATTTGAACAATTAAGTTCGAGATATCTATCTATTGACAGTGAGAATTATATTTCTCTTTCAAAAAAATTATGGGTGCAATCTTATCTGCTGTTCACGTCCTATTGCCTCTGCAGCGAGGATGGAGAACTTGGCACTCAGCCAAACTGGAGGAAACTGGAACCGACGTTTCGTTGGTACCAGAAACTGTTTACCAAGAAAAGTTTTGACATATTGCCTTGGTACTCTGGAATATAGTGTTAAAAACCTATATTGGAGATGTGATTCCATTGAGGGGCTGGATAGATGTAAATACCAGTTGATTGGACAGTCTGCAGACCTGTCCTTGCACATTGCTAAAGGGAACTATCCAGTGCTAATGGCTGAAGAACCTGGCTGAGAAAGATCAGATTAAATTGGGTCAAGGTAAATCTCATGACAGATTCTGAAGCAGGTCTACTGAAGATCTTGAAGAAAACTGCCATTGTCTTTGATGGTGAGCTGGAAAGCAAGAAGAATATCTCAGTGAAGCTAAAGATTAAGGCAGAAAGTCAGGCAAGATGTTTCAATGCTCGGTCAGTGCTGTACACAATCAGGGAAAGGCAGAATTACAGTAATTGGTCAAATGGAATTCCTCAAATGTATTAATGTGAGTGATTGGGCCACATTGACTGTACCCGTGATGAAGAAGGATGGATCAGTATGCATTTTGGACAATTTTGAAATCAGTATCAATCCTGTACTGTGTGCAGAGCAGTACCCTCTGCCTCTGGTTGATGATTTATTCTCTGGGCTGTTTGGAGGCCAAAACTTCAGTAAAATTGACCTCAGTCAAGCTTTTTTCCAGGTAAATGTGGATCCAGATTCACAACAGTATTTGAGAATCATGCCACACAAAGAGCTTTTCAAATATCAAAGACTTTGGTGATACTGGAATGTTTGAAGGGCATATCTAGCCGACACACACTCGACATGGCCTGAAGTTGCCACGATGAAGACAATGTCCTCAAGGAGAACAACTGAAAGACTGGGTGAAATTTTCAGCAGCTTCAGTCAGCCTGAACAACTCGTGAGCAATAATGGGCCAGAGTTCATTTCACAAGAATTCACAAACTCTTTAAATGAGAATGGGATTCAACACATCCGAAAAGCAGCCAGCATAATTAAGGACCCCAAGCACCCCGGACATTCTCTCTTCCACCTTCTTCCGTCAGGAAAAAGATACAAAAGTCTGAGATCACTTCCCAACCGACTCAAGAATAGTTTCTCCCCTGCTGCCGTCAGATTTTTGAATGGACCTACCTTGCATTAAGTTGATCTTTCTCTGCACCCTAGCTATGACTGTAACACTACATTCTGCACTCTCTCCTTTCCTTTGCTTTGTCTGTATACTATGCAAGAAACAATACTTTTCGCTGTATACTAATACATGTGACAATAATAAATCAAATCAAACCAAAGATCCACTCCTTATCATCCAGTCACAAATGTTCAGATGATGAAACATTCACTGAAGGTAACTCGAGAGCAAGATTCATTGTCTAAATGATTGAGCCAATTGCTACAGTCGTACAGAACTGCTGCACACTCAACAACCCAAGTTTGTCCGGCATTGGTCATGGTTAAAAGTTAACTAAACACAGCATTTGATTTGCTAAAACCAGCCAAGACAAGAGACAATATTGAGAATAAATGGCAGAATCAGGTTGTACTTTGAGAGAACAAGGTGTAACATTATGTTTTTCATCAGGGCCGAGAAGTTCTGGCAAGGAACTGTACTACAAATAACACGTGTATACCTGCCATCATCTTAGCACAGACAGAACCAGCCTCCTACACCATACAAACACGAGATGATCTATTATGGGGAAGACAAGTGGATCAACTTTTGGCAACAAGAACTAATCTGCCAGAGGCAGAACTGACAGAGGGTCCACATCAAGCTGTGCTAAGAGATGACCTGGACCTTCCTGAGAATCTAACACTACCCAAATCAACTGGAGAAGACAGTATCTCAGTTGTGAATACTTCAACACCGAGTCAACCTCAGGACATTACGTCGACTCCGGTTAAGACAACCACGGAAAGCATTCAAACCAAACCAAAGACACCAGAGATTGCAGCAAACAAGAAAAAACAAATGCCTGAAGTTCGCTGACAACTGCACAGAACGGTGGCTCGGAAATGTCTGACCCATTAACTATTGTTTATAAATTGTTCATATTGTTCATTTTGATTGTTAATGTACACTGTTACTGGTGTCAGGAACCTCTGATTTAAAAGGCAGTAAAGTGTTGAATATTCACATTATTTCCAGTGTTTTCTCAGCTTTGCAGTGGCACTTTAAGAGACTGATCACGTGACATCACTGATGACACCTGCCGTGTGCGCGGGCAGTGTATCTCAGCAATATGAACATCCTTTCAATAAAACTCTTTTTACTCCAGACTCTCGCAATTTGTTTAAACTTTTACGGCCTGTAACATACCTTTCAAAACCATCACAGCTCTGATTCCCCTGTTCCCAACCTGAAGCATCCGGCCTTCCCAAGACCCAAGATCCCCCCACTCAGAGTTCAGCTCAGTTGGCTGGCCGACTGGTTTGTGATGCCAACAATACAGGTTCAATTCCCATAATGGCTGGGGTTATTCATCCAGGCCCCACCTTCTCAACCTTGCCCCTTGCCTGAGGTGTGGTGGTCCTCAGATCAGATCACCACCAGTCAGCTCTCCCCCTCACAGGGGAGAGAGAGCAGCCTATGGTCAACTGGGATTATGGCGAATTTACTTTAAACACCTCTTCACAAAATCCTCTCAGGTTTGTCAGGCATGACTACCCTGTACAAATCCATCCTGAATCTCTCTGATCAGCTGGAAATTTTCAAGGTGTTCAGTGACTTTACCCTTAATTATAGACTCCAGCAATTTCCCAACAACAGATGTTAGACCAACTGGCATACTGTTCTGTTTCCTTCTGTCAGTTTTCTTATTGCTAAGCGAGGGGTTGATCGGGGGTGGTGGGGGGGGGAGATTTCAGGTTGGAGAGACATTTACATTCTGGATCCAATAGTACTGAACGTGTTTTAGCTGCCAGATTCCCTGAAACTCCGGAACTTAACAATACTTTAATGGTAGACAAGAGTGGATAAGAATATTGGCTCGATTCTGATATAAAAACGATGGGCTATCTGAAAGCTTTTAAGATTAGCTTTGCGCAGGATGCAGTTATATCGCACTGGGCTGAATCTCAAGCAGTGAGACCAGCTATTGGAGGAAGTTTCCATGTGCTGTATGATCAGCAGTCACAGTCCAATTTCCAGAGTCCACTGTGACTTTTTATACTGATATTGAATCTGCCTTACATTAATGTACCAGTAGTAAGACCACAAATAGAACAAATGGAACAGGAAATTATTTTGAAATAAAAGCAAATTACTGTGGGTGCTGGGATCTGAAACAAGAACAGAAAATGCTGGAAAATCTCAGCAGGTCTGACAGTGTCTGTGGAGAGAGAATGGAGCCAATGTTTCGAGTCTGGGTGACCCATTGTCAAATTATTTTGTTGACTTTCTGGGAAACAAGTTGGTTGCCAATCCAAACATTTTGATGAAATGTTATATATATGGCCCAGGAAAGGCCCTTCTCCCAACACCACTATGCCCAAATTGGTAGCCAAGAGTGCGACAATATTTGGCTCCGACACGCATTGTCATCTCCAACCTCCACCAACACCAATAAGTATGGCTTTCACTGACATTTCTAATCGCATACTGGATTTGGGAAAACATTTTGAGGATCAGGAATTAAGGAACAAAACTCCACAATTTGGAAAAACACCCAGTTGTAGGGAAGGTTTTAAAATGAGTTAAAGGGGAAGCCTCCGAGGAATAAAAAACAGCAGCAAAAGCAGAAACATTTGTATTTCTTGGCAGAAGAGTTTTGGAAGATGAGCATTACACTATTGAACTATGCCAGCAGCTATTACTCGCTGTAAATTGGTGATCTGGAAAGTAAAGCATGTTTTCTGATGTAAAATCATAAAATTATTAATAAAGCTTCAACTCTACCCACGCTGTTATCTGATTGTGAAACATGCAGTGGAATATTAGTATGCATGGCATCTTTGTTTTAGATGTTACGATTGGCCTTAGAGGTGTCAGTGCTGCACCCACACACATTCTGTTGCCCATCACAACACATCAGTGTAAATGATAGCACATGTGTATTGTGTGTCTGTTGGAACTGTGCCAATTAGGCAGATCATTATTTAGTTTCCTATTTTTTGATTCATTCTCCCTCCCTAACGACACTGTGGGTGCGAACTACATCGTGGCCGGAATTTTCCGACCTCACCCGCAGCTGGGAATCTCTGGTCCCGCTGCAGAGAACAGAGTTTTGGCCGAACTCCAAATTCTCCATTCTCACTGGCAGCAGTGGCAGGGTGTCGGAGAATTCCAGCCCGCGTGTCTGCAGCGGTTCAATAAGTTGGCTCATCACTGCCTTCCTAAGGGCAATTAGGGATGGATAACAAGTGCCGGCCTTAATCCTCAGATCCCATGAAAGAATTCAATTCAGTCTTCATGCCAACACTGCCAGTTTGGAGCTCAATGCTCAAGCTAACGCCATCTCTTAGTCATGCTTGGCTGAGCACATGTCTGAGCCACAGGGAGCTCCTCCACCCATTCTATTTAAAATAAATTGGATTGGTTATTCATTGATTCATACTCGGGCCTGTTACAATTGTACAAGTCTTTGGTACTTGCTAAAGCCCACAGGAAGTGATTCAGCAGCTGTTGAAGGACCTCAATTTCATTCCTAAGCTTTTGCACCAGCCAGTTGCTCCAAAACATGAGGGCAGGAGCAGACTTTGGATAACTGTATAGCTGGGGGCTGAGCAGAGGTGACACAGAAGAGAGCAAGGTGCTAAAAGAGGAAGAAGGTGAGAAGGACTCTTGAGGGCAGCACGGTGGCACAGTGATTAGCACTGCTGCCTCACAACACCAGGGACCCAAGTACAATTCCATTGTTAGGTGACAGTCTGTGTGGAGTTTGCATGTTCTCCCTGTGTCTGCGTGGGTTTCCTCCCACGATCCAAAGATGTGCGGGTTAGTGGATTGGCCATGCTAAATTGCCCCTTAGTGTCCAAAGATATGTAGATTAGGCGATTATTGGGTAACAGGGACTGGGTGGGGGTGGTCCTCAGTAAGAGGCTCTGTTGGTGGGTCGGTACAGACAAAATGGGCTGAATAGCCTCCTTCTGTACTGTAGGGATACTCTGATTCTATGAAAAGGTTAGATCTGCGACGGGTGTGCAGGGAGCAATTCTCCAATCTGAATGTATTTTGTCAACCGTGTTAATTTTAAAACCTGTGTGTATTTGTTAAGCTAAGTGGCATGGGGCGGTGGGGGGGTGTTGGGGGGGGTGGGGATGTTGTGGGGGGGGGAGGGGGGTGGTGGGGGGAGAGGGGGGCGGGGGGCTTGTGAAAATTGCATATTGTATTATAATCCAATTTTTTTCATGTTGACTAAGTTTTTTTTGGCTAAAGCTAATTAGCGGTGCTGTGACTCTGTTCCTCTGTGTTTGAGAAAGAACAGTCAATATTACATTTGTTTTGAGTGAGGGTTCATCCTGGGATTTTATCGTCCAGTTATAAAATCAACTGGGATTGTAACACATGCCTTTGTTACCCTGGCCTTGACAATGTTAACGCACTCCTAACTATTCCCCTGGATTCTATAATAGGAGCAAAACCTTCGGTCCGTCCGAAAGCACTGTGTGCAGTATTGGTCCCCTTATTTGCGGAAGGATATATTGGTCTTGGAGGGAGTGCAGAGAAGGTTCACCAGGTTGATACCAGAGATGATTATGAGGAGAGACTGAGCAGATTGGGTTTGTACTCGTTGGAATTTAGAAGGCTGAGGGGAGATCTTATAGAGACCTATAAGATAATGAAGGGGCTGGATAGGGTAGAGGTGTAGAGATTCTTTCCACTTAGAAAGGAAACTAGAACTGGAGGGCACAGCCTCAAAATAAAGGGGGGTCAGTTTAGGACAGAGTTGAGGAGGAACTTCTTCTCTCAGAGGGTGGTGAATCTCTGGAATTCTCTGCCCACTGAAGTGGTGGAGGCTACCTCATTGAATATGTTTAAATCACGGATCGATGAATTCCTGATCGGTAAGGGAATTAGGGGTTATGGGGATCAGGCGGGTAAGTGGAACTGATCCACTTCAGATCAGCCATGATCTTAGTGAATGGCGGGGCAGGCTCGAGGGGCAAGATGGCCGACTCCTGCTCCTATTTCTTATGTTCTTATGTTCTTAAGCAGAACCCAGACCATCCTGTCGCTTGCCATTTCAGCACACCATCTGGCTCTCCTGTCCACATGTCTGTCCTTGGCCTTTTGCAATGTTCTAGCGAACCCCAGCACAAACTGGAGGAACAGCACCTCATCTTCCGATTGGACAGTTCTGGACTGAACATTGAATTCAACAACTCTAGAGTTTGAACTGTCCCCTTCACCGTCACCTCATTTCCATTTATTTTATTCTGTTTCTTCTTTTCATCTCATTCATCCGTGTTTATCATCCTTCTTTCTCTCTTCCATTTTTCCACTTGTTCTCCTTTTCCATTCTCCTTCTTGCCCCGTGGCATCACCACCGCCCCCCCCCCCCCCCCCCCCCCCGCCCCCCCCCACCTTTGGCCAACTGCCTCGACCATCTGTAACTCTGTTCTGCCATTCACACATTCTGATCTCTCAATGGACACTTTTAGCTCCTCTCTCAGCCGCCTTTATCCTCATTTACATTCCCCTTGTCCAATTACACCCCCCCCCAACCTCATAGTATAAATCTTTTCTGATTTTCTTTGTCCTTAGCTCTGACGAAGGTCATCTAGACTTGAAACGTTGGCTCCATTCTCTCTTCACAGATGCTGTCAGACCTGCTGAGATTTTCCAGCAGTTTCTCTTTTTGCCCCTGGATTCTATCCTCAGTAAACCTGAAGTCATCCCAAACTCTGCTCCCCCTGTCCTAACTCATACCGAATCCCAGTCACCTCCCACCCCTGTACTTGTTGATCATTATTGGCTCCTACTCAAGCACGTTTGGCATGTTTTTTTTCAGATGTGTCTCTCCCCCTCGGTATTCCTGTAAACTCATCCAGTTCCACAAATCTCCGACACATCTGCATTCATCTCACTCTACCCTGCTGAGAAACCCTGGTTCAAATCGCTCCATCATTATTGGATGACCCAAAGCCCATTCGAGCCAGTGAGGTACTTTAGAAGTGTTGTCACTGTTGTAATGTACAACATTGTAGCTCTGTGATAAATTTCATTTTATAATTCTATGAAGCAACCTGGGACCTTTAGTTTCAAAAAATATATACTGCATTGATAAAAGCTATAGAATTATAGAATCCCTACATTGCAGAAGGAGGCCATTCGGCCCATTGAGTCCGCACCGAGCACAATCCCACCCAGGCCCTATCCCCATGACCCCATGCATTACCCTAGCTAGTCTCCCTGACACTAAGGGGCAATTTTGCATGGCCAGTCCACCGGCCCCGTACATCTTTGGAGTGTGGGAGGAAACCGGAGGACCCGGAGGAAACCCATGCAGACACGGGGAGAATGTACAAACTCCCCACAGACAGTGACCCAAGCTGGGAACCGAACCCAGGTCCCTGGCGCTGTGAGGCAGCAGCACTAACCACTGTGCCACCGTTCTTTACCACACGGTATTGAAGAACATTTCATAACAGTTCAAAGTTAACTTTAGATAGAGTGCAAAACTGATCAATATTTCAATACATCTTGTGCTAACGGCGTTAATTTCCACTGTGTTTTTGTTGAAGGCAGCAGGAGACAATCAAGACACGGTTTTGTGGCTAGATTGGCCTGAACAATCCTCCATTCACCAACGCTTCACCCTCTGTCACTGACCATTTGTTTGGCCACAATATAAAAATAAATGCCAATACAAAATGAACTTGGTAAATAAAATTGATAAATCAAAGTATGTCATATTGTACAAACATTTACTAATTATCCTTGTGTATTCCCTCAGTGCCTGTTTTCCAAGTGCCTGTCCTAGTGCTCCCAAGCTGTGCCATCCCAGTTGTTGCAGAGTGGCTTGTGAAAGGCAGTTGACTTTCAGTGAAAGAGACTGCCAATGGCCTTGGCAAGTGACCTTTGCAACAAGTGGATCCAGCAGTGGACAGACCCTCTGGGCATGGGTGGCAGCTGTCTGGCCCTGTTGGCTGTTTGTCAAAAACAAGAACATTGACAGGGTGGCAGGTCGGAGGATAAATGCTGTCATCCTGCAGCTTCTCAATCCAAAAGCATTTTGGGAGTTAAGTGGCGTCTTCTACAATGGCCATGCCACCAATGGCACGCACATCTCCTCCATGCCAGCCTTGCCTGTCTCTTGCCAGTTAAGTGCTGCAGCCTCTGGTTTTGTCTTGTCTTATATGTGGTCAAATGTATTTGGATGATGTGACTGTCATGGTTGAATAGCTGATTGTGTGCTTACACTGTGAAATATGGGTGTGGGGTTTGCAGCAATAGTAAGTGTATGAATGTGAGATGCAGCTATGAATGTATCAGCTCTGAGGGATAGAGATTGTTGGTGGGTGAGCGATGGGGATCTGGTACATTGAGCAGTACGAGAGCATCGTGGGCAGTCATTGGGAAATGACGATGCATTTTCCGACGTGGACCATTTATGTGAAGTCATTGAACTCTCTGTAGTGCTGCATCCAGGATTTTGATGATACTGGCAGCAATGACTGCCACACCTTTCACAGACACATCTGAGTTTTCTGGAGATCCCCGGACCCCCTATAGATCGAGGACATAGTTCATCATCTCCACATCTTGACTAAGGGTTCCACTGCAGCATCAGAGAACACTGGAGCTCAGACTTTCCCATGTGTTTTTCCCAGGTCACAATCAGTTGTAGGTTGACTTTCAGTACTTGCTCAAGCTACAATGCACATCCATCTTAAAGGTATGTAAGCTGGCTTGAAGAAGTGCAGACTAGCTGGTGCTAGCCTCTCGCTATTTTTGGGACCCCTGTTGAGATGTGCAACCACTGAGCTGTGTGCCCAGCACTGATTGCCTGCTAATTAAGATGCATATCAGCATGTCTTGGCTTCATTGGTTTAGAAGTTATATACGATGAAAAAATTACTTCAGATTTGAAGCGGGTATAAAGGTGATTCCTATCACTGTGTAATCTTCCTCCTCGAGATACCATGCGGGCAGTGGGCACCGTGGACTTCCATTGGATTGTTCCATGATTACGCTTGGTAAAGCTCTGCTGTAGTTCACTGTTGCCTTTTGCAGTATGACTGAGCAGGAAACCCCTTACCGCCTGCCATCAGGCTCATTGGAAGGATTTACTGACTGTTTGGCCACATTAGGAACACACTTTCTGTGACCATCAAGTCCTGAAATGATATTTGACCCCAGATCTCCTGGCCCAGAGGTGGAGGAATGTGACCATCGCACCACAAGACCTCCTATCACTGGGTATTAGCTCAGTATGGAAGTTTCCAAACTCAGGCGTTGTAGAGCATGAAGCTTTGGGGCATCTACAAATGTTTATGTCTATATCCCACTCACATGCATCTCAATCACTGATACAAGAGGACGTTGGTATTCTAGTTCAGGATTTAATCACGCGGGAGGCATTTGTGGTTTCCCGACCCAGAATTTTAAACAACAACAGCTTCCACTGACATCGTGCCTTTGATACAATGAATTATCCGAGGGTACTGCGCAGAGACACACATCAGGCTGAAGCTAACACCAACCCAAAGGATACATTTGGACAGCTGAGTAGAAGTTTGGTCAATGATGTTGGTTTTAAGAAGGAAAAGGGAGTTGGAGAGAGGGAAACCAGTGAAAGAGGAATGAATTGCTTCATCTTTCAATGCAGAACTGAGTGGTCCTGTGAGCTTTGTGTTTCCAGATTGGATAACGCTGGATTCGTGCAACATTGAGACTGTTTGAGCTGTTCTATCATCATCCTCGATCCAAATCTTTCCATCATGGCCTGAGATAAATAACGTGTTTTTACATTGAATTTTTCACAATGTGTCTGATAAACGTCAGCTCTGAGCTGGCGGCAGCTAAAATTCAACAAAGTTCCTCTCTAAATTTACAGAAACCACAATACGGAGACAAGATGTTTGTTATAGAAAAGGAATAACTTCCTGGGAAAACGTGGTCAAAGCTTGCTCCACTGATCACAGCTTCAGTAAGTATAAAGACTGGTAGATTGGACCCACCTGGTTAAATCCCTTACAGGAAAATATCAATTAATCTTCTTCAATAGAACTGAAGCATGAGTAATCCTCTCATTAAACTGTTTGACCCATTCTCTTTGTAAACAAAAGAGTAGAAAAAACTGATTTGTCTTTCCTTGTTTTCGTGGCGAATCTTCAAGAGGCTTAAGCACAAACGCTGGACACTCTCAGTCTTTCACTCAGTGGTCACTAATGACTGATTTAAGGCAAATGCAATTAAGACAGATAACTGGCTTTAAGGGGCCCTTTGTGATTGTGCACATGCGTGTATTTCTAAGAGTGTAAACGTACCTTTATCTTTTGGAAGCATCTTAGCAATTAGCTTTTTGGGAAGTCAGTGATGGCAATGAGAAGTCAAATGGTCTGTCTGAATCGTGAGTGAATCCAGCTTGTTGTGCTGTTGAAAATAATGGGCTGGGTTTACGGACTCGGTTGGACGTGTTTTCAGTGGGGATGTGGGGGGAGGGGAAGGCAGGGGGGCATGTTAAATACAAGGGTGGCGAGCCCACTACCTTTCCACACAGCCCCCAGTCTGTTGTGACACCGTAAATGGCAAAATGCCAAGACTGGCATTACGCATGTGATTTTTAAATTAATAATTAAGGGTCGATCGACCCAAGTCAACACCCAGATAAAATGCTACCCATGCCGTAATACGGGTAGCATGGGCAGGCAGGCAGGAGTGGGCAGGCAGTTCTTAAATACAAGTGTCTCAAGGCAGGGAAGGAAGAAGGAGGGGGTGCCATGTGTGCAGTGGGGATACCCCTCTTCATATTTTACCCCCACTCCAATCTCCCCTCACCTGGCCTCCACAACCAGCTGCCACAACCCTCTCAGGCTGCCAATCCCCCCACCCAAAAGAGGCCAATTCACCAGCATCCATTTTCTCTTCTCCCTGGATCTGCTTCCCAGCCGCAGACACTACTGAGCTCTGGAGGTGCCCACACCACTGGGGCAGCCGGCCAATCAGTTTGGCCAGCAGCTCTTGAGAGCAGGATGCCCACCTGCTGAGGGGAGCAAGTCCCACAGTCGCCTGGTCGAGCCTGCAGGCACTTTGTTACGGCTTAGAATCACAGAGTCCCTGCAATGCAGAAGGAGGCTATTTGGCCCATCGAATCTGCACAGACTCTCTGACAGAATATCTCATTCAAGCCTGTCCTTGTCCTATCTCCATACCCACACATCCAGCTAACCTGCATATCTTTGAACACTAAGAGACAATTTAGCACGGCCAATCTACCCAACCTGCACATCTTTGGAGTGTGGGAGGAAACCGGAGCACCCGGAGGAAACCCACGCAGACATGGAAAGAATGTGAAAAATTCCACACAGTCACCCAAGGCCAGAATTGAACCTGGTGCTGTGAGGCAGCAGTGCTAACCACTGTGCTGCCATGCTACCCAGGCAAATATACTGTGACAATTAACTTATACCACTTTTTTGCTGTACCACCCCACCAAGTTGACCTGTGTCAACACACACTGCATTACATACAAAGCAAAAACTATCAGCAGTTCAGTCCGATTTGCAGACTTGAGTTCCTCATTTATAAACAAGGCCTCAAAGTTTCCCTGCTTCACATTTATAATGCACTCCAGGGAAGCACTCCCATGCTTACAAAATTCAAAAAATAGTGTCCAACATTGGACGTCTTTCTGCCATTGGACAGCACTTGCTAAACAATCCTGATTCTGCTAAGAATTACACTGAAAGGCAATTTAAAATGATCAGTCAGGCTCACAGTGTGGTTCACGTATGTGTGTGGAAGTTATTCACACACGGGGCCTGTCCTTGCAGATTGAAGGAGCAGGTCCACACTTTGCACCTTTTTCATCTAAAGAGAAGCTGAAGGGAACAGCCATTCCCTGGTTTATTCCTCAGGATAATGTCTTGACCAATCAAAGCTGACCTGCCCGATTTGAATTTAAACAAAGCTGGACAGTTAACTGTTCCATTCTGCATTCTCCATGGCAACACCTCCACCAATCAGAGTCCTCTTTCCAATCGGTCAGAACTCTCTTCTTGTGCAGTATAAATTGATCCCCCCATTATGGTTTGGTAATTCCTTGTGAGCTATCCTGATGAGCTCAAGACTAAAAGATTTAGCATGTCTATTTTTCAGAAATTTTAGTGACACATATAGAGCTATAAATCCGACAAGGTTTGAATAAACTCAGGAAGGTGACAGGTTGTCTGTCCATACTTCCACTTTGAAAAAGGTTTTTAAACTCAATGCAAAGGTTTGAAAACAGAAATTTTCCATTTAAGGAGTTGCCCTTAAAGTTTGTAATATCATGATTACATGTTCATGACATGGACATATTCCTGCTTAATGTGAACATCCATGAATAACATAACATCCGTGCATATGGAGATGGGCCAAAGGGCCTGTACCTGTGCTGTAATATTCTTTGTTCTTCATACAGAGGTGGGCTGGTGTGAACACTCACGCTGTCGGCTGCTGGGCCGCTTTGCCAACACCATCTTACTCTCAGCCCATTTTCCGACAGGTGGGCTGAGAGCAGGGCAGCGTTAGCCACCCACAAATAAAGGGACGTCACTTTAGGGTCCATAGGTACTACACAGGGCCTATTGTCAGAGGCTGAATGGAATTTTCTAGTTGGCCTCTTGGGCCCTGGAAGTGTGAAGCCTGAAGAAAGTTCTCCTATATCGGACCAGGGGGTCCAGTGCACTAAGCAGGCCCTCTCTCCACCTTCCTGGCTGCCCTGAGGAGGGAGCTGCTTCAACATTTTTACATTTTTGAAGCTTACTCATTGAGTTAAAAGATTGATGTTGAAGTGACAGCAGAGCATTCTGCCGCTTCTTCAATGCTGGGCCAGCCTCCTATTGACCCACCCCCACTTCGAGAATCCATAGAACATAGAACATAGAACAGTACAGCACAGTACAGGCCCTTCGGCCCACGATGTTGTGCTGAACCTTTTCCAAAACCAAGATCAAGCTATCCCACTCCCTATCATTCTGGTGTGCTCCATGTGCCTATCCAATAACCGCTTGAAAGTTCCTAAAGTGTCCGACTCCACTATCATAGCAGTCAGTCCATTCCACACCCCAACTACTCTCTGAGTAAAGAACCTACCTCGTACATCCCTCCTATGTCTTCCACCATGAACCTTATAGTTATGCCCCCTAGTAAAAGCTACATCCACCCAAGGAAATAGTCTCTGAACGTCCACTCTATCTATCCCCCTCATCATCTTACAAACCTCTATTAAGTCGCCTCTCGTCCTCCTCCGCTCTAAAGAGAAAAGCCCGAGCTCCCTCAACCTTTCCTCATAAGACCTACCCTCCAAACCAGGCAGCATCCTGGTAAATCTCCTTTGCACTCTTTCTAGTGCTTCCATATCCTTCTTATAGTGAGGTGACCAGAACTGCACACAATATTCCAAATGTGGTCTCACCAAGGTCCTGTACAGTTGCAGCATAACCCTTAAAATCAATCAGCTCTTAAAATCAATCCCCCTGTTAATAAACGCTAACACACTATCGGCCTTCTTCACGGCGCTATCCACTTGAGTGGCAGCCTTCAGAGATCTGTGGATATGAACCCCAAGATCTCTCTGTTCCTCCACATTCCTCAGAACCCTACCTTTGACCCTGTAATCCGCATTCAAATTTGTCCTATCAAAATGAATCACCTCGCACTTATCAGGGTTAAACTCCATCTGCCATTTTTCAGCCCAGCTCTGCATCCTATCAATGTCTCTTTGCAGCCTACAACAGCCCTCCACCTCATCCACTACTCCACGAATCTTGGTGTCATCAGCAAATTTACTGATCCACCCTTCAGCCCCCTCCTCCAAGTCATTGATAAAAATCACAAATAGCAGAGGACTCAGCACTGATCCTTGTGGTACCCCGCTGGTAACTGGTCTCCAGTCTGAAAATTTTCCATCCACCACCACCCTGTGTCTTCTATGAGATAGCCAGTTACTTATCCAATCGGTCAAGTTTCCCTCTATCCCACACCTCCTTACTTTCTTCATGAGCCGACCATGGGGGACCTTATCAAACGCCTTACTAAAATCCATGTATATGACATCAACTGCTCTACCTTCATCGACACACTTAGTTACCTCCTCAAAAAATTCAATCACATTTGTGAGGCAAGACTTACCCTTCACGAATCTGTGTTGACTATCCCAGATTAAGCTGCATCTTTCTAAATGGTCATAAATCCTATCCCTCAGGTCCTTTTCCATTAACTTACTGACCACCCAAGTAAGACTAACCGGCCTATTATTACCAGGGTCATTCCTATTTCCTTTCTTGAACAGAGGAACAACATTCGCCACTCTCCAGTCCTCTGGCACAATCACCCTGGACAGTGAGGACCTAAAGATCAAAGCCAAAGGCTCTGCAATCTCATCCCTTGCCTCCCAAAGAATCCTAGGATATATCTCATCTGGCCTTGGGGACTTATCGACCTTCATCTTTTTCAAAATTGCTAATACATCTTCCCTCAGAACATCCGCCTCCTCCAGCCTATTAGCCTGTATCACACCCTCATCCTCAAAAACGTGGCCCTTCTCTTTGGTGAACACTGAAGAAAAGTATTCATTCATCGCCTCTCCTATCTCTTCTGACTCCATGCACAAGTTCCCACTACTGTCCTTGACCGGCCCGAACCTCACCCTGGTCATTCTTTTATTCCTCACATAAGAGTAAAAAGCCTTGAGGTTTTCCTTGATCTGACCCGCCAAGGACTTCTCATGCACCCCCCCAGCACTCCTAAGCCCTTTTGTCAGCTCATTCCTTGCTAACTTGTAACCCTCAATGGACCAACTGAACCTTGTTTTCTCATCCTTACATACGCTTCCTTCTTCCTCTTGACAAGACATTCAACCTCTTTTGTGAACCATGGTTCCATCACTCGGCCATTTCCTCCCTGCCTGACAGGGACATACCTATCAAGGACACCCAGTATTTGTTCCTTGAACAAGCTCCACTTTTCATTTGTGCTTTTCCCTGACAGCTTCTGTTCCCATCTATGCTCCCTAATTCTTGCCTAATCGCATCATAATTACCCCTCCCCTCATTATAAACCTTGCCCTGCCGTACAGCCCTATCCCTCTCCATTGCAATAACGAAAGACACCGAATTGTGGTCGCTATCTCCAAAGTGTTCTCCCACAACCAAATCTAACACTTGGCCCGGTTCATTTCCCAGTATCAAATCCAATGTGGCCTCACCTCTTGTCGGCCTACCCACATATTATGTCAGGAAACCCTCCTGCACACACTGTACAAAAACTGCCCCATCCGAACTATTCGACCTATAAAGGTTCCAATCAATATTTGGAAAGTTAAAGTCACCCATGACAACTACCCTGTGACCTCCACACCTATCCATAATCTGCTTTGCAATTTCTTCCTCCACATCTCTATTACTATTTGGGGGCCTATAGACAACTCCTAACAACGTGACCGCTCCTTTCCTATTTCTAACTTCAGCCCATATTAACTCAGTAGGTAGATCCCCCTTGAACTGCTTTTCTGCAGCCGTTAAACTATCCTTGATTAGCAATGCTACTCCACCACCTCTTTTACCACCTTCCCTATTCTTACTGAAACGTCTATACCCCGGAACTTCCAACAACCATTCCTGTCCCTGTTCTAACCATGTCTCCGTAATGGCCACAACATCGTAGTCTCAAGTACCAATCCACGCTCCAAGTTCACCTACCTTATTTTGGATGCTCCTTGCATTGAAGTAGACACACTTCAACCCACTTCCTGTCTACCGGTACACTCCTGCGACCTTGATATCTTCCTCAGTACCTCACTACACTCAACACTGACTCCTGGACTACAGCTCCTTTTCCCATCCCCCTGACAAATTAGCTTAAACCCCCCCGAAGAGCCATAGCAAATTTCCCTCCCAGGATATTGGTGCCCCTCTGGTTCAGGTGCAACCCGTCCTGTTTGTACAGGTCCCACCTTTCCCAGAATGTGTTCCAATTATCCATGTAGCTGAAACCCTCCCTCCTGCACCATCGCTGCAGCCACGTGTTTATCTGCACTCTCTCCCTGTTCCTCAACTCGCTAGCACGTGGCACCGGCAACAAACCAGAGATGACAACATGATTTGTCTTAGCTCTCAGCTTCCACCCTAGCTCCTTAAATTCCTGTTTTAAATCCCCGTCCCTTCTCTTACCTATGTCGTTGGTACCAATGTGTACCACGACTTGTGACTGTTCCCCCTCCCCCTTAAGAATCCTGAAAACACGGTCCGAGATGTCACGGACCCTGGCATCTGGGAGGCAACTTACCATCCGTGAGTCTCTTTCGCTGCCACAGAACCTCTTATCTATCCGTCTAACTAATGAGTCCCCAATAACTATTGCTCTCCTCTCAATGTCCTTAATTGGATGGCCAGCCTGCCCTCAGCCACTCATTGGCCATTCAGGGAAATCTCTGCCGAGTGACTGTTCCACACACATTGCAGAGTCCTGACGACCGTTGAACTCCAATGTTGGAGATCCGGCAAAATCCTGCCCTCTACTTTATTCCAAAATGAACACAAGCCAACGAAACAGCACATCATTCAATCAGCATGGACAGGCATGGCTCTGGCAGCTTTACAGATACAAATTTGTGAATATGTAGAAATATTTCTAAGTTTTGCGGTGAGCCAATTTGGGTGACCCAGTGCACTCAGTGGCAGACTAAGGAACTCACTGACTTAGTCCGCCTTGTGGTGGGATCAGTGAAATCAGATTTATCCCAATTGATATGGAAAAGATTCAGCTCAACGTGTCAGTGGGTGAATGGGCGAGGTGTCTCAGTGAAATCACAGTGGTGCCTGACTGCTCTGCGTTTCAATGTTTGTACTGAGCTTTTCCAGTTGTATCAGCAGATCATCACACTGCAGCAAGCACATTAAACCTTCACACTACCTGTGTTAATGATGTTGTCTTTAATCCTTTCTCATATTATATATTTCACCTTGCTGTGGATAAATATCAATTATTAATTCTACAATTTGTTCAATGTTTTCAAGGTACATAACGGAATCTCACAAACATTAGGATTAAATTTCTGTGCTATATTTTAGTAATACGAAAATGCTTAAGATGCTTCTTACGATTTATATCAGGGTAAATTTAAAGTGTTTTTCTTGCATTTATGATTCATGTTCCTTTTGTAGTTTAATGGATGTCCCAACAAATTAACATCGTCATGCATTCAAAGACTGTGGCAGAGTGTGATGGAATGGGAAGTGAGATAAAAGGGGGCGTAACCATGTTCCCCGGAGTCAGGAATTTCTAACAGGCCATTAAGTAGATTTGTGTGAGCTCCCATCTTTCCTTGTGACTTTTCAAGGGCAGTCACCAGTTTGCTTCCCGACTTTAAAACCCAAATCCCAGCTTTGTTTACCACACCGTTCCCACCATGCTTTGCTCATCCCCTGCTGACAGAGAGGGCATTCAGCTCAGGACTCTTGTCAGAGCAACAAACACAATCAAACATCGACGATAGAGCAGCAGAAAGTACCTGGCTCAATTCACTGAGATGTGGATCAGCTTAAAAATGTCCATTCAGTATTATTTTTATGTGTTTGCTAAAAGTTTTCAACCCTCCCCAACCATGACAAATCCCCCACCATATCCCCATCATCAGTACCTTAACTAAGAAAATCTTTACTTTGTGTGATTTGGTATCAGTTGGGAAGGGACACTTGATAATAAGGCAATCTCTGAACCAGGGACCAGCTAATGAATATTTTCCTTTAAAATATAAATGTGTTGCTCTGTAAGTGAAGGCACAGCCACATAATACATGTATACACGTGATACACACGTGATACACATGTGATACACAATGTATTACAGCTTGGTATGGCTCCTGCTTTGACCAAGATCGCAAGAAGGGTCGTGAATGAAGCCCAATCCATCACGCAAACCAGCCTCCCATCCATTGACTCTGTCTACACTTCCCGCTGCCTCGGAAAAGCAGTCAGCATAATCAAGGACCCTATGCACCCTGGATATTCTCTCTTCCACCTTTCTCCATTGGAAAAATGATACAAAAGTCTGAGGGCACGTCCCAACCGACTCAAGAACAGTTTCTTCCCTGCTGCTGTCAGAATTTTGAATTGACTTACTTGATATTGAATTGATCTTTCTCTGCACCCTGGCTGTAACCGTAACACTACATTCTGCACTCTCTTGTTTCCTTCTTCCCTATATACTCTATGATTGGTAAGCTTTGTCTGTATAGCGCGTAAGTCTTACTTCTCACTGCATCCCAATACATGTGACAATAATAAATCAAATCAGATCAGATGTGTCATAGAAATCAGCTGGGTCCCAGGTCCAATCCTTGGTCAGGCTGCATCAGTAAAGGTGGCAGTGGGTTCTACAACTTGCCACGTACGATTCCAATTCGCTGATATCATTTCCATGGAATTCAGCAGACCTTTGACCTTTCGAATGGCTAAGCAATTTGAAAATCACACTGCCTCACACCATTTAAAAAATTCTGTCAAAGAAAGGGCAGGATAACATTCAGAGAGAGCCCCTTTGTCAGATTGGAACACTGTCTCCTGGCAGTCTATGCAGACCTCTTTAACAATTCTGGGTTTTAATGATTTCCCCCATTTTTGGTGCTTTGCCTGTTTCCACTTTTGAATGTTGGGGAACTTGCTGAGGATTCCCCAAATTTTCCATTTTTAATTCAAATTCCCTGCGTTTGCAGTCACTCTTTCATTTCTGCCATTTTCTTGCTTTTCACGGTATTTTTTACAATGTCTTTTCGACCATATAGTTAATAATTTTCATTGCCTTTCTTCTCCCTTTTCATTGGCTCACAAGGATGATCTTCATCCAGTTCCAATTGTTCATAGTTTTGAAGAAAGCTTTTTGATTGGTCGTTTGATACAAGGGTTGCTTTGTTTATGTTTTAGAAACATAGAAACATAGAAAAACTATAGCACAAACAGGCCCTTCGGCCCACAAGTTGTGCCGAACACATCCCTACCTTCTAGACCTACCTATAACCCTCCATCCTATTTGTGGTAAACCACTGTCGTGCCTTCGGCACGGTTGAGCTGTATATATTGTTGCCACTACTGTTCGTATATGAGACACTCCCTGACACCTTTAATTCGGCTGCACCTTTAACTGGAGGCGCCGCCCTCAGGGTATAAAGGCTGCAGCCCTCCCCCTCCGGCCTCAGTCGGGAGATCCTCATGCCCAGTATTGTTCTGTTTATTGTCTGTTCCACATCGTTCCTTTTTAGCGAATAAAAGCCTTCTGTTCCTGGCAACATCAGCCTTGTCTATTTATCAGACGCGCCTCACTATTAAGCTCCATGTACTCATCCAGGAGTCTCTTAAAAGACCCTATTGAGTTCGTCTCCACCACCACTGACGGCAGCCGATTCCACTCGCCCACCATCCTCTGTGTGAAAAACTTACCCCTAACATCTCCCCTGTACCTACCCCCCAGCACCTTAAACCTCTGTCCACTCATAGCAAACATTTCCAACCTAGGAAAAAGCCTCTGAGAGTCCACCCGATCTATGCCTCTCAACATCTTATACACCTCTATTAGGTCTCCTCTCATCCTTCGTCTCTCCAAGGAGAAAAGACCGAGCTCCCTCAGCCTATCCTCATAAGGCATGCCACTCAATCCAGGCAACATCCTTGTAAATCTCCTCTGCACCCTTTCAATCTTTTCCACATCCTTCCTATAGTGAGGCGACCAGAACTGAGCACAGTACTCCAAGTGGGCTCTGACGAGGATCTTATAGAGCTATATAGCTATAGTTTTGTACAGTCTCATTCACATTCTTGCCAATCTTCATTTTTACATGCCACTGGTTAGCTCTGCTGCCTCACAGCACCAGGGACCCCGGTTCGATTCCAGCCTCGGGTCACTGTCTATATGGAGTTTGCACATTCTCCCCGTGTCTCTGTGGGTTTCCTCCAGGTGCTCCAGTTTCCTCCCACGCTCCAAAGATGTACAGGTTCATGCTAAATTGCCCCTTAGTGTCAGGGGGATTAGCAGGGTAAATACATGAGGTTACAGGGATAGGGCCTGGGTGGGATTGTTGTCAGTGCAGACTCGATGGGCCAAATGGCCTCCTTCTGTACTATAGGGATTCTATGATTCTATGATTAGTGGATGTTTGGCATTGGATTGTTAATCTATCATTTTTCCTTCATAGAGGCTGAAAGAAGTTGTTTGTTTTCCAGCATTTTCTGTTTTGCTTTTCACTTGTGTTATGTTTGCTTTTGATGAAATGGAATTTTTTTTAGTGAAGCCAGTGTCTCCTATCCAGTAATAGAAAAGATTCTAAGTGCAGTCTTCAGTGACAAAGATGCAGATTACATTTACATCAATCATTCCTTCTGTCTGATGTGATTTCCTCCAGATTTGCAAATTCAGTGTCAACATCAGGAAGATCATTAACAAAACATCCAACATCGTTATTCCCCATCACATTAAAAAGTGGATGAGATTAAATGATAGTTTTAGGAAATGTACTGATTATGCAGCTGAGCCTGGGATATGATTTCAATCTGAAGAAGTTGATGTTGTGGAACAAAGTCGCTATTCAGAAGACAAGAGGGAAAATATCCTGAAAAAGCTCAAAGTTAGTCGGTGTGTCCATTAACCCAAGACACGTGTCTCACCTATTTGTGTGAACACACTTAAAAACCATCAGTCAAAAGGTTACTTAGCTAAATTAACAGCTTAAATTCCTGAACATTAATAATATATAGGCTCTATTAATTACAGATGCTGCTACTGACACTGTCAAAGGTCATAGAGCTTGGAGTGGGAGTAGGGAAGATACAAAAAGCCTTTGGATCCCGGGGAGTGCATCTGGGGCCATCCACCCTCTCCCACCAGAAAAGGCCACAAAGTGCAGAATAAATGACCAGCTGCCACTGGGGTGAAATGTCTTGAAAGCTGAACCTCTTCCCAGAAACAAGGAATTCTTCCTCCTCATGCAGATTGGTTTTAATACAGTTTGCACAGAGGCATGGCATTGCAGCAAAAAAACCTTCAACTAAATCCTCCTGAGGAATTGGAAGCTCAGTACACAGGCAGATGTTTAGACACACGAGTCTGGATACTGCAAACCTCCAGCAGAGGCAGAGCACTGAGCACAAAATCACACCATTAGAGACTGAGTACTGTAAGGAAGAACCTTAACGATCGATGAAAATGGGTTTGCAGTGCAGGGAAGTTGCTTGGGGGTTGCGGGGGGGGGGGAGGGGGGGGGAGGGCAGGGGGGGAGGGGGGGGAGGGCGGGGGGGGGAGGGCGGGGCGGGGGGGGGAGGGCGGGGCGGGGGGGGGAGGGCGGGGGGGGGAGGGGGAGGGCAGGGGGGGAGGGGGGGGAGGGCGGGGGGGGGAGGGCGGGGGGGGGGAGGGCGGGGGGGGGAGGGCGGGGGGGGAGGGCGGGGGGGAGGGCGGGGGGGAGGGCGGGGGGGGAGGGCGGGGGGGAGGGCGGGGGGGGGAGGGCGGGGGGGGAGGGCGGGGGGGGCGTGGGGGGGAGGGCGGGGGGGGGCGTGGGGGGGGAGGGCGGGGGGGGAGGGCGGGGGGGGGAGGGCGGGGGGGGAGGGCGGGGGGGGGAGGGCGGGGGGGGGAGGGCGGGGGGGAGGGGGGCAGGGCGGGGGGGAGGGTGGGGGAGGGGGGAGGGTGGGAGGGGGAGTGGGTAGACAGATTCAGTGTCTCCTCAAAATAAAATGAGTGACTCACACTGCAGTGATCATTGAAAGAGGAGGTTGTGGATAAAATTGCCTTCTTAAAACACATATCCACTGCAAAACCTTTCCTGACTGAAGTTGGAACTATAAAAGGGGGCAGCTGATTCATCCACAAATCCAATCTGCATTGGACTTTACACCATTTGTTCCTGAAATGAAATGTTCAAATTTATTTCATTGCCTATTTTGAAATACTTACCTGAGGTATGGTCAGTGTCGTTGGCAGAGAACACAGAAAGAAAACTGTATAAAAAAGGGTGAATTCAGGGGACTCATCCTTTGCACAGGGTGCTAAATTAAAGGGATGGATGATTGAACAATTGGAAAATAAAATGTGATCAATCAATCAGCACATTCCCTTCAAGCCCAGCTTCCATGGTGCAGCCAGTGCATTCACCCTCATGTACTTTACTCAGGGCGGATGGGGGAAATAAATTATTGCCTCTCCAACATTCATTCATTCATTGCAGAGAGAGAATTCCTGTCCAACCAAGTCCTCTGTGGCAGTTTAATCGTGACTTTGTGAGTGAAATAGTATGCTTCATTTTATTGTAGCTTCATTCAAGCTTCATTTTATTGTAGCTTCATTCAAATTTGTTAAATGAGCAATGCTGTTAAATGCTGTCTATCTGCAAAAGTACAGTTATTAAGTAGTCAGTTCCGTAGACATTAGTTAATGGCTTAAACCGGTATTTCTAAGGATGATTCTTGAAAGTTGACATTCTACATACAATGTTAAGGTCTCTGATGTTTTGCAAGTTGAGTCCGCCTTTCGTATCTGTATGAACACTTGTAGTTGTTGTAGCACTGAACTTCTTGAACAGGTAATATTTCTGACCTTGAGGATGTTGAACCTTATTTAGACCGCTTGCCAAGTAGTCAGCTGGTTTGCTATTTGTCCAATGGCCTTCCTCTCTTGTCACAGGGATGTGCTGAAGATTACCATTCTCCTCCCCAATTTTCAGGAAGAATCCCATGTCCAGATTTTCCATACAATTGGCACTTTCAGGTATAATTTTCGAAGCAGCATGTCTGGCCTACTATCTGTGCTGTGGTTTATGGGGCCAGGAATCTTATTTACATCGAAGTTACAGGCCAGAAACAGGCTATTTGTCCTGACTAGTCTATGCCAGTGTTTATGCATATCTTTCCATTCCTTTCTCCCTCATTTAGCATCTGTGCTGTTGACCTCAACTATTTGACGTTGCAGCAATTTCCATTTTCTAAGTGCTGTCTGGTTAAATAAATTTCTCCTGAACTTTTCATTGGGTTTATCAATGACTCTTCTAATATATCATAGAACCATAGAATCATAGAATCCTTGCAATGCAGAAGGAAGCCATTCGGCCCATCAAGCCTGTACCGACAACAATCCCACCCAGGCCCTTTCGCTATAACCCCACGTATTTACCCTGCTAATCCCCCTGACACATATAAAAGCCAATGCTGGATATCTGAAATAAAACAGAAAATACTGGATAAAGTCGGCAGGTCTGGCAGCATCTGTGGAGAGAAACAGTCAACAGCCAGAATTTTCCAGCCATTCACGCCCCATTGCTGCTGCCAGCGAGGATGGAGAACTTGGCACTCAGCCAAATCTCCCTTCACTGCAGTGGGACCAGAGAAGCCCAGAATGGCCGGAAAATCCCAGCCAATATTTTGAATCTAAATGACTCTTCTACAGAACTCTTCTATTGATGACATGGCTATCTATCTGCTTGTCTTGTCACAGTACTAAACTGTGGTTATCATGGCTGAACTTTCCCTGGGTGGCTTAGCATGTCGGCGATCAAATAATCTTCTGTTTTGGCTGCACTTGTATAAATGACCAGAAAGATAATTGCAGTTGGTGTCCTTACGCTTGATACCCAGGCCGTTGTGAGTGTCGTACTGATTTTTCATGTTTAATTTCAGGTTCAGCAAAGGTTTTTGTTTTTAACAACGTTTGTGAAAAGGAATAGACTGCATCAGCACAACCTGGTTTCATTTTAAAATACAAATCAAAGCAAGCTACTGTATCCTCATTGAGAGTATTTGCATTTGCTGACCGACTGTGAGTGTGTCATTGAAATATTGTGGAGGTAGTATTTAGCATCAGCTTTGGTTATTATGGAGCAAAAGTAAAAACCATTTTAATGAAATGTGAAATTTAAAATTAATTAAGAATAAAGAATAAATAAACCTGTTAAAATTGAAGAAAGTTTGATTTAATAAATAAATGTAACAAAATACAAAGGGGAGAAAATTGAAATATTCTCTTCTCTCGAAGCTGAAAGTTGTGGGACTTTTAACCTTTTTTCCCATTTTTGGTGCAGGAAATTCGACTTTTATTAAAAAAAACAGAAAACTAAGTTTGCTTCGTAGCGTAAAAAGGGCAAAAGCTGAGATTTGAAGTTGTGCCAAAATAAAACAAAAGAATCGTATCAGATTGCTCCCACTTAAATGTGAGCAAACATTAATGCCTTTTATTCCAACTGAGTGCATTTATAACTGGAAGTGCACTGCACACCTAACTGAAACCATGTCGTATATGTTTAAGTAGCATTGATTTCAATCATTGACTTGCACAGAGTATAAAGCTACAAGCACAAAACTAAACTTGATAACATTTTATTATGAAGTAAATATGCTAATCAAGATAATTTGATTGGGTACTTCACTTTGTCGTTTCAAGATTAATGCTGTTGACACTTGCACAAAAATTTGGAAACCAATGTTGTTCTCTTGTTTTTACAGTGAATGCTTAACTTACATCTCACCTTGGTGCCAAGATTCACATTGAAGCAAAGGATATATTATATGAATAAGTGTTCCTGGCACACAGCTTCACCCATTCGGAGCCAGCATCTGGGTTTGGATGATGCAGAGATGGGAAAACTTCAGTGGATTTTCCATCCATTGTTGAATCTTTGCATCAAGATCAGGATTTCACTTCTGTTTATCTTTCTTGTGGACTGAATTCAATTGCTGGCTTCTGGATGATGTCATTGCAAAGATTCAGACTATCGACAAATGGAATTTTTAGCTCTTTTTATGCAGTGAATATATTACAAGTTATAAATGATGAAAATGAAGGTTTCTGTATCAATCCCGTGCGAGCACATTCCCTGAACTGTCAGGTCTGAGCCCATAGCACAGGACTTAGAATCTGAACAGGATCTCACCCTTAATCTTCCTTTCTTTCAGCAAGAATCACTTGTTCAGCATTCATTGTCGAAAGCTGTACTGCTGACATTGTTAGGCTGCATTGGCAGTGCGGAGATCCATTTAAGGATCAGGTCTGGCCTCATTTGTAGCACATTCCATTTTGTGAGAGAAAAATCACCCAGGCAAATGGTGGCCAGATGAATGGTCATTACAAGCCACATTTCAATATCTATATTATTCTTAAAACAAAGTTTGACTTTGAAATGTTGCTACAAAAGAAAACTTGTTTTTAAATATAATTTTTCACAACTTTGGAATGTTCCAATGTGCAGTCAAGTCAACAAAAGCCCTTTGAAGTGTACTCACTGCAGTAACAGTGCTCAAAAGTGCTTTGTTAAAACAGTAGAATTTTTTGCCAATATCTTTTGTTTGTTGCTGCAAACAGTGAAGTGTCGAGGATGAGAATTGCTTTGAGTGCTCCTGCAGTATTGCACAATTGAGCTGACAAAAGCAATATCGTGAGGTGCAATAATACCTGAGGGGTAATGCCCTCAAATGTCAGTCTGGGCCCAACACTCCCACCTGGGCCTGTGACTGGAGACCTCGCTTTGCCAGTTCCGTGTCACAGGCGAGATTATCACTGAACTATGCCATTCGCTCCGGGCAAACCCGTTCTCCTGTGCTTCATTGTAAAGAGATTCATCCCAGGACCTGACTCAAGAGCAGTTTCTTCCCTGCTGCCATCAGACTTTTGAATGGACCTACTCTGCATTAAGCTGATCTTTCTCTACACCCTAGCTATGACTGTAACACTACATTCTGCACCCTCTCCATTCCTTCTCTACGAACACTATGTTTTGTCTGTATAGCGTGCAAGAAACAATACTTTTCACTGTATGTTAATACATGTGACAATAATAAATCAAATCAAAAAGCAGGTTTTAAATTGGATCACTCCCACAAATAGGCTTGGGAATCTCAATTATTCTGCACCCATGTGATGTTCTGCGGGCTGCACTGCATCTTCAGATTGTCTGCTCAGTATCATAATGTCTGCATGCAGTCAGTGCTAACTCAACTGTTGATTGGCTGCCGGGGGCCAATATCAACTTTTGCCACTGTGATTGACAGGGCTCTCGACCACATCTGACCCATCCTCCGGGTCACTGCTCTCACCCCCTCCCCGCCCTTCCAGACCCAGGATAGGATCCCCCTTGTCCTCACTTTTCACCCCACCAGCCTGCGCATTCAAAGGATAGTCCTCCGCCATTTCCACCAACTCCAGCATGATGCCACCACCCAACACACCTTCCCCTCGCTCCCCCTGTCAGCATTCCGCAGCGACCGTTCTCTCCGGGACACCCTGGCCCACTCCTCCATCACACCCAATACCTCACCCCCTGCCCACCGCACCTTCCCATGTAATCGTAGAAGGTGCGACACCTGTCTCTTTACCTCCTCCCTGCTCACCGTTCCAAGTCCTAAACACCCCTTTCAGGTGAAGCTAGGCTTTGCATGCACCTTCTTCAATCTGGTCTATTGCATTCGCTACTCCCAATACGGTCTATTCTACATCGGAGAGACCAAACGCAGACTGGGTAACCGCTTTGCTGAACACCTTTGGTCCGTTCGCAAGCAGGGCCCTGATCTTGCTGTCGCTCGGCACTTCAACACCCCCCCCCCGCTCTCCTGTCCACCTGTCCGTCCTTGGCATTTTTGCAATGTTCTAGTGAATCCCAACGCAAACTGGAGGAACAGCACCTCATCTTCCGATTGGGCACTTTACAGCCTTCCCGACTGAACATTGAGTTCACCAACTTCTGAGCATGAACTCTCCCCTCCACCTTCACCCCATTCTCATTAATTTTATTTCATTCTGTTTCTTCGTTTCATCTCAATCATCCATTTTGATCATCCTTCTTTCTCACTTCCATTTTCTACTTCTCCATTCCCGGTTTCCTTCTTATCCCCCCCATCCCCACTTCAGGGCAACTGCCTTTGACTTCTGTACCTCTGTTCTGCCATTCAAACATTCTAATCACTTAATGGACACTCTCAGCACCTTCTCAGCCTTCTTCATCCTCATTTACATTCCCTTTGTCCAATTACGCCCCCTCTCACCCTCCGAGTATAAATCTTTTCTGATTTTCTTTGCCCTCAGATCTGACGAAGGGTCATCCAGACTCGAAACGTTGGCTCTATTCTCTCTCCACAGATGCTGTCAGACCCGCTGAGATTTTCCAGCATTTTCGTTTTTCTTTCAACATTTGCTAACACTACTTAACCTACACTGTTCAGATGTAGCCTGGATCTCTAAGAGGGGTGGTATGTTGTGGCTTGAGCTGGTACTGGCTGTACTCGGTGATGCTAAATCCAACTTGAAAAACAGAGAAGAATGGCTGAAACCTGGGAGAACTCGGGCATACCCGCTTTCCACTGCTGCTTTGGAGGTCTTAGTGGAGGGAGTGAAAAGATGGAAAGATGCCCTGCATTGTCGGGGGAAGCAAGTCCTTCAGACACACAGTGAGGAGGAGATGGGAGCAAGTAGCCTTGGATATTCATGTCAGGATAAAGTAAGGCTCGAATTTTCACCGAGATGTGAAAAAGGGGCTTAGGAGAGCTAGGAGGGGACATGAGAAGTCCTTGGCGGGTCGGATCAAGGAAAGCCCCAAGGCTTTTTACTCTTACGTGAGGAATAAAAGAATGACCAGGGTGAGGTTAGGGCCGGTCAAGGACAGTAGTGGGAACTTGTGTATGGAGTCAGTAGAGATAGGCGAGGTGATGAATGAATACTTTTCTTCAGTGTTCAACAAGGAGAGGGGCCATGTTTTTGAGGAAGAGAAGGTGTTACAGGCTAATAGGCTGGAGGAAATAGTTGTTCAGAGGGAGGATGTACTGGCAGTTTTGAATAAACTGAAGGTAGATAAGTCCCCTGGGCCTGATGAAATATATCCTAGGATTCTTTGGGAGGCAAGGGATGAGATTGCAGAGCCTTTGGCGTTGATCTTTGGGTCCTCACTGTCCACGGGGATGGTGCCAGAGGACTGGGGAGTGACGAATGTTGTTCCTCTGTTTAAGAAAGGGAATAGAAATGACCCTGGTAATTATAGACCGGTTAGTCTTACTTTGGTGGTTGGTAAATTGATGGAAAAGGTCCTTAGGGATGGGATTTATGACCATTTAGAAAGATGCAGATTAATCCACGATAGTCAGCATGGATTCGTGAAGGGCAAGTCGTGCCTCACAAATTTGATAGAATTTTTTGAGGAGGTAACTAAGTGTGTTGATGAAGGTAGGGCAGTTGATGTCATATACATGGATTTTAGTAAGGCGTTTGATAAGGTCCCCCATGGTCGGCTTATGATGAAAGTAAGGAGGTGTGGGATAGAGGGAAAGTTGGCTGATTGGATAGGTAATTGGCTATCTGATCGAAAACAGAGGGTGGTGGTGGATGGAAAATTTTTGGACTGGAGGCAGGTTGCTAGCGGAGTGCCACAGGGATCAGTGCTTGGTCCTCTGCTCTTTGTGATTTTTATTAATGAGTTAGAGGAGGGGGCTGAAGGGTGGATCAGTAAATTTGCTGATGACACCAAGATTGGTGGAGTAGTGGATGAGGTGGAGGGCTGTTGTAGGCTGCAAAGAGACATAGATAGGATGCAAAGCTGGGCTGAAAAATGGCAAATGGAGTTTAACCCTGATAAATGTGATGTGATTCATTTTGGTAGGACTAATTTAAATGTGGATTACAGGGTCAAAGGTAGGGTTCTGAAGACTGTGGAGGAACAGAGAGATCTTGGCGTCTATATCCACAGATCTCTAAAGGTTGCCACTCAAGTGGATAGAGCTGTGAAGAAGGCCTATAGTGTGTTAGCTTTTATTAACAGGGGGTTGGAGTTTAAGAGCCGTGGGGTTATGCTGCAACTGTACAGGACCTTGGTGAGACCACATTTGGAATATTGTGTACAGTTCTGGTCACCTCACTATAAGAAGGATGTGGAAGCGCTGGAAAGAGTGCAGAGGAGATTTACCAGGATGCTGCCTGGTTTGGAGGGTAGGTCTTATGTGGAAAGGTTGAGGGAGCTAGGGCTGTTCTCTCTGGAGCGGAGCAGGCTGAGGGGAGACTTAATAGAGGTTTATAAAATGATGAAGGGGATAGATAGAGTGAACGTTCAAAGACTATTTCCTCGGGTGGATGGAGCTATTACAAGGGGGCATAACTATAGGGTTCGTGGTGGGAGATACAGGAAGGATATCAGAAGTAGGTTCTTTACGCAGAGAATGGTTGGGGTGTGGAATTGACTGCCTGTAGTGATAGTGGAGTCAGACACTTTAGGAAAATTTAAGCGGTTATTGGATAGGCACATGGAGCACACCAGGATGATAGGGAGTGGGATAGCTTGATCTTGGTTTCAGATAAAGTTCGGCACAACATCGTGGGCCGAAGGGCCTGTTCTGTGCTGTACTGTTCTATGTTCTATGTTCTATGTGGTGACTCCATGGAGTTTCCAGGATGGTGGGTGGGACTGCCGAGGTTGCACCCCCATTTTAAACAGATCCAACGTTTGTTGCTAGGAGAAAGGGGATAGGATGTGATTCACACATAAGCCAAACCCAGCAGAGTGATTTCAGAGATCAAACAGACCCCATTGTCTCTGGAGCAGAACCTGCAGTGTGAGAGCTATCACTTTATGGATTCGATATAAATGCTCATGCAGGGTGGATACATTCTGCACAACTGTCATAATGTGAAACTACTTAAATCCCCAGCCTTTTAACAATAAAAAAGGATGTAGGTATGTGAGAGTTAAAAATTACTGGGCAGTGTTTTCTTCGTAAAATTCTCACTGGAGGTTTTCGCGCCCATTTTTCCAGAGAGATAAGAGGTGGTAATTTACGGCAGTCTGTGCAACGCACAGGCCGTAATGTGATTCCTGCCAGCAGGGGGAGTGGGTGGGGCCTATTCACGCCAGGAAACCAGCTGCAGACTGGGGACCATCTGTGATCCTTGCCAGTGAGGACCTCAAACGGTGAGTTGGGAAAGATAAGTGAGGCCGGACTATGTCATTAATTTTGAACAAGCCTCACCCCCTCTCTGGGCCCAAGGCTGATTTAGCAGGCAGAATGCAGCTGGCAATATTGTGAGAGGCAAGGAATTGAGTATGAACCTGATATTTCACCATTTGGTCACATTTCCCACCCCACCATGCTACTCAACCAGTGCTGTGGGCCAGAAAAATCCCACCCACTGTGTTCTTGCAGATTCAATAGTTGTTTGCTGACATTTCCCTGAGAGGTTTTTATGAATTCACACCTGATTTCCAAAATCTACAATTATTGTAACAGGTTGTTCCAAGTTCACAGATTGATTGACATTTTAAAGAGACTATCAAAAGATTAGCAGCCCCTAATGGCGGGGGGGGGGGGGGGGGGGGGGGGGGGCTAGAAGTATGTTTTGTTTTTATAAGAGATCTTTATATATTAACAATCTAGATGACGGGACTGGGAGCATTCTGGCCAAGTTTGCCGATGATACAAAGATAGGTGGAGGGGCAGGTAGTATTGAGGAGGTGGGGAGGCTGCAGAAAGATTTAGACAGTTTAGGAGAGTGGTCCAAGAAGTGGCTGATGAAATTCAACGTGGGCAAGTGCGAGGTCGTACACTTTGGAAAAAAGAATAGAGGCATGGACTATTTTCTAAACGGTGACAAAATTCATAATGCTAAAGTGCAAAGGGACTTGGGAGTCCTAGTCCAGGATTCTCTAAAGGTAAACGTGCAGGTTGAGTCCGTAATTAAGAAAGCAAATGTAATGTTGTCATTTATCTCAAGAGGCTTGGAATACAAAAGCAGGGATGTACTTCTGAGGCTTTATAAAGCACTGGTTAGGCCCCATTTGGAGTACTGTGAGCAATTTTGGGCCCCACACCTCAGGAAGGACATACTGGCACTGGAGCGGGTCCAGCGGAGATTCACACGGATGATCCCAGGAATGGTAGGCCTGACATACGATGAACGTCTGAGGATCGTGGGATTATATTCATTGGAGTTTAGGAGGTTGAGGGGAGATCTGATAGAAACTTACAAGATAATGAACGGCTTAGATAGGATGGACGTAGGGAAGTTGTTTCCATTAACAGGGGAGACTAGGACGCGGGGGCACAGCCTTAGAATAAAAGGGAGTCACTTTAGAACAGAGATGAGGAGAAATTTCTTCAGCCAGAGAGTGGTGGGTCTGTGGAATTCATTGCCACAGAGGGCTGTGGAGGCCAAGACGTTGAGCGTCTTCAAGACAGAAATTGATAAATTCTTGATTTCTCGAGGAATTAAGGGCTATGGGGAGAGAGCGGGTAAATGGAGTTGAAATCAACCATGATTGAATGGTGGAGTGGACTCGATGGGCCGAATGGCCTTACTTCCGCTCCTATGTCTTATGGTCTTATGGAGATTAAATATTTGAGATTTAAATAAAAGCTTGAATGGGCTTTCATGAGGGAAAGTTTTTAATGATCAATTCTGTATAATAAAATTCAGTAGTAGATTTTCACAACTTTATTTTATTTCATCTTCACATGGCTCCTGAGATCTGTCCAATGTTAATATTGCATGAGTTGGTATGAATCAGCATGGTGCATAAAGGCCATAGGGTGTGTAGCGGGGGAGGGGGGCATGAGTTGGCATGAAGTAGAAAGGGCAATGAGAGGGTGAATTAGGGGTAGGTGAGGGGGGGGTAGGTGAGGGCTCCAGGGCCTAAAACTGTAGAACACAACTGGGATAAAGTCCCAGAGAACTGAGGAAGGTCTTCTAACCAGCCGGCCTCAACACCCACCTATCCTTGTAGCCACCTATACCCTGGTTCTGGGACAGTGTGCCCAATTCTATTCCTCACCAACTGCTCAGAGTGAAGACTGTGACTTCTGGGGACCTTTGTCTGAGTTGGGTGCTGCAAATGGGTCAATTTCCTGACCTGGTAAACATTGCTTTTATCTTTCTTAAATTTCTGTGAAGCTTGGAGGAGATGGAATGAACTGCCGACTCTGTATTAGTGACAATTGACCTCCTGCCCCCACATCCCTCCCTCCCTCCAACAATACGGCCTTTTCTCAGGATGAGCTTGCTGTGGAGGCTGGACAGGCATGGACAAGTCACCCCACAGAATTTGGGAATGGTTTCAGGCTGCGCAAAGCAGGTGCAATCTCTCACACAGCTCAGGTCTGGAGCCCAAACTCAAACCCAGATTCATTGCGAGCTCAAGTGAGGGTGAGATCGGGTTTCATTCTCTCAAGTACTCTGTCAATACTTAGTTGTTTCGACTCACATGTGAAGTACTGACCACTTTGGTGATACATCAGCCAGCACTCGTGAAACAATTAGAACAACAATTAAAGCCTTCAAGATAAGCGGGGAGAAGAAAATTGATTATAAAAACATTTCAGCTACCCACTTCTTTTGAAGTACTCTGCTGTGCGGTTTTCAATCGAATTAGATTGAAAGTGGATGCAGTTTATTGATGCCAGACACAGGGATAGTTACGAATCACGCAGTTAGTTGCAATATGCTCGGTAAAGTTACTTTTTTATACATGCTGATCAAGAGGTGTCTTCTTTGTTTGAAGTAAGTTCTCATCAACTCACTAACCCAGTGGTTTATAGCTGAAGGTGTAAACATACTACAGCAATGTGAATAGCGGAGCTGGGACATTTAGTCTTTCTACTGTGGTGTCTTTATTGAACTGAATGTAAGGTTGCTGTGAACAGGGAGTCCCTCATGACAGAAGTCACATGACAAGCTAGCTCGGATATATAGTAATGATTCCCATTTCAAAACCCAAACATCCCCATTTCGTAACAAACAAAAGATGGATTTGCATGTACTGTTGTGTGTAACTGCTAGTTCCCCAAGTTACCCATGATGCCACAACTATTCTCATGCATCAACAAACTGGTTGTTATTCTCGTCAGTGGCTGTTCAGGCATTGCAAACACAATCAGTAAATCAAGCGGCCCTCTTAATGATCCATATGCATTGTCATTGACTGTTCATCTGGGTGATGTTCCCTCTCCAAGGAGTTTAATCCCCTTGTTGCCGTGATGACTGTAGCTGTTGTTCCATTTCCATTGTTGCGGGGTTGATGGACCTCTGTGAGTGACGGCCATCACTGGGATCGGCTGGGCTGATCCCATCTTCCTGGTTGGCTGCCGACAATGAAGGAAGACCTTCTCTATTTGTTCATTTCTGCCTGTGGTTGTGCATTTCCACCACGTACAATCAAAGGGACAACCGCTCTCCGGGTGTCCCCAGACTCTCTCTCCAATGTTCAACTCTGGTAAGGGTTTGGGAGTGAAAATGAAATTTAGTTTTCTGCTGTTTCACCTTGATTTTTCATTCACGCCTGTTACCACTTCTGGGCCAGAACCCCGCTCGCCACGGCAACCAGAGCAGATGAGGGGCGGAGCATGGAAATGTCTGTTGACCACAGGCGGGATTTTAAGGTTTGGGGACGAGTGAAGCCGTAAAATCCCGCTGCTGGTATCAATAGCGTTTTAGCCATTGGAAGAAATCATAGAAATCATAGAATCCTACAGTGCAGAAAGAGGCCATTCGGCCCATTGAGTCTGCACTGACCACAATCCCACCTAGGCCCTACCCTCATATCCCTACACATTTACCCGCTAATCCTTCTAACCTCTACATCTCAGGACACTAAGGGGCAATTTTAGCATGGCCAATCAACCTAACCCGCACATCTTTGGACTGTGGGAGGAAACCGGAGCACCCGGAGGAAACCCACGCAGACACGAGGAGAATGTGCAAACTCCACACAGACAATGACCCAAGCCAGGAATCGAACCCAGGTCCCTGGAGCTGTGAAGCAGCAGTGCTAACCACTGTGCTACCATGCCGCCCTAGGAGTAGGTGGGTGCAGCATGATGTTGGACTGAACTACTTTCCATATTTACACTCACTGGGTTTGTCTATTTGAGGATTGCCTCGTGCTAGATTTGCTTAACATCTTGGTGATTTAGAGAATCATAAAATCCCTACAGTACAGAAGGAGGCAGTTTCCACCCCCACCCCTCTTCACAGGCATCAGCCCTCCCCAATGCACATGAGGGGAACTCCTCGCATGACACTGTCCAAAGGATCCAGACCCAGCACTGCTCTTTGGCACAGGTTGGCACTGCCCTTTGGCACAGGTTGGCACTGCCTGGGCACAGGTTGGCACTGCCCGGGCACAGGTTGGCACTGCCCAGACTAGCATTGCCTAGGCACAGGTTGGCACTGCCGTGACACTGGTTGGCACTGCCCGGGCACAAGTTGGCACTTCCCTGGCACAGGTTGGCACTGTCCATGCACAGGTTGGCACTGCCCAGTCACAGCTTGGCACTGCCCTGGCACAGGTTGGCACTGCCTGGGCACAGGTTGGCACTGCCCAGGTGCAGGTTGGCACTGCCCAGGCGCAGGTTGGCACTACCCTGGCACAGGTTGGCACTGCCTGGGCACAGGTTGGCACTGCCCAGGTGCAGGTTGGCACTGCCTGGGCACAGGTTGGCACTGCCTGGGCACAGGTTGTCACTGCCTGGGCACAGGTTGGCACTGCCCAGGCGCAGGTTGACACTGCCTGGGCATGTCCCTCTCCCCCCCGAGAGCTAGAATTACCTTTGTATCCCTAGGGGGATCCCTTGACTGACTCGATTTAAAAATCGTTGTAAACTTCACCGACATTAATAGGGGGGATCTTGCGGCGGAGAGGTTGGCACATGTTATTAAAATTTTTCGAAACCCATTAAAATTAGATTTTCACCCTTTGTGGGCGTGAACCTCGTGACATCACTGGCAAGGGGCAGAGGAAATGGAGAAACGTGATCTCTCTGGAGAGAATCGTGCTTCCCGATTCTCTCCCGATTTTCCGCCCATGTCGACGGTGCCATAAACCAGTACTGCGGGTTCCAAAAGCCCCCTACATCAGGAAACAGTGAAGCTCCAGCCTATAACGTTGTGTCTGTCAGTTTTGGTGGTGAACAATCTCCCAATATACATTCCCAAAATGAGTCAGAAAACAAAACAACTTAACCTGAATATGGGAATGTGTGAACATTGAATTTAAATGAAGCTACGCAAGATTTTCCAACTTTTTGTGAGAAATTCTATTTTCTCATATTAACCCAAATGGAACAGGAAATTAAGAATTTGGTGTATTATTAATAGCAAGGATCAATCCATTAGGATGTAGTTAAATTCATAGGGAAAAGAACCCCTCCATTGCATTGACTTCCAGGTTGCACTGAGATTTACTTGATTGTGAGCATGTGACCTGGTCACTGGAGTTGACGTGACCATTAGCACAGGCGGGGGTGACCATTCCAACAGCATCAAACCTGATAATGGAACGCGTGCAAAGCAGGGCTGATACATTCTGAGAGGAACAGCAAGGCAAGGAATACAGAATGAACGGTAGGACGCTTGGAAGTACAGAGGAGCAGAGGGTCCCTGACAGCAGCAGGACAGGGAGGCAAAGCGGTTCAGAAGGCACATGGGATAATTGTCTTTATTAGCCAAGGTGTAGAATAAAAGAGCAGGGACATTATGATGGAGCTGTATAATCATAGAAATCATAGAAACCCTACAGTGCAGAAGGAGGCCATTCGGCCCATCGAGTCTACACCGACCACAATCCCACCCAGGCCCTACCCCCACATATTTTACCCGCTAATCCCGCTAACCTACACATCACATAAATCATGTGTGAGGCCACAACTAGAGCGCTGGTCACCACATTTTAGGAAGGATGTAATTGCACTGGAGAGGGTGCAGAGGCGATTCACCAGGATGGGTTGCCTGGGGCTGGAGTGTTTCAGCTGTGAAGAGAGGCTGGAGGAGTTTTCCTTGGAGCAGAGAAGGCTGAGGGGGTGACCTGACTGAGATTTACAAAATTATGAGGGACATAGATAGCATTGATAGGAAGAAACTTTTCCCCTTAGGGAGGGGTTATTAACCATGGGACATAGATTTAAGTTATGGGGCAGGAGATTTAGAGGGGATGTGAGGAAAAACCTTTTCACCCAGAGGGTGGTGGGAATCTGGAACTTGCTGCCCGAAAGGGTGGTAGAGGCGGGAACCCTCACGACATTGAAGACTTGAAATACCACAGCGTACAAGGCTACAGACCAAGTGCTGGAAAATGGGATCAGGATAGATGCTCAATTGCTGGTACAGATGTGATGGGCTGAATGGCCTCCTGTCTCTATGATTATGAGGGGTCAAAGTAACTTCTTCTTTTCAAGGGTTCTTCCCGAGGGTTACTTTTTGATTTTTGATAGCTACCTTTTGGTTTTTTCGCGGGATCCTTAGGTCTAAAGTGTTAAGTTTGAAACCAAATTTTTCTCGAAGCCTCCATTCATGGAGATTAAAGAAACGAGAGACTCGGTGCTGGACAGGCAGCCAAGAGTCTAACTACAATTCAACAGTTTCCCTACATTCAGCGCTTTGCCTCCTCCCCCTCCTCCTCCCACTTCTACCCCTCCCCCTCCTCCCCCTCTTCCACCTTGATTCTTTTAATTTGTGCTTTTTCTGGAGGCTGGGAGCTAACCCAGCGTCAAACATTTATTCAACCCTTCTGACCAATGGATATAAGGCAATTACCCAAGATGTCGGGGTGGTGATTCCCGCCCGTGTTCCTCAGCCTTCTCAAGGTCAGCTTTTTAGTTCGCATCATGCTGGGGGTCATATCCTGGCCAACGCTAAACACTTGCATCGATAAGGGGAATACACAAACTACCAATCCTATCCTCTTAGGAATGTCAACATGGCAGCTTGAACCAACTGACCTCGCCAATTCCAGGCACTGTTTAGAAATTGCCTTTCCAGAGAGAAAGTAAATGCAGTTGAACTCATTGCATAAGAGTTCTATGTTATGTGGGAAACATTCGTTTATTACAGACCCCAGCTGATTACACCAGGATAGCAGCACGCCTTTAAAAGCGCAAAGATTCAACTATGATGAAGGAAAAATTAAAATACAAAACGTTCGACTCCCCATCACCTCCTTGCTCTAGTCACAGACAGAATGAATTTGCTCTCTCACTGTCCATAATCAGTGTCTTTTGTCACCTTTGGAGAATCAATTCCAATTAAATAATTCAGTAGCAACATTTTGTGAGACTAAAATGAAGAAGATTATTTTCACACACTTACTCTCAATGAATGCAATTGTGCGCACACACATGCAAACATACACATACACACGCAAACACACATGCACATAAACATGTGCAAACACACACACTTGCAAAGACACGCACATACACACATTCACACATGCACATACGTGCATACACATACATTCCAACACACACATGCAAACACAAGCACATACGCACACACATGCATACAAGCACATGCATATATGCGCATGCACACATGCCTGCACGCACATTCACACATGAACATACACTCATACACATGAACACACAGACACACACACATACACACACACATACACACACAATACAGATAAAGATTATATATTTTAACATACTACATATCCTGTTTTATGATTTCTGATCTCTCATGTGACCAGCCTATGATTTATTGAATAGATTCAATGGGTCAAAGTTGAATTGAGGGTCTTTGAAAGTGAAGAGCTCACCGCAAGTTGTGAGGTTTCTTGAAGCTGGAACTTTGGATACTTGATGATTTGTAGCTAGTTTCAAAGTCTGGTTCTCAGAGTGGCTGATGATGATTCTGATGGATCTGTTGGATCCTGGGATAGTAAGGGTGCACTCCCTGAACCAGATTTGATCACATGACCACCAGTTAAATGCTTATGTGGCCCAGCCAGTCTAGTTTGGATGGGGGGCACCATCATGATACAACGGAAAGTTGATAGCGGCCACTGCATTACAATCTTCCCTTTTGTCCAGCGTGAAACATGGAGACAGGCAGACTGGAAACTCCAGTCTTTAGATGTTGGCCCATCACGAAACAATGAGATATGTGAATTCCACAAATGGCTAGGAGGTACACTCACCTATGTCCAAATTAAATTAGGTATTCACCAAAGACTTTATACTGTATGAATTCAAATGACAAAAGTCACGTGATTTACAGCTTTCTTAGCAGTTTGTTTGTGTCCATTTTTTAAAAGCATTGACTGAAAGTTCATCATCGGACACTCCGGTACTGGGTATGACACTCTGAACAGTCGATCAGCCAATGAGTTCTGCCCGGTGGGTCCTGTCACATTTTGACATTCATTAGGAAACAGGTAAATTGACACTAGGATCATAAAATGGGAACAACTTACAAGTGGTGCTAATCAATGCATTGAATGCGTTGTTGAGCAAAAAAGAAACTTAACAACATAACCTTGACCTCTTCTCAAGCCACACAGGATTCAGGATGTTGAAGCAATAGGAGGTGGATGAGAAAGTTATTGTACCTTGTCAAAGGTACACACTTGGGCATTTAACAAAAGGCGAAATTGTTTATTTTTGTTAATGGTGCCCATGAGGTTTATTGACTCGCCCTGACGGCTGCAATGCTGTTGGTTAACACCCTCTGGATGTTAGTGTCCATGAGGGTCCTGCCAAAGATTGTTCAATGTGCAGGCACAGATTGAGCCATCAGGGTGAAAGGAAGTCAGTGTGTTTGTGTCAAAGGTGTTTGCAATTCTGTCACCAGCTATCTGTGAGCTCTCTGGCTTGCCATCTCTGATTGAAAGGGCACAGTTGTACAGATCATATTTCATAAGAATTGTGCAAGTGTCAATGGATAAATAGTGGCGGCGATGAAAAACATGAAAAGTCAAGGCTGCGTCTGCTGAAAGTTGAGTGTGTGTGAGGAGTGATGTGACGGCGTAAATCTAGTAGGACAGGGAAAGGTTGTGGTGGGTGGGGGAGTGGAGGGACTATTAAGCATGGAACGTAGTCGGATCAGCAAGTTTGCTGACTTGAGTCTTATATTGCACCCAAACCTCTGCTTCTCCCCTCCTCAACTCACTTCGCCTTCTCAGTGAGAGCCATGGGTTTCTTCTTTCCTCTGCTGGAGGGCAATCTGTCTCTCCTCTCCCGAACCACACCCTTCAATATTTCCATCATCAAATCTGGGAGCTGCTTTCCTCTCTGTGTATCCATCCCAGGTGTGAATTATACTGTAAATGGCAGAACCCTGAGGAACATTACTATACAGAGGGATCTGGACGTGCAGGTCCACAGTTCCCTAAAAGTGGCAACACAGGTGGCCAAGGTGATTAAGAAGGCATATGGCACGCTTGCCTTCATCAGCCAGGGCATTGAGTACAAGAGTTGGCAAATCATGTTGCAGCTATATAAAACCTTGGTTAGGCCGCATTTGGAGTATTGCGTGCAGTTCTGGTCACCACACTACCAGAAGGATGTGGAGGCTTTGGAGAGAGTGCAAAGAAGGTTCACCAGGATGTTGCCTGGTCTCGAGGGCATTGGCTATGAGGAGAGGTTGAATAAACTAGGATTATTTTCACTGGAAAGATGGAGGCTGAGGGGAGACCTGATAGATGGCTACAAAATTATGAGAGGCAAAGAGATCGAGGGTACATGTTCACAGCTCCTTGAAAATGGAGTCACAGGTGGACAAAGTGGTGAAGAAGGCATTCGGCATGCTTGGTTTCATTGGTCAGAACATTGAATGCAGGGGTTGGGACGTCTTACTGAAGTTGTACAAGACATTGGTAAGGCCGCACTTGGAATACTGTGTGCAATTCTGGTCACCCTTTTATAGAAAGGATATTATTAAACTAGAAAGAGTGCAGAAAAGATTTACTAGGATGCTACCGGGAATTGATGGATTGAGTTATAAGGAGAGGCTGAATAGACTGGGAATTTTTTCTCTGGAGCGTAGGAGACTGAGGGGTGATCTTATAGAAGTCTATAAAATAATGAGGGCATAGACAAGGTAGTTAGTCAATATTTTTTCCCAAAGGTAGGGGAGTCTAAAACTAGAGGGCATAGGTTTAAGGTGAGAGGGGAGAGATACAAAAGTGTCCAGAGGGGCAATTTTTTCACACGGAGGATGGTGAGTGTCTGGAACAAGCTGCCAGAGGTAGTAGTAGAGGCGGGTGCAATTTTATCTTTTAAAAAGCATTTAGATAGTTACATGGGTAAGATGGGTATAGAGGGATATGGGCCAAATGCGGACAATTAGGATTAGCTTAGGGGTTTTTAAAAAAAAGGGCGGCATGGACAAGTTGGGCCGAAGGGCCTGTTTCCATGCTGTAAACCTCTATGACTCGATGACTCATAGACAGGGTGGATAGTCAGAGGCTTTTTCCCAGGGTGGAAGTGTCAATTACAAGGGGGCACAGGTTCAAGGTGAGGGGAGAAAGTTTAAGGGAGATGTGTGGGGGAGGTTTTTCACACAGAGGGTGGTGGGTGCCTGGAACACACTGCCAGAGGAGGTGGTGGAAGCAGGCATATTAGCAACATTTAAGAGGCATCTGGATGGGTCCATGAATAGGGAGGGAATAGAGGGATACGGACCGAGTAAGGGCAGAAGGTTTTTTTAGTTTAGTTAGGGCATCATGATCGGCACCGGCTTGGAGGGCCGAAGGGCCTGTTCCTGTGCTGTACTTTTCTTTGTTATTTGTTTTAAACATCTCCTTCCTCCTTCTAATTCCATGTTTACATTGTCCATTTGCAGTAGTTACATCCTGGACATGCACAACCCACTGTGCAACCTGGAGACCCCAAACCCCAAAACTATTGTCTTAACCAAGCTGAGATTTGAGAATCAGAATCCCAGATTTAACTCATATAATTCCAGTCCTCCTGGCAACCACAATCTCCTTCACCTTTACTCGGAAACCATCTCCATTTTATTATTGGGGTCTTTGTATCTACCGTGAAGGCAGGAGTTTTGCTGGGTATATGTTTTCTTTTTATTTTCTTTCCTGCTATAGTTCTGATTACAAGATTATTTTATGCTGGATTTTTATTTGAAAGGTTTACAATACATTGGTTGAACATTGGAATGTGTGAATGTTTACAGGTGTTTCTCTGCATTGAGGTCAGTTTTAACTTTCAGGTGACGAACTCGTGGAGGACTATGACCGTCTTCCCTTTGCTGTAATGGCACGGTGGCATGGTAGCACGGCGGCACGGCAGAACGGTGGCACGTCAGCAAGGCAGCACGGTGGCACAGTGGCATGGCGGCATGGTGGCACGGCAGCATGGTGGCACAGTGGCACGGCGGCACAGTGGCATGGCAGCATGGCGGCACGGTGGCACAGTGGCACGGCGGCACAGTGGCACGGCAGCACGGTGACACGGCAGCATGGCGGCACGGCAGCACGGTGGCACAGTGGCATGGCGGCACAGTGGCGCAGTGGCACGGCAGCACGGTGGCACGACGGCACGGCGGTTAGCACTGCTGCCTCACAGCACCAGGGGCCCAGCTTCAATTCCAGGCTCGGGCCACTGTCTATGTGGAGTTTGCACGTTTTCCCCGTGTCTGCGTGGGTTTCCTCTGGGTGCTCCGGTTTCCTCCCATGCTCCAAAAATGTGCGGGTTCGCGTGCATTGGCCATGCTAAATTGACCCTAGTGTCAGGGGGATTAGCAGGGTAAATGTGTGGGGTTATGGGAATAGGGCCTGGGTGGGATGTGGTCAGTACAGATGTGATGGCCGAATGGCCTCCTTCTGCACTGTAGGGATTCTATGATTCTATGTAACGAAGGGGCTGGACTTCAATCTCACTCAAATGTAAATGGGAGCTGTAGCACCAACCAGATGGCTGGCTCCACCTAGAGCAATACTGAGTGACTCAGAGACAAGGTACATTGAGTGCATTGTGATCACTGTGGGGGGAGCCTTGGCCCACAGGTGCCCAGCTTGGTGGGGCCTGAAAGAATATTCTTGCTACTCCTGACCACACAAAAATCATCTGAAATGGACCTTATCAAAATCTGATTGGCTGTCATATCGGTGAACCTGGTCTGTGGGTGCACCATGCACACTCTGATTATATCAAAATCATTGCTACCTTGTGACAGGAAGTTGACACAGTTGCATTTTTGGAGGGGGTAATGTTTAAAAAGAGAGATGGAAGACAAGTTTATTTGACCTGGAGATGAATACCTTTACCTAAGACAGCCGCCTGTCTACAGCTGGCACCACTGGCCACTGGAACGATTTGATTAGAACCATCATTGCAAGCTGCACTTGGCTAAGGGGCCAATGATGAATGTTGAAAAAAACCTCTACACTGGAACCCTCACAGTGGTGGTCCCGAGCTGTGATGATTTAGATTCAATCCATTCTATCAGTGAGGATGTTAGCTACATCAAAATGCAGTGCACTGATCCATCAGGCAAGTCTTCGGGATGTTGTCTGTGAAGAGAAGAACCTTCTTTATTTTCCCCATGGGAAAGTCAGCAGCACCAGCCCACCAAACCAGCCTCTGGTAGAGGGCTGGATTCTGATTAGAGACTTTACATTTAATGTACAATTAAGTTGACTGCAGAAGTCTGGCACAACCAGCTGTTCTCAGACTGCACAGTGATATTGGCCAATTAGAGCCAGAACATCCTAATGTTTTATTATGAAAAGTTGAGGTGGTTTTCCTGCAAATGGAACAACCAGAGTATAATTGAACCTTTTAAAAGGTGCATTGCAAGTAATCATGACAAACTTTATTTCATACCGTATTATTATCCTGATTACTGAAACTATTTGTCCTTTGAAAATTAACTTGATGAGAATGTTAAATCAGAGTGTGGATTTGGCCTGTAACACTCGTCCTTATCCGGTGCCAATTGCTTACTGTACATCATTCAAATAGCTCCACAAATCAGCCGATTGATGGTGGGTGGATAAGGTGATCAGGCCGTTAATGAAGAATATGAGATCCTTGGCTTTATAAAAATGAAATGAACTTACAGTGAACCTTGATGAATCATTGGATAGACTGCAGTCAGAGTCTTGTGTCCCATTCTCAACTCCAGACCCCAGGAAGGTTGTCAAAGCTGCTCCTTATCCACCCTGTCCATGTCCCTCATAATCTTAATGTGGAGATGCCGGCGTTGGACTGGGGTAAACACAGTAAGAAGTTTAACAACACCAGGTTAAAGTCCAACAGGTTTATTTGGTCCAAATAAACCATTATTAAACCATTGGACCAAATAAATCTGTTGGACTTTAACCTGGCCTCATAATCTTACACAGATCAATCAGGTTGCCCCTCAGTCTCCTCTGCTCCAATGAAAACAACCCAAGCCTACTCAACCTCTCTTCATAACTTAAATGTTCCATCCCAGGCAGTATCCTGGTGAATCTCCTCTGCACCCCCTCCAGTGCAATCACATCCTTCCTATAATGTGGTGACCACACTGCACACAGTGCTCTAGCTGCGGCCTCACCAAAGTTCTATACAACTCCATCATGACCTCACTGCTTTTGTAATCTATGCCTCGATTGATAAAGGCAAGTGTCCCATAAGCTTTTTTCACCACCCTACTAACATGCCCTTCTGCTCTCAGAGATCTATGGACCAACACATCAAGGTCCCTTTGTTCCACAGAACTTCCTAGTGTCCTACCATTCATTGAATACTTCCTTGTCAAATTACTCCTTTCAAAGTGTATCACGTCACATTTTTCAGGGTTAAATTGCATCTGCCACTTATCTGCCCATTTGACATTTTCATCTCTATCTTCTTGTAGCCCAAGACACGAGGCCAATGAAGTCAATTTTCCCAGTTTGACTTGAAAGCAGCTTCTCAGTACAAGTCAGCTCTGACGAAGGGTCATCCTGACTCCAAACATTGGCTCTGTTCTCTCTCCACAGATGCTGTCAGACCTGCTGAGATTTTACACCATTTTCTGTCCCTGTCCTCAGTGCATGTGAGAGAATTCTGGGTCTGTTCCCCATGATTTCCTATTATTTTGTGACAGATGTGGGTTGCCTTTGGCATTGCCTTCCTGAGAACCTTCCCATTACCAAGTAAACCATGAAAACATTCATAGAATTCAGGGAGATGTTGGCAAAGTGGTGATTTCACTGTAATCAAAGGGACCCAGCCCGATGGGTGTGTGTGGGAGAAATCCCATCACAGCTGCTGGTGAAATTTCATTCAATTAATAAAATCCAGAATTGTTGCGTTGGATTTATGGTAACCATGAAACCATTGTCGCAATCACCCATCTGCTTCACTATAGAACATAGAACATAGAACATTACAGCGCAGTACAGGCCCTTCGGCCCTCGATGTTGCGCCGACCTGTGAAACCAATCTAAAGCCTCTCTAATCTACACTATTCCAATATCATCCATAAGTTTATCCAATAACCATTTGAATGCTCTTAATGTTGACGAGTCCACTACTGCTGCAGGCAGGGCATTCCACGCCCTTACTACTCTCTGAGTAAAGAACCTACATCCAACATCTGTCCTATATCTATCACCCCTCAATTTAAAGCTATGTCCCCTCATGTTAGCCATCACCATCCGAGGAAAAAGGCTCTTACTATCCACCCTATCTAATCCTCTGATCATCTTATATGCCTCTATTAAGTCACCTCTTAACCTTCTTCTCTCTAACGAAAACAACTTCAAGTCCCTCAGCCTTTCCTCATACGATCTTCCCACCACACCAGGCAACATCCTGGTAAATCTCCTCTGCACCCTTTCCAACACCTCCACATCTTTCCTATAATGCAGCGACCAGAACTGTATGCAATACCCCAAGTGCGGCCGCACCAGAGCTTTGTACAGTTGCAGCATGACCTCATGGCTCCGAAACTCAATCCCTCTACCAATAAAAGCTAACACACCGTATGCCTTCTTAACAACCCTATCAACCCGGGTGCCAACTTTCAGGGATCTATGCACATGGACACCCAGATCCCTCTGTTCATCCACACTACCAAGTATCTTACCATTAGCCCAGTACCCTGTATTCCTGTTACTCCTTCCAAAGTGAATCACCTCACACTTTTCCGCATTAAACTCCATTTGCCACCTCTCAGCTCAGCTCTGCAGCTTATCTATGTCCCTCTGTAACCTGCCACTTCCCACCGCACTGTCCACAACTCCACCGACTTTAGTGTCATCCACAAATTTACTAATCCATCCTTCTACGCCCTCATCCAGGTCATTTATAAAAATGACAAACAGCGTTGGTTCCCACTGGATAGTGCTGAGCCAGGGGCTGGCCAGGACTACAAGGATGTACATATGTTACTGTTGGATTGTGCTATTGTTGCTGTTGGGTTAGGGTGGGGTTGTTACACCTTTGTACTGTAGTGTTGTGGCACATCCCAGTCGGGCTCCGCCTCCTGGGAGAGGTATAAGAGTCCCTGCTCTGGCTGGGACCCCTTCAGTCTGGGATAGTGTACATAAGTTCTGATAGCTTCATTAATAGTAAATAAAAGCCTTCATTTACTGAGCTTCGAGCCTCGTGTCTAAATTGATGTGCATCACTCCAAAACAGATCCTTGCGGTACACCACTGAACACCAGGATGAATATTTCCCATCAACCACCACTCTCTGTTTTCTTACAGCTAGCCAATTCCTGATCCAAACCACTAAATCACCCTCAATCCCATGTGTCCGTATTTTCTGCAATAGCTTACCATGGGGAACCTTATCAAATGCTTTGCTGAAATCCATATACACCACATTAACTGCTTTACCCTCATCCACCTCTTTGGTCACCTTCTCAAAGAACTCAATAAGGTTTGTGAGGCACGACCTACCCTTCACAAAACCGTGCTGACTATCCCTAATCAAATTATTCCTTTCTCGACGATTATAAATCCTATCTCTTATAATCCTTTCCAAAACTTTGCCCACAACAGAAGTAAGGCTCACCGGTCTATAATTACCAGGGTTGTCCCTACTCCCCTTCTTGAACAAGGGGACAATATTTGCTATCCTCCAGTCTTCTGGCACTGTTCCTGTCGACAATGACGACACAAAGATCAAAGCCAAAGGCTCTGCAATCTCCTCTCTAGCCTCCCAGAGAATCCTAGGATAAATCCCATCCGGCCCAGGGGACTTATCTATTTTTACCCTTTCCAGAATTGCTAACACCTCCTCCTTATGAATCTCAATCCCATCCTGTCCAACAGCCTGCATCTCAGTACTCCCCTCGACAACACTGTCCCTCTCCTGTGTGAATACCGACGAAAAATATTCATTTAGTGCCTCTCCTATCTCTTCAGACTCCACGCACAACTTCCCACTACTGTCCTTGACTGGCCCTAATCTTACCCTAGTCATTCTTTTATTCCTGACATACCTATAGAAAGCTTTAGGGTTTTCCTTGATCCTACCTGCCAAAGACTTCTCATGTCCCCTCCTGGCTCTTCTTAACTCTTTCTTTAGGTCCTTCCTGGCTAACTTGTAATTATTGCTCATGAGGGGAAAAAACTCTGCTGTTCTCATGGTCTGGCCTACATGTGACTCCAGGTCCACCATAACCTGGCCATGAAATGGCCAAGCAAGCCATTCAGTTCAATGGTTTAGCTGAGTTGGCTGGATGGCTGATTAGTGATGCAGAGCGATGCCAACAACACTGGTTCAATTCCTGTATCAGCTGAGGTTATTCATGAAGGCCCTGCCTTCTCGACCTTGCCCCTCACCTGAGATGTGATGATCCTCAGGTTAAATCCAGTCAGCTCTCCCCTCAAAGGGAAGAGCAGCTTCTGGGACTATTGTGACTTTACCTTTTATTGACTTTCTGGACTTTGATGTGAAGATGCCGGCGTTGGACTGGGGTAAGCACAATAAAAAGTCTCACAGCACCAGGTTAAAGTCCAACAAGTTTATTTGGTAGCACAAGCCACAGGCTTTTGGAGCACTGCCCCTTTATCAGGTGAGTGGGAGTTGTGTTCACAAACAGGGCATATAAATACACAAACTCAGTTTACAAAATAATGGTTGGAATTCGAGTCTTTACAGGTAATCAAGTCTTAAAGGTACAGACAATGTGAGTGGAGAGAGGGTTAAGCACAGGTTAAAGAGATGTGTATTGTCTCCAGCCAGGACAGTTAGTGAGATTTTGCAAGCCCAGGCAAGTCGTGGGGGTTACAGATAGCGTGACATGAACCCAAGATCCCGGTTGAGGCCGTCCTCATGTGTGCGGAACTTGGCTATCAGTTTCTGCTCAGCGATTCTGCGTTGTCGTGTGTCGTGAAGGCTGCCTTGGTGAACCCTTACCCAAAGATCAGAGGCTGAATGCCGGTGACTGCTGAAGTTGTCTCCAACAGGAAGAGAACACTCTTGCCTGGTGATTGTCGAGCGGAGTTCATTTATCCGTTGTCGTAGCATCTGCATGGTCTCCCCAATGTACCATGCCTCGGGATATCCTTTCCTGCAGCATATCAGGTAGACAACATTGGCCGAGTTGCAAGAGTATGTACCAGGTACACGGTACATACTCTTGCAACTCGGCCAACATTGTCTTCACGACACAGGACAACGCAGAATCGCTGAGTAGAAACTGATAACCAAGTTCCGCACACATGAGGACGGCCACAACCGGGATCTTGGGTTCATGTCACACTATCTGTAACCCCCACGACTTGCCTGGGCTTGCAAAATCTCACTAACTGTCCTGGCTGGAGACAATACACACCTCTTTGACCTGTGCTAAACCCTCTCTCCATTCACATTGTCTGTACCTTTAAGACTTGATTACCTGTAAAGACTCACATTCTAACCATTATCTTGTAAATTGAGTTTGTGTCTATATATGCCCTGTTTGTGAACTGAAATTGCACTCACCTGATGATGGGGCAGTGCTCCAAAAGCTTGTGGCTTATGCTACCAAATAAATAGTGTAGGGTAACAAAGTTTGCAGATGACACAAAGATAAGTAGAAAAGTGAATCGTGTGGAGGGCGTAGAAGGTCTGCAGAGAGATTTGGACAGGCTGAGTGAGTGGGCGAGGATCTGGCAGATGGAGTATAACGTTAACAAATGCGAGGTTATTCACTTTGGAAGAAATAATAGCAAATTGGATTATTATGTAAATGGAAAGAAATTACAACATGCTGCTGTGCAGAGGGACCTGGGGGTCCTTGTGCATGAGACGCAAAAACCCAGTCTGCAGGTGCAACAGGTGATCATGAAGGCAAATGGGATGTTGGCCTATATCGCAAGGGGGATAGAATATAAAAGCAGAGATGTCTTGCTGCATCTGTACAGGGCATTGGTGAGGCCGCAGCTGGAATACTGTGTGCAGTATTGGTCCCCTTATTTGCGGAAGGATATATTGGCCTTGGAGGGAGTGCAGAGAAGGTTCACCAGGTTGATACCAGAGATGAGGGGTGTTGATTATGAGGAGAGACTGAGCAGATTGGGTTTGTATTCGTTGGAATTTAGAAGGCTGAGGGGGGATCTTATAGAGATCTATAAGATAATGAAGGGGCTGGATAGGGTAGAGATGGAGAGATTCTTTCCACTTAGAAAGGAAACTAGAACTAGAGGGCACAGCCTCAAAATAAAGGGGGGTCAGTTTAGGACAGAGTTGAGGAGGAACTTCTTCTCCCAGAGGGTGGTGAATTTCTGGAATTCTCTGCCCACTGAAGTGGTGGAGGCTACCTCGTTGAATATGTTTAAATCACGGATAGATGGATTCCTGATCGGTAAGGGAATTAGGGGTTATAGGGATCAGGCGGGTAAGTGGAACTGATCCACTTCAGATCAGCCATGATCTTATTGAATGGCGGGGCAGGCTCGAGGGGCTAGATGGCCTACTCCTGCTCCTATTTCTTATGTTCTTATGTTCTTATTAAACCTGTTGCTGGACTTTGCCAAGTGTGCTGCATCCCATGCCCTCAGGGTAACATTTCACTGTATTTGTAACTTTAAGAGCTGGGTGGACCTTACATTGGGAAATTTAGCCTAAACTGCTCCTTGTGCTGTGGTGCACGAAGGACATGTTGTGGTTGGCAAATCGAGAACATTAAGGTCAGCTTTAGCGAGGAGTACAATGAGAATTAAATTCAATGCAAACAGGTTGGCGCAATTCTACAAGTTAATCATCTGGCGCAGACTTTCCATGTAAGTAGATATCAGTCATGATGAATTTTTAATTTAGAATTGAACAATTTTGACATTTATACACTTCATATCATCATGTATAACAGATCATATAAATGTTGTTACAACTCTGGTGAAATTTGAATGGAATGTCTCTCCATGTAGAGGAATATTTCAGCTGAATTACTGTAACTTGAGCAAGTTGGGACCAATAACTAATCAAAAATTTACACAGATATAGTCATGCTGCCTGGCCTCAACTTAACTTGCAGTAAGCAAGTTGTTTCTGTGAAATTGAACTATTGCAGATCAAATGGTAGTGGGATCCAGACTTATTGATGTATTCATTGATTCTGCTCATACTTGTAGTCATTGGACTGAGGGTTACATGATCAGAAGTAATTTGACCTTCAGTGTGAACTAAACAAACAGCAGATGGTCAAGATTCAGCGAAACTATTCTTTCCTTTCTTCAGAACGATTGCCACCATGTTGTGTCCCACTGAGTCTTTATCCTCTGTTTGTCACACTGCCAACATCTGAATTGAAGCATTTGCCAAGCATTGATGTTTGGCCCATTTGGCACTTTGTTTTTATCTGGACTGAACAAGAAGTATTTAAAAGTACTTTATACAGTTAAGGAAACATCCTGGGAACTTGGAAGGAGTTATTTGCCTGCTGAGACTCAATCAAGTGATCATGCACTCATTTCAATGACTTGGTTTCAGAAGGTGCAGCATTCATTAGACAAAAATTGGCAACCTTTTCTTGTTTTCCAAACACTTGAAGTGTTGTAATTTGTTTAAAACCATGTCATTGCACCACAAAAAAAAACCATTCCATAGTTTGCACATATCCTTCCAGCAGAGTGAAGCACAACTGCTTTGGAATTCCTCTGTTCCTGTTACATTGTTCAAAACTATAGTCTCACAGGACTGTATTATTTTAAGCATTATGGAGCTGTGTGTATTAGTTGCTGGCGATCCGAGTTACCCACAATTACAGCTGGCACACTGTAAGTTATTGAAGCGTTAATCCTGTTTCGGAATGGTGAAAAAAAATTGTGACTGGCAGGGGAGGTCATCCGCATCAAAGGTGACTCCTTTCCTTCTGTCTAAGAACCTGTTTACTCTGCAAAATGGGGTTCTGGTTGACAATTTTTTTTGTTTTAAAACTTGCTCCACCCTCTTGCCACCTATTCGGTAGACCGGCCCACTCAAATTTTAATTGGGTCTTGAAATGCCAACATCCCTCCAAAAATATCTGGAAAACTGCCTGAAATGTTTGAGTGAGGGTCCCAGTTTGTTGCAGGATGATATTCACGGACCTCATTGGTTCCTGCTGTGGAACGGCTGAACCATCGGCCCCTGAAGGGGTTGCTTCGGTTTGCTACAAATGTGGATGGAATGATTCTCCTTTCATTTTTGTGGGTAAATAATGTGACTGCGGCTCCACAAAAATATTCCAACCAACTGACAGGCCTTTCAATCTCACATCCCCCATCCCCTGGAATTCCAATTCCTTATTCCCCCAAACAAAAGGGGAGGCAGTGGTAATATCGCTGAATCCAGAGACCCAGAGCTCCTGGGAACCGGGTTCGAATCCTACCATGGCAAATGATGAAATTCTAATTCAATAAAAACCTGGAATTAAGAATCTACTGATGACCATGAAACCATTTTCAATTGTCATAAAAACCCATCTGGTTCACTAATGTCTTTTCGGGAAGGAAATCTGCTGTCCTTACCTGGTCTAACCTGCATGTGACTCCAGAGCCACAGCAATGTGGTTGACTCTTAACTACCCTCTGAAATGGCCGAGTGAGACACTCAGTTCAATGGCAATGAGAGATGGGCAATAAATGCTGGCCCAGCCAGTGACGCCCACATCCCATGAACAAATCAGATCTGGAATCAGATGTAACGGTATCACAATTAAATAAAGGTAACTACAAAGACATGAGGGAGGAGCTGGCCAGAGTTGATTGGAAAGGGAGACCAGCAGGGAAGACTGTGGAACAGCAATGGCAGGAGTTTTTGGGGGTTATTCAGGAGGTACAACAGAAATTCATCCCAAGAAGGAGGAAGCATGCTAAAGGGAGGACGAGGCATCCATGGCTGATGAGGGAAGTCAAAGACAGCATAAAAGCAAAAGAAAAATCAGACAAAGTGACGAGGATTAGGGGAAGCCAGAGGATTGGGAAGCCTTTAAAAGCAAGCAGAGGACAACTAAAAAAGCAATAAGGGGGGAGAAGATGAAATATGAGTGTAAGCTAGCTAGTAATATAAAAGAAGATAGGAAGAGTTTTTTCAATATATGAAAGGTAAGAGAGAGGCAAAAATAGACATTGGACCACTGGAAAATGAGGCTGGAGAAGTAATAATAGGAAACAAAGCAATGGCAGAGGAACTGAATAGTTACGTTGCATCAGTCTTCACGGTGGAAGACACCAGTGGGATGCCAGAGCTCCTGGAAAATCAGGGAGCACAGGTGAGTGCAGTGGTAATCACTAAGGAGAATGTCCTGGGGAAACGGAAAGGTCTGAAGGTGGATAAGTCACCTGGACCGGATGGACTACATCCCAGGGTTCTAAAAGAGATAGCTGAGGAAATTGTAGAGATATTGGTGGTGGTCTTTCAGGAATCACTGGAGGCAGGGAGAGTCCCAGAGGACTGGAAAGTAGCTAATGTAACACTGCTGTTTAAGAAGGGAGGGAGGCAGCAGACGGGAAATTATAGGCCAGTTAGCCTGACTTCGGTCATTGGCAAGATTTTAGAGTCCATTATTAAAGATGAGATCACAGAGTAACGAAAAGAACAAAGAAAATTACAGCACAGGAACAGGCCCTTTGGGCCTCCAAGCCTGCACCGACCATGCTGCCCGACTGAACAAAAACTCCTTACCCTTCCGGGGGCCATATCCCTCCATTCCCATCCTATTCATGTCTTTGTTCAGACACCCCTTAAAACTCACTATCGTATCCGCTTTCACTACCTCCCCCAGCAGCAAGTTCCAGGCACCCACCACCCTCTGTGTAAAAAACATGCCTCGTACATCTCTTTTAAAACTTGCCCCTCGCACCTTAAACCTGTGCCCCCTTGTAATTGACTCTTCCACCCTGGGAAAAAGCTTCTGACTATCCACTCTGTCCATGCCTCTCATAATCTTGTAGACTTCTATCAGATCGCCCCTCAATCTCCGTCGTTCCAGTGAGAACAAACCAAGTTTCTCCAACCTCTCCTCATAGCTAATGCCCTCCATACCAGGCAACATCCTGGTAAATCTTTTCTGTACCCTCTCCAAAGCCTCCACATCCTTCTGGTAGGGTGGCGGCCAGAATTGAACACTATATTCCAAGTGCGGCCGAACTAAGGATGTATAAAGCTGATTGTAAGTACTTGGAAGTGCGTGATAAAGTAGGACTGAGTCAGCACGGCTTCGTCAAGGGGAGGCCATGTCTGACAAATCTGTTAGAGTTCTTTGAGGAGATAACAAGGAAATTAGATAAAGGAGAACCAGTGGATGTGATTTATTTAGATTTCCAAAAGGCCTTTGACAAGGTGCTGCATAGGAGACTGTTAAATGAGTTAAGACCTTACGATGTTAATGTAAGATCCTGGCATGGATAGAGGATTAGCTGATTGGCAGAAGGCAGAGAGGGGGAATAAAGGATGGCAGCCGGTGACTAGTGGTGTGCCTCAGGGGTCGGTGCTGGGACCACAACCTTTCACAGTATACATTAACGATTTGGAGGAAGGAACTGAAGGCAATGTTGCTAAGTTTGTAGATGATACAATGACATGCAGAGGGACAGATAGTACTGAGGAAGCAGGGGGGCTGCAGGAGGACTTGGACAGGTTAGGAGAGTGGGCAAAGAAGTGGGAGATGGAATACAATGTGGAAAAGTGTGAGGTTATGCACTTTGGAAGGAGGAATGGAGGCATAGACTATTTTCTAAATGGGGAAATGCTTAGGAAATCAGAAACACAAAGGCACCTGGGAGTCCTTGTTCAAGATTCTCTTAAGGTTCACTTGCAGATTCAGTCAGCAGTTAGCGTTGCAATGTTCGCGTTCATGTTGAGAGGACTAGAATACAAGAGCAGGGATGTACTTCTGAGGCTGTATGAGGCTTTGGTCAGATCCCATTTGGAGTATTGTGAGCAGTTTTGGGCCCCGTATCTAAGGAAGGATGTGCCGGCCTTGGAAAGGGTCCAGAGGAGGTTCACAAGAACGATCCCTGGAATGAAGAGCTTGTTGGATGAGGAATGGTTGAGGGCTTTGGGTCTGTACTCATCAGAGTTTAGAGGGATGAGGGAGGGATCTTATTGGAACTTACAGGATACTGCGAGGCCTAGATAGAATGGATGTGAAGAGGATGTTTCCACTAGTAGGAAAAACTAGAACCAGAGGGCACAACCTCAGGCGAAAGGGATGATCCTTTAAAACAGAGATGAGGAGGAATTTCTTCAGCCAGAGAGTGGTGAATCTGTGGAACTCTTTGCCGCAGAAGGCTGTGGAGGCCAGGTCATTGAGTGTCTTTAAGACAGAGATAGATAAGTTCTTGATTAATAAGGGGATCAGGGGTTATGGGGAAAAGACAGGAGAATGGGGATGAGAAAAATATCAGCCATGATTGAATGGCGGAGCAGACTCGATGGGCTGAGTGGCCTAATTCTGCTCCTATGTCTTATGGTCTTATGGTCTTATGAATTATAAAACAAAATGTGTCGGCACAGGCTTGGTGGGCCGAAGGACCTGTTCCTGCACTTTGTTCTTTATAAATCCCCACCCAGCCCCCACCGAACTCAGTCTCACCTGGCCCACTCGCCGCATCCAGAGAGCTGCTTTGGAACACTCACTGGAGCAGCTTATCCATCACATGGTATTGGGGTGTGAGCACCAGGATGGCTCAGATCTCTTTGCTGCTACAGACAGACAGACAGACATTGCAATGCCAGACAGTCACCCAGTTACAGCAGGGAGCCAATATCAGATTCATCTCCGTAAGTGAGGGAATTCCGCAAACTGCTCTCCCCCTCACAATTCATTGGATCCCCCCTCATAGGATCAGAAAGAACATTCACAAAATCATGAAGTATTCTTTATTAATTAGGCACAAACATTAGCTACATGATGCTGTTCTACAATGGGATGTTGGTGGTGGTTCAGTTATAAGACCTTAAGACCATAAGACATAGGAGCAGAATTAGGCCACTTGGCCCATCGAGTCTGCTCCACCATTCAATCATGGCTGATATTTTTCTCATCCCCATTAAACATAGAACATAGAACATAGAACATAGAAAGTCACAGCACAAACAGGCCCTTCGGCCCACAAGTTGCGCCGATCACATCCCCACCTCGAGGCCTATCTATAGCCCTCAATCCCATTAAATCCCATGTACTCATCCAGAAGTCTCTTAAAAGACCCCAACGAGTTTGCCTCCACCACCACCGACGTCAGCCGATTCCACTCACCCACCACCCTCTGAGTGAAAAACTTACCCCTGACATCCCCCCTGTACCTACCCCCCAGCACCTTAAACCTGTGTCCTCTCGTAGCAACCATTTCAGCCCTTGGAAATAGCCTCTGAGAGTCCACCCTATCCAGACCCCTCAACATCTTGTAAACCTCTATCAGGTCACCTCTCATCCTTCGTCTCTCCAGGGAGAAGAGACCAAGCTCCCTCAACCTATCCTCATAAGGCATGCCCCCCAATCCAGGCAACATCCTTGTAAATCTCCTCTGCACCCTTTCAATGGCTTCAACATCTTTCCTGTAATGAGGTGACCAGAACTGCGCGCAGTACTCCAAGTGGGGTCTAACCAGGGTCCTATAAAGCTGCAGCATTATCTCCCGACTCCTAAACTCAATCCCTCGATTAATGAAGGCTAGTACGCCATACGCCTTCTTGACCGCATCCTCCACCTGCGAGGCCGATTTAAGAGTCCTATGGACCCGGACCCCAAGGTCCTTCTGATCCTCTACACTGCTAAGAATGGTACCCTTCATTTTATACTGCTGCTCCATCCCATTGGATCTGCCAAAATGGATCACTACACACTTATCCGGGTTGAAGTCCATCTGCCACTTCTCCGCCCAGTCTTGCATTCTATCTATGTCTCGCTGCAACTTCTGACATCCCTCCAAACTATCCACAACACCACCTACCTTGGTGTCGTCAGCAAACTTACCAACCCATCCCTCCACTTCCTCATCCAGGTCATTTATGAAAATGACAAACAGCAAGGGTCCCAGAACAGATCCCTGGGGCACTCCACTGGTCACTGACCTCCATGCAGAGAAAGACCCCTCCACAGCCACTCTCTGCCTTCTGCAGGCAAGCCAGTTCTGGATCCACAAGGCAACAGCCCCTTGGATCCCATGCCCTCTCACTTTCTCAAGAAGTCTTGCATGGGGGACCTTATCGAACGCTTTGCTGAAGTCCATATAGACCACATCCACCGCTCTTCCTTCGTCAATGTGCTTGGTCACATTTTCAAAGAACTCAACCAGGCTCGTAAGGCACGACCTGCCCCTGACAAAGCCGTGCTGACTACTTTTGATCATACTAAACTTCTCTAGATGATCATAAATCCTGTCTCTCAGGATCCTCTCCATCAACTTACCAACCACTGAGGTTAGACTCACCGGTCGGTAATTTCCCGGGCTGTCCCTGTTCCCTTTCTTGAATATAGGGACCACATCCGCAATCCTCCAATCCTCCGGAACCTCTCCCGTCTCCATCGACGATGCAAAGATCATCGCCAAAGGCTCCGCAATCTCCTCCCTCGCCTCCCACAGTAACCTGGGGTACATCTCATCCGGTCCCGGCGACTTACCAACCTTGATGCCATTCAATAGTTCCAACACATCCTCTTTCTTTATGTCCACATGCTCGATCCTTTCTGTCCTCCGCAATCCAGCAGTACAACCACCCAGATCCCTTTCCACCGTGAATACCGAGGTAAAGTATTCATTAAGCACCTCCGCCATTTCTAACGGTTCCGCACAAACTTTTCCCCCTTCACCTTTTAAGGGTCCTATGCCTTCACATCTCATCCTTTTACTCTTGACATATTTGTAGAAAGCCTTGGGATTCTCCTTAATCTTACCCGCCAAGGTCTTCTCATGACCCCTTCTCGCTCTCCTAATTTCCTTCTTAAGCTCCTTCCTACATCGCGTATACTCCTCTAAATCCTTAACACCTCCTAGCTCTCTGAACCTTCTGTACGCCTCTCTTTTCTTATTTACCAGGTTCATCACAACCTTCGTGCACCACGGTTCCCGTACCCTACCAACACCCCCCTGTCTCATCGGAACGTTGTCATGCAGAGCTCCAGACAAACATTCCTTGAAAATCCTCCACTTTCCTTCGGTACTTTTCCCCAAGAATGCCTCCTTCCAATTTACCCGTCTAATTTCCTCCCTGATGACACTGTATTTCCCTTTACTCCAGAGAAACACTTTCCTAGCCAGCCTGACCCTATCTCTTTCCAATGCTATCTCTTTCCAATGCTTTCCAATGCATTCTCCTGCCTTTTCCCCATAACCCCTGATCCCCTTATTAATCAAGAATCTATCTACCTCTACCTCTCGCTCTCCTAATTTCCTTCTTAAGCTCCTTCCTACATCGCGTATACTCCTCTAAATCCTTAACACCTCCTAGCTCTCTGAACCTTCTGTACGCCTCTCTTTTCTTATTTACCAGGTTCATCACAACCTTCGTGCACCACGGTTCCCGTACCCTACCAACACCCCCCTGTCTCATCGGAACGTTGTCATGCAGAGCTCCAGACAAACATTCCTTGAAAATCCTCCACTTTCCTTCGGTACTTTTCCCCAAGAATGCCTCCTTCCAATTTACCCGTCTAATTTCCTCCCTGATGACACTGTATTTCCCTTTACTCCAGAGAAACACTTTCCTAGCCTGCCTGACCCTATCTCTTTCCAATGCTATCTCTTTCCAATGCTTTCCAATGCATTCTCCTGCCTTTTCCCCATAACCCCTGATCCCCTTATTAATCAAGAATCTATCTACCTCTGTCTTAAAGACACTCAATGACCTGGCCTCCACAACCTTCTGCGGCAAAGAGTTCCACAGATTCACCACTCTCTGGCTGAAGAAATTCCTCCTCATCTCTGTTTTAAAGGATCGTCCCTTTAGCCTGAGGTTGTGCCCTCTGGTTCTATTTGGTTGCTATTCTCATGTCTCAGTTAGAAGACTCCAGGTTCAAGTCCCATTCCAGGATCTGAGTTGCCAGATCAAGACTGACACTTCAGTCCTGTTGGAGGTGACATGTTGTGGATGCAGTGATAAAGCCTGTCAGCCCTCTGAAAATATCCCAGTGCACTATTGTGAAGAAGAGCAGGTGAATTCTGTCTGGTCTCTCGGCCAATACATCTCTCTCAATCGACACCACAGAAACAGATTATCTGCTCATTATCACATTGCTGTTTGTTGCTGTGGATACATTGACTGCTGAGATTGCACTTCAGAAAATCATGACTGGAGACATCTGATAGTCATGAAAGGTGCTGTATAAATGCAAGTTTTTCTTTCTTTTCCTTACAACCCTTCTCTTCCTGCCCCTTTTTTCCCTCCTGTCTTCCACTGTAGTGTAAGGGTCTGGCATATATATGGTTAATGTGCAACTGATTACAATACTGCTCAGACAGAGATGTAAGAGAGCACATGATTGCACCCAGAGTAGTCGAGTGTTGGACAGAGCCGTCTGTACCAGTCAGCACAGAGACAGCTGCTAGCTTGTATCCTTTACTGTATACTTGTGAATAGCTCTAAGAGTCAATGAAGATGTACAGTTAACCTGTGTATGACAATAAAGACTTCCTTAGACTCACCAAACTGTAACTAACATCCCGCAATGTGGTGGCAGCTTGTGGAAAAACCAATGACCTTGCAGAAAAAACTAAACATTCTGGCAGACTGAGAAACAAATCCAGCAAAGCTGCCTGAACTGAAAAGAAGCTCAGAAGCAGGGCCAGTGGAAAAATCACCAGGATGCAGCTCCAAAGAAAGGCTTGGAAGCTAGAGGCAGAAATTGCAAATTTAAACTTCCTTTGGAAGTCCCGCACCTAAACCCTGAGTGTAGGGTCAGTTGGGGTGAGCCTGAACCTTTAAAATTCCAGGCTACAACAAGTTCAGAGAAATCTTCAAATGGTTCAGTCGGAAGTGCAGTTTGGAAAAACCCATCACCAAACCCCAAAGCCCAAGCTTGCTCTGAAATTGAAAATAAAATTAATTAAATAATCTGGGAACAATGCAAGTTCTAAACTCAGCCGAGAGAAAGCAAAAACCAAGATTCACCAATCACAACTTTAAAATAAAACACTGAGCACAAGATCTCTGCAGGTACTCCATCAAGGCAGCCATTATTAATGTTTTTCCCAGTTGAGTGCAATTGCCATTGAGGTGGAGCTACCAAAACTGGAAGCACGAGAAACCCATTTGTCTCTGAGTGAACGGCGGGCGACACCATTTTGAAATTTGGAAAGCTCACCTACACAAGATCAGAATTCCACATTTCCATATCAATTCAGACCAATCCAAGGCCCAGATCAATCATATAATTGGGGACTTTGGAGGGAAAGATTCCCAAGATGCAGCATTGCTTCAGGTTAGAGAAGGTTAACACACTGCTTTATTTGGAAGGCCCAATTATTGCAAAACTGAAAATCAATAATCACCTGCTAAATTTGAAAAATCTTTCAACATTTATTTCAATCTCAGAAGCAATAAAACACTCAAAAAAGCTAAACATACCAAGAGAATCCAACAGCCTGGGGAACCTATTGATCCATCCATCAATGGTCTGTACAAGATGGCGGATGGTTGCGAATATGAAGACCTATAGTTAAAACTCTCAGGGACAGAATGATTCGAGACTAGCGGATGATACACACTGTGACCTCATGCAGGCAAAGGAAGATCTAACCCTGAAAATGGCAATCAGATAGTTCGGCAGTCAGAGTTCCGTAAGCTGCAGAGAACCATTTTAAGGAGAGAAAACAAGCCATGGCTCAAAGGTCACCCTACAATTCAGCGAGTGAAGCAATAAAAACACAGGACACACCAGGCCCGGGAAAGCAATACCTGAACCAGCCAGCACTGTGGAGTAAAGAGCCCCTACAGAGCTCAATGTCCTACACTTTCATGATGTGGAGATGCCAGTGTTGGACTGGGGTAAACACAGTAAGAAGTCTCACAACATCAGGTTAAAGTCCAACAGGTTTATTTGGTAGTAAAAGCCACTAGCTTTCGGAGCGCTGCTCCTTCGTCAGGTAAGTGGGAGTTCTGTTCACATACAGGGCGTATAAAGACACAAACTCAATTTACAAAATAATGGTTGGAATGCGAGTCTTTACAGGTAATCAAGACTTAAAGGTACAGACAATGTGAGTGGAGAGAGGGTTAAGCACAGGTTAAAGAGATGTGTATTGTCTCCAGCCGGGACAGTTAGTGAGATTTTGCAAGCCCAGGCAAGTCGTGGGGGTTACAGATAGTGTGACATGAACCCAAGATCCCGGTTGAGGCCGTCCTCATGTGTGCGGAGCTTGGCTATCAGTCTCTGCTCAGCGACTGCGCTATCGTGTGTCGTGAAGGCCGCCTTGGAGAACGCTTACCCGAAGATCAGAGGCCAAATGTCCGTGACCGCTGAAGTGTTCCCCAACAGGAAGAGAACACACTTGCCTGGTGATTGTCGAGCGGTGTTCATTCATCCGTTGTCATAGCGTCTTTCATCCCGGCACTTTCATCCCAGTGCTTTCAGTGCTTTCTCCCCCTCCCTCACCTTCTTCACTCCTTCCTCCTCTCCCTCCCCCGTTCTCACTAATTACCTTTTGCTATGGTCATTATCTTCCTGCCCTCAAACTCTGTCTCCTGACTGCCCCATGTGACATCATGAGAAATTGATGAGTTTGCAGTAAAAACAAACCCTGTGAGGTGATTGATCGTGTAAAATTTTCATATAAGATGGGAAATAAAATTTAAAGAGGGCTGTTGTGTATGTCATGGTCTGATTTCAGGGTTGTAATGGAATTCAAAAGTTACTGTACAGCTTTAAAAAATAATAACTGCCAAATGTTCACAAAAAATTGAGTTATTAAAGGATAAAATTAAAGGCTGAAGGATAAATTCAAATCAGTTTTGGTAAAAAAGAAATGTTCTGCTCTGTAATTTGAATTCCTTTGCAACTCTTGTGCCTTCAGCATAAAGTCAGAAAAACATTGGAGAGGATGTTCTGGGCTCACATAGACAGACTGACATCTCCGATCCTGTCCACTCTTTCACACTGGTGTCAATGCTATCAATCTGCCTGCTTACCCATTGAGGATTTTCCTTTTCAGTTTTTGTCAAGTATTTCCTTGGTTTTAACAAATACTGAACAGCGGTTTCAAAGCAAAGGAGCGATTCATGAGGAGTTTCCTTGAGCAATTACTTGGAGATAATACAACATAGCTGCCTGTGGATCAAAACAGATTAAGGATTGCTTGGTCCAAAGGCAGGCTAGCTGTCTTCAGCTGATAGAGTTGTCACTGTCTGAGAAACTGACAATCATTTTGAAGACGAGGGAATGCTAAGCCACTGACCTATCTTCACAAGCAGACAATGACTCACACGTCTAAACATATGCTGGGGAAACTGCAAAGTGGTCCCATTCACCCCGGGGTAACATCGTCCGTTTATATAATAGGTGTGGACAGTCACATTAACCATTTTAGTCAGATCAAATTTCATTTTTCATACAAGGGTTTATACGCTGCAGTTACGTTGATGCTCGCTAGTTTAACTGATTGCGAAATAACCATTTTATACACAGAGAGCAAATAATGTCACAAAGAGTGTTGCAAATCTCCATCCAGCTCACACACATTGTTTCTCTAAAAATATCCATCTCAATCTGTCAGTGATGGATGGTTCTCTTCGAACTGAGATTTGCTATATTAGGTGCTAAGTACGTGACACTTCTCGATTTATTTACAGAATTGTCACTGGCAATAAATGTAAGACCTGCCTGCAAAGGTTGAGGAATAACAGATCAGAAATACAGTTCAACTCCAATTTCCTCAGTGCCTCGTGCTCTGAAAGCAAGCAAGTTCATCCAAATGCGTATCCGTTTTAAATCAAAAATCTTTACCATTTAATACATTTAATTTACTAAGTATAATGAATCAGATAATGTTGCGATAAAAAACCATTTAACTTTTTTGTAGGAAAGATATGTAGGCCGGAATTCTCTGGCTGTTCACGCCCCACTGCCACTGTCAGCGAGAATGGGGAATTTGGCACTCAGCCAAATCTCCATTCACTGCAGCGGGATCAGAGATCCCAGTTGCAGACTTGGTCAGAGAAACCAGTCCACATTACAGAAATATATCCACAAATCTTTGCATAATTTTAGTCACAACCCTTTTCAGTCAACAGCAATCACTATTACCTCTTTCCAAAACAATGTTTTTCTTTTCTCCTTTATAAAATTAGTTTTCTTTCTTTGTCCTCATTTCATTCACAGTTTTAACCCAAAAGGAAGTTGGTGCCCCAGCCCCAAGCTCTGTTCACTTTTCTTTGAGCACGGTTGAAGTTTGTTTACTCTCTAAGCTTTTCTGTTTTTGCCGGCCTCCCTTCCCTTCAGTTGATAAATTCCAGGCTGCTCCACCTGAGACCGGAGAATCATTTAACAATCCATGCATCTGTGTTTGTATCCTGCCTCATCTGTGAAAACTCCATGTACACAGAGGAATTACCATCAAACCACCTGGTGTACTATTGGTTGGAGGAACTGATGCCAATGACACTGTGTATCAGGCCTCAATGTGGTCCTTGCTATCATGGTCACTTTGTTTTGACATTGTTTCTGAATGCAATAGATTTTACCCAGAAAAAAGAGGTGTTGCTAAATTCACAGTGAAAGAGGAGGTGTTTGAGACACCGGATAGGCTAAAAAGTGTTAAAAGAAGAGGTGTTAGCAAGACTGACTGTACTTAAAGTAGGTAAGTTACCAAGACTGGATAAAAGCAAATTACTGCAGTTGCTGGAATCTGAAATCAAAAGAGAAAATGCTGGAAAATCTCAGCTGGTCTGGCAGCATCCAGCAGCTTACAGATGCTGCCAGACCTGCTGAGATTTTCCAGCATTTTCTCTTTTGATTTTAAGTTACCAAAACTGGTTGAGGTGCATCCAAGGATACCGAGGGAAATAAGAGGAAATTGCAGAGGCACTGGCCATATCCTTCCAAACCTCTTTAGATGGAGGAGTGCATTCGACTAGAAAATTGCAAACCTTTCACCCTTGTTCAATAACCCAGCAACCTCAATAATGGGAAAGTTTTTAGAAAATGAGACAAAATGAGGAGTTAGTTGGACAAGTGTGGATTAATTAAAGGAAGCCAACACAGATTTGTAAAAGGCAAATTGTGTTTTGGTAACTTGCTGAGGTGACAGAGAGGGTCGATAAGGGTGATGCTGTTGATGTGGTGCACAGGGACATCCAAAAGGCATTTGATAAAGTGCCACACAACAGGTTTGACAGTGAAGTTGGGCCCATGAGATAAAAGGGACAATGGCAGCATGGGCATAAAGCTGACTGAGTGACAAGAGGGTAAACAGTTGTGTTTCAGACTGGAGAAAGTATACAGTGGGATTCCCCAGAGTTCTGTATGAGGACCACATCTTTTCTTAATCGATATTGATGATCTAGACTTGGGTATAATGGGCACAATTTCAAAACTTGTTATTTTTTGGGACGTCTGCACTGAAAGTACATCAGCCACTTCATGCTTTTAACCTATCAGTTTCCGGACATGCTGCTTCTTAACCACTTACTGGGAGGGCTCAGGAGCAGCCATGAACACATACCCAGGTACAAACTGTCCCTGCACCACAGCAACCACAATCGATCTTTCTGTCTGACTGCAGGACAAAAGTGCCGATAGCAGTGGGATTGGTCTCAGAGCGCAGTCAGAATGTCAGACCTTAGAGCCCTCACTCAGTGTGAGGAGGGGGCTGCCAAGGTGTCAGGGGAGGAGCAGGACCATGCCTGTGCTAACAGTGAGATAGGACTCCCACCAGCAAACCAGTGAGGATGCTCCCAGTCTATAGTTGTCAGTTGCGCCCACAGACCGAGACATCGATTGATTTAAGGAGCCACTCAATCAATCAGTAAAATCTTTTCTCCATTCCAGGGACCAGCAAGAAAAAGGGGGCAGGGTCAGCAAGGGAGACCATCCACAGGGCCAACCCCACCCCAACCTCTGAGGAGGATGCCTCGGAAGCCTCTGAGGATGCACCCTCACTGTGTTTACCCGCTGTCTCCACCGGCTCAGATACACTCACCTTGGTGAGTCCACCTTCCAGAGTGGGCTTGGGGTCACAATCTGGAAGGACATCACTGACTCGGGTCCACACCTGCCAGAGGAACTGACAGCCAAGCTCCTTGACACTCAGAGACTGCTGGAGATCAGAGCCCTGCCCAGCCCCATGCAGGAGATCAGTCTCTGGACTCATCCACAAGGGACATGTTGGAAATGTAGGGACAGGCAGGTGAACATCAGGCTGAGTGAGAATGGACCATCCTCATCCTGTCTGCTGTCAAGTCTCCGACATGCGAATGCTCGGCTGCATCCATGGACAGCTGCCTTGGAGAACCAGATACAGCAGAATGCATACTTCCATACTATCGGCACTGAGACCGGCACTCGATCATGCCTGTCAGGGTATGGTGCACCTGTGATGAGGTGAGAGTGAGATAGGGCATCCTGACCTTCCTCGAGGTGCCCATTCTCCTCAAGGCATCAGCCATCGGACACCCGCAGGGAGAAGGAGCACCAATCAGGAACCCTTGCAGCTTCATCCCAGGACACGCCAAGGGTGAGTCGCCATTTCACCTCCCTTCTGCCAGTGACCCATTGCCCCCAGAAGGTCAGGCTGAGGAGGGCACACTTGTACTTGAACAGGAGACCCTGAGCAGACAGGGACCCTCTAGGTCTCGAGCCAGCAGAAGGCACTCGCCAAAGTCATCCCCGTCACCAGGGTGTAGGGGTCAGCAGGTGGCCTGCACCTTAGCTGTGGACATCAGGACTGCACCTCGATGTCATGGTGGGCAATAAAATACTAACATAGCACACAGGTGGCATGAGAATACAACTGTCCGATACAGTTTGACACCTGTAAATTTCTATTCACCTGCACTTGTTTTGAAGTTTCCTGGAATCCATCTTACTGCTCATCGATTCAGAGGTCATGGACATTTAAGGACCTGGAATTGGCCCCACAGCAGAGTCCGATAATTAACTCCAACAGATTCACTTCCCTCACATTATCAACAGTGATTCTTCAATAATCTCTGGTGTGTCTGATTAAACACCAGCCATCATCTGTGAGTGTGTGACCTGGATATGCATCCTGCAAGCCATTAATTACAGCTCAGCAAGTTCTTACTCTGAAAATGTGTTCAGCGAAGCCATGGTATCTCCTGATGCCGTTGCTCTGATGTGAGATGTAGGTGCATATTTTTAAAATTTCATTTTGGGATGTGGGTGTCGCTGGCTAGACCAGCGTATATTGCCCATCCCCTATTTCCCTTAGGAAGGTGGTGGTGAGCTGCCTTCTTGAATCGCTGCAGTCCCTGAGGTGTAGGTGCACCCACAGTGCTGTTAGGGAGGACATTCCAGGATTTTGACCCAGTGACAGTGAAGGAACAGCCGATATATTTCCAGGTCAGGATGGTGAGTGGGTTGGAGGGGGACGAGAACTCAAGGGGAGTTAAACATGCCTTGTGAGTGGCAGGAAACAATAGAGATACATTTTCAGAGTTGAAAGAGTGAAGCTCTTACACTATCTTCCTCACAATAGAAGCCAAAGGCTGCCCTATATGTCTGGAGGAAGCCGTGATGGGCAGGGCCAATTATTAATGGCCTTCCCCGGTGAGTTATCATGAGTTAACTTTCCAGGGAATGCTGCAGGGAAGTGCACAATGGGCAAGTTAACCATGACTGCAAGAGGGATTGAGAGAAGGATTGAAGAGGTGTTTATATAGTTGACTGAATGAAGCCTTTGTGAGATTTGTTTGCCGTGCTTATCTCCTGATCAGGGATAGCAGTAAATCTCACATAAAAGATTCACAACCAAAATACACCAGACCTGATTGAAGGATTGGGGTCTTAGTCAATGAGGTGAGAGAGTGGAATGGGCCTGTGTGCTGTCCCGTGCCGAGGACCGAGAGGCTATCCATGTGAAACATCAGGAACTCCCACAGGCAGGGTCCAGACAGGAAAGATGCTTACCTTGGCTGGGGTACCCGCAATGATAAATCCCAGTCTCGCACTAATACCAAGGCCATCTAGGATTGAAACTTGTAGAATGCTCTGCAACTGGAGGGTCCAAAGTGGTCACAACTCAGCAATCCATGGTGCAGTGAGGCACTCTGTGAGTGGACTACAGACTAACCTGAAAATGTTTCAGCATGATAACGATGTAGGGGAAATGGGTTGAATTTGGGTGATGGTGATTGGGGGGGGAGCAGAGGCACGATCTTCCCTGATGGATCTACATAGAGAAGCGATCTCAAGGGGAGAAATGGTGTTCCCATTCTGCTCCTCCCTTGTCCACCCTGCTATCTGCTTCTGTCTGAAAAAGCTCTCTGCAACCATTCGGAATCTGCAGTTGCTGCAAAATCCAACGCTCTGGGCGGCCAGCTTTCGGGATCCGTGTGGAATTGGAAAGATTTGTGTGCTCTCCTGGACAGGGTGTTGTGGGAAAATTACCACCGGAGTCAGACTGGAGGTTCAATAATACAGCTTTATTTCGGACACGAAGCTTCGGGGAGAAAGGCACTGGTACTCCGCAGGACTTTGGAAGCTACTTTCTCAATAATACAATAGGAGTTGGTCATTTTTATACTTTTCATACAATAGGTAGTCCAGACATTAGCCATTTAACACATCGTTATAGTCGTGTAGGCAGATCATGATGATCGATAGTTAACACATCGTTACAATCAGACAGGTACAGACATGGGCATTTAACATCGCATTGGTCATAGAATGGAGACATTTCCTCTATCAATGGCTATCAATGACTAGTTTAGGTCTATACATACAGTGATTGGTTTTGCTGCATTTATGTATTTCTGGCCTCATCTATGGCTAATCTCTTTATCAGACCTTATTGTCCTGGGTCTGTCCTTATCTTTAAAGTGCTTCAAGCTCTTACTGACTTCCTGCAGTATTTGTTCCCTGCATGTTTAACTTTAAATAACTGTCTGTGAATTTTAAGTAGCTGTCTGTGCTAAAAGTCAGTGCCTGCTCAATGTCTCTTTCCAGGTAACCATTTTATGTGCCAGGCAACCATCTTGTGTGTCAGGTACCCATCTTTGTGATTTTTCCCACTACAGGGGTATCCGTTACCTCCTGGATGCATTGCTGTGTCTGTGACTGGGAGCATTGACTGAGAGGTGCCTTACAGGTTCCAAGTGGAGCCACTGGCAAAAAAGCTTAAGCTGATGATGACCTTCAAAGCCACTGGCATGGAAGCTCGCAATAAGTAGCTTATTTCAGCTTCATAATTATAGATCCTCAGGGAAGGATGATGTAATTGTAATCATGCTGAATTCACACTGACGTACCAGCATGTTAACATTTTGTGATGCCACCCTTATCAACAGTTTCATTACAAAGTTAAGGTTAACAGATGCAAATTCTGTGAGAGGTTGGTTCAAGTGAGTCAGGGGACAAGAGTAATTGGGAAAGCCGATGTCACGCCAGTTCTTAACCAAAAGATCTCGATCGGGTTAAAGGCCAGAGTAGGAAAAAGGAAAGGGGAAAGTGCTCTGGACCTGACCTTGTGTGGGTCAAGTCTTTGATTGTTTACTGGCACCCTTCAATGTGAGGAAGTTGGCACTGAGTATTTATGACACATTTCACCAGGCAACATGCCTAACACTCATGGACTATTTGCTGGTTGGTACATCCAGGAGTGAATCCATCCTCACACCCAGCTCTTCAAGAACTGCTTGCAGGATTTGTGAAAATTTACCTGAAGTTGGACTTACAGCTCATGTAGAGGTTAGTACATTGCATCTTTCCTCACCTCACTGCACCCCCCCATCGCTCCCACTCTTCCCTCCCCCCCACCCCCAACCTTTACTGGCTACTCCTGTAGATATGCCTCTTGCTGACTGAGCCCAATGAGTAAGAAGTTCTTGTCTCTTGTCCATCCCACAGCATCCTTTACCACGTCTGGGACTGCTGGAGAAACAGACCGAGATGGAACATCTGTGAATTGGGGAGCCCTGGCACAGCGAAGAAGCCAGAAGAATCCCAAGGAATTCCAGCTCTATGACGCTTACTTGCAGATTATAAAATTGGCATATTTAAATGCAAAAGAGGCCCATAAGCTGATTTGTTTAAGATGCTGTAGTTGTGAAAGTGAAATCTTTGTGTTTGATTCAGTCAACATGAAGGATTAATCGAGATTACTACCCCAATAGGTTGCTGCATGTGCAAATTTGTAACAGACTTTATAACCACGGTGGCATTCTGAGTGCAAATGGTGTGCGTCTGTGGGCTTGTAAATTATCCACATTTATCTCCATGTTCCCCATTAGAAGCTGAAAGAGAACATAGAGAAAAGCCTTTCTTTTCAATTCAAGATTGCTGTTGCTGACGTATCGAATTCGTTCCTTAGTAATCCAGATCATTTTCCGAAAGCTTTGAGGCCAGTGTGTAGTAGTTTGTTTTAGAGTCAAAGAAACTCAATCCTGACAGACCAAAGGGCCCTCCGACTGTCACTTTATGTCATTAACAATTTGCTAAAGCCATTACAGATGGGTCGGACTGATTAGGGCTGAAGAGGGAGGATCTTTTTCCCAGCCAGAAGTGTCTCTGGGGATTCACAGCGTGTGAAGTTTCTGCTGATAAATGGGAGAGAAACAGGCCGCCTGTCCTATAGCTGCTTATAGAGCTTATTAGTCAAAGGGCTGACTTATGTTCCAGTCTGTAATGGACAGATTATCAAGAGCCCAGCTACTGTACAGAGAATCCAATTCCTGCTTCACAGTCAAACTGAACATTAAACACAAATCTGTGAAGTACTTGTGCCATCAAATCAATACTGTTCTCAGTACTCAGCCTTTTTATTACCAAATTGATCGTGTTATGATGGAAGGCAATTTCTGCTAAAGGGCAAGAGATCCTTATCAGGTTTCCTTATCTTAGCCCTTCATTCCAGCCGGTTTAATGAATGATACAACTGTAATACCACTTGCTTGGAACTCCCAAATAGCACCATCAGCTGAGATGTGACACTTGGTGATTTTATCTGGCGGCAGAGTTTGGATAATTGAGAATCCTCCCATTGTTCGAAAGTGTGGAGAATGAACAACAGCCCAGTCAAGGTGCGCCCAGCGCTCCTGTCTGCACCTCCTCACATCTGAAATCTAACCCCTTTGTCACTCTTGGGTTTTCTCCAATAGCAGTTAATCGTTGCTGTGCATCGCAGTCATCCCAAAAGGCAAAAGACCAATAATCTTTGTTAACATAGGAACATAGAAATTAGAAGCAGGAGGAAGCAATTTGGCCCTTAGAGCCTGCTCCGCCATTCATAATAGAACATAGAACATAAAACATAGAACAGTACAGCACAGTACAGGCCCTTCGGCCCACGATGTTGTGCTGAACCTTTTCCAAAACCAAGACCAAGCTATCCCACTCCCTATCATTCTGGTGTGCTCCATGTGCCTATCCAATAACCGCTTGAAAGTTCCTAAAGTGTCCGACTCCACTATCATAGCAGGCAGTCCATTCCACACCCCAACCACTCTCTGAGTAAAGAAACTACCTCGTACATCCCTCCTATATCTTCCACCATGAACCTTATAGTTATGCCCCCGAGTAACAGCTACATCCACCCGAGGAAATAGTCTCTGAACGTCCACTCTATCTATCCCCCTCATCATCTTATAAACCTCTATTAAATCGCCTCTCAACCTCCTCCGCTCTAAAGAGAAAAGCCCTAGCTCCCTCAACCTTTCCTCATAAGACCTACCCTCCAAAACAGGCAACATCCTGGTAAATCACCTTTGCACTCTTTCCAGTGCTTCCACATCCTTCTTATAGTGAGGTGACCAGAACTGCACACAATATTCCAAATGTGGTCTCACCAAGGTCCTGTACAGTTGCAGCATAACCCCACGGCTCTTAAACTCAATCCCCCGTTAATAAACGCTAACACACTATAGGCCTTCTTCACGGCTCTATCCACTTGAGTGGCAACCTTCAGAGATCTGTGGATATGAACCCCAAGATCTCTCTGTTCCTCCACATTCCTCAGAACCCTACCTTTGACCCTGTAATCCGCATTCAAATTTGTCCGACCAAAGTGAATCACCTCGCACTTATCAGGGTTAAACTCCATCTGCCATTTTTCGGCCCAGCTCGGCATCCTATCAATGTCTCTTTGCAGCCTACAACAGCCCTCCACCTCATCCACTACTCCACCAATCTTGGTGTCATCTGCAAATTTACTGATCCACCCTTCAGCCCCTTCCTCCAAGTCATTTATAAAAATCACAAATAGCAGAGGACCCAGCACTGATCCCTGTGGTACACCGCTGGTAACTGGTCTCCAGTCTGAAAATTTTTCATCGACCACCACCCTCTGTCATCATATGAGATATGATGTGGAGATGCCGGCGTTGGACTGGGGTGAACACAGTAAGAGTTTTAATAACACCAGGTTAAAGTCCAACAGGTTTATTTGGTAGCAAATACCATTAGCTTTCGGAGCGCTGCTCCTTCGTCAGATGGAGTGGATATCTGCTCTCAAACAGAGCACAGAGAGACACAAAATCAAGTTACAGAATACTGATTAGAATGCGAATCCCTACAGCCAACCTTGTATTCTGTAACTTTTCAATCAAATTTGTGAGTCACGACTTGCCCTTCACGAATCCATGTTGACTATCCCGGATTAAGCTGCATCTTTCTAAATGGTCATAAAGCCTATCCCTCAGGACCTTTTCCATTAACTTGCCGACCACCAAAGTAAGACTGACCAGCCTATTATTACCAGGGTCATTCCTATTTCCTTTCTTGAACAGAGGAACAACATTCGCCACTCTCCAGTCCTCTGGCACTATCCCCGTGGACAGTGAGGACCCAAAGATCAAAGCCAAAGGCTCGGCAATCTCATCCCTTGCCTCCCAAAGAATCCTATCTCATCTGGCCCAGGGGACTTATCGACCTTCAGGTTTTTCAAACTTGCTAATACATCTTCCCTCAGGACATCCGCCTCCTCCAGCCTATCAGCCTGTATCACACTCTCATCCTCAAAAACATGGCCCCTCTCCTTGGTGAACACTGAAGAAAAGTATTCATTCATCGCCTCTCCTATCTCTTCTGACTCCATACACAAGTTCCCACTACTGTCCTTGACCGGCCCTAACCTCACCCTGGTCATTCTTTTATTCCTCACATAAGAGTAAAAGGCCTTGGGGTTTTCCTTGATCCGACCCGCCAAGGACTTCTCATGCCCCCTCCTAACTCTCCTGAGCCCTTTTTTCAGCTCATTCCTTGCTAACTTGTAACCCTCAATGGACCCAACTGAACCTTGTTTTCTCATCCTTACATACGCTTCCTTCTTCCTCTTGACAAGACATTCAACCTCTTTTGTGAACCATGGTTCCCTCACTCGGCCATTTCCTCCCTGCCTGACAGGGACATACCTATCAAGGACAGGCAGTATTTGTTCCTTGAACAAGCTCCACTTTTCATTTGTGCCTTTCCCTGACAGTTTCTGTTCCCATCGTATGCTCCCTAATTCTTGCCTAATCACATCATAACCACCCCTCCCCCAATTATAAACCTTGCCCTGCCGTACGGCCCTATCTCTCTCCATTGCAATAACGAAAGACACCGAATTGTGGTCGCTATCTCCAAAGTGCTCTCCCACAACCAAATCTCTAACACTTGGCCCAGTTCATTTCCCAGTACCAAGTCCAATGTGGCCCCATCTCTTGTCGGCCTATCCACGTATTGTGTCAGGAAACCCTCCTGCACACACTGTACAAAAACTGCCCCATCCGAACTATTCGACCTATAAAGGTTCCAATCAATATTTGGAAAGTTAAAGTCGCCCGTGACAACTACCCTGTGACCTCCACACCTATCCATAATCTGCTTTGCAATTTCTTCCTCCACATCTCTATTACTATTTGGAGGCCTATAGACAACTCCTAACAATGTGACCGCTCCTTTCCTATTTCTAACTTCAGCCCATATTACCTCAGTAGGCAGATCCCGCTCGAACTGCCTTTCTGCAGCCGTTAAACTATCCTTGATTAACAATGCTACTCCACCACCTCTTTTACCACCTTCCCTACTCTTACTGAAACATCTATACCCCGGAACTTCCAATAACCATTCCTGCCCCTGTTCTAATCATGTCTCTGTAATGGCCACAACATCGTAGTCCCAAGTACCAATCCGCGCTCCAAGTTCACCTACCTTATTCCGGATGCTCCTTGCATTGAAGTAGACACACTTCAACCCACCTTCCTGTCTGCCGGTACACTCCTGCAACCTTGATATCTTCCTCACGACACCCAACACTGACTCCTGGACTACAGCTCCTTTTCCCATCCCCCTGACAAATTAGTTTAAACCCCCCTGAAGAGCTGTAGCAAATTTCCCTCCGAGGATATTGGTGCCCCTCTGGTTCAGGTGCACCCCGTCCTGTTTGTACAGGTCCCACCTTCCCCAGAATGTGCTCCAATTATCCACGTATCTGAAACCCTCCCTCCTGCACCATCGCTGCATCCATGTGTTTATCTGCACTCTCTCCCTGTTCCTCAACTCGCTAGCACGTGGCACCGGTAACAAACCAGAGATGACAACATGTTGATCATCAAATTCAATATTCTGATCCCCCCTTTACCCCCCATATCCCATGACCCCTTTAACCCCAGAAGCAATATATAATTTCTTCTTGAAATCGCACAATGTTTTGGCCTCAACTACTTTCTGTGGTAGTGAATTCCACACATTCACCATTCTCTGGGTGAAAATAATTTCTCTGCACTTCAGTTCTAAAAGTTTTACCCCTTATCCTCAAACTATGACCCCAAGTTCTGGACTCCCCCACCTTCGGGAACATTCTTTCTGAATCTACCCTGTCTAACCCTGTTAGAATTTTATAAGCAAAATACAGTGGATGCTTGAATCTGAAGCCAAAACAGAAAATGCTGGAAAATCTCAACAGGTCTGACTGCATCTGTGAAGAGAGAATAGAGCCAACGTTTTGGGTCATCCAGACTTGAAATGTTGACTCTATTGTCTCTCCAATAATTAAGTCAGAGCTCCATGATTGTATCGAACACAGTCATCTGCTTTCCAGATGTAAGCTGTGGTCGCTCAGATAGCAGTCAAATACAGGGTTCTAACAAAACAGTTCAATGTTAATTTTATACTCTAATTTTGCGAATTGATTCATCTTTGAGTACAGAGTATTTGTTTGACATCATTTTGCATGCAAGCTGTAAGTATGCCGTGAATGTAAGATCATTTCTTGCCTAGTTTTCTGATCATATTTTTCATTATACTTATTGATGACAGCAACATCTTATACTGTTGAAAGCAAATTATTGGAACTTTCTAACGATGGTTTTCCAATCATTGAAGCATCAATACTAACATAATTACTGTGCTGAGATGAAAAGATGTGAAACTATTCATAGTCTAGTTCAAATGTCACTGAAACCCTCTGGGGTTAGTACAACTGCGTACCGTACAGCAAGACATTGGCAAGAAAGGTGGGGAGGATGATTGTAAACTGCCAGTCGCTCTGCCTGTGTTTAGTTACAATTCAGTCCCTTTTTCAGCAGAGGTGAATGCTACAGCTCAGCTTAATTGGATATTCTGCACAAATGCAAAACAAAATCAAATTTATTGCCTCATCTTTCACACATAGAGCAAAATTACGACAGAATAAATACAACAGTATGTTTTTATGCTTTCAGGTCATGTCACACAATACACCTTTGGTATTTACTGGCTGGAGGAAGAGTGTCATACAATTAGTTAATGTATATAATCATCAAAAACTGACAGAAATATGCTGAAGCTCGGAAAGGTGAATCCACAGATTATGTTTCCAACCTGTTCTCATCGGATCTCGGCTTCCATTCAGTTCTAATACTGCCTGCAGATCTCAAGCAAGACACTTCAAAGGTATGAAATGAGGCAGCACGGTGGCACAGTGGTTAGCACTGCTGCCTCACAGTGCCAAGGACACAGGTTTGATTCCCGGCTTGGGTCACTGTCTGTGCGGAGTCTGCACGTTCTCCCCATATCTGCGTGGGTTTCCTCCGGGTGCTCAGGTTTCCTCCCACAGTGCAAAGATGTGCAGGTTAGGTGGATTGGCCATGCTAAGTTGCCCCTTAGTATCAGTGGGACTAGCTAGGGTAAAGAAACGTGGGGTTACAGGGGGGATTGTGCCTGGGTGGTATTGTTGTCGGTGCAGGCTTGATGGGCCTCTGCACTCTCTCACGCAATAAAACACTAGCATTCTATTCAATGATGTTACCTTGGTCCAGTATATTTAATTAAAGCAAAAAGGACTTATCTTTCTTCTGCACTGCAGGATTCTATGATTCTATCAAGTTTCTGCATGATTATATGTCGGTACATAACATGACATTGAGGTAATTTCACTTATAATTTCATTGCTTTGTCCCCAACCACAAGGTCAATAAACAAGATACCATGGGCTCCTTATGATATAAAATATAAAATATAAATACCTTCCTTGTGATTGCTCAAGATAGAAATATTGCTCAAGAATTTCAGTTGGATCCCACAGACAATTATCCTGTTGTGTTAGTGTCGAAACATTGAACAAAGCCATCATGTCTCTTGTGGTAAAAATGGTCAGTCTCCAGTTTGTGAGATTCAAGCAAGCAAAGATTTATTTCAAGGGCTTGCAAGGGATAAAGAGAACTTTGGCCATTCAAGGAATCTCTCTCAACAGGGTTCACAGCATTTATTCATTGTCCTTCCTACTTTTCATAATAATGTTTCTCATTAATTTCTTAACTAACCATTCTGTTCCATCGGCAGTTGTTCTCATTATCTCAAAGAACAAAGAACAATACAGCACAGGAACAGGCCCTTCGGCCCTCCAAGCCCGCACCGTTCCCTGGTCCAAACTAGACCATTCTTTTGTATCCCTCCATTCCCACTCCGTTCATGTGGCTATCTAGATAAGTCTTAAACGTTCCCAGTGTGCCCGCCTCCACCACCTTGCCTGGCAGCGCATTCCAGGCCCCCACCACCCTCTGTGTAAAATATGTCCTTCTGATATCCGTGTTAAACCTCCCCCCCCCCCCTCACCTTGAACCTATGGCCCCTTGTGAATGTCACCACCGACCTGGGAAAAAGCTTCCCACCGTTCACCCGATCTATGCCTTTCATAATTTTATACACCTCTATTAGGTCTCCCCTCATCCTCCGTCTTTCCAGTGAGAACAACCCCAGTTTACCCAATCTCTCCTCATAACTAAGCCCCTCCATACCAGGCAACATCCTGGTAAACCTCCTCTGCACTCTCTCTAAAGCCTCCACATCCTTCTGGTAGTGTGGCGACCAGAACTGGACGCAGTATTCCAAATGCGGCCGAACCAACGTTCTATACATCTGCAACATCAGACCCCAACTTTTATACTCTATGCCCCGTCCTATAAAGGCAAGCATGCCATATGCCATCTTCACCACCTTCTCCACCTGTGATGTCACCTTCAAGGATCTCTGGACTTGCACACCCAGGTCCCTCTGCGTATCTACACCCTTTATGGTTCTGCCATTTATCGTATAGCTCCCCCCTACATTAGCTCTACCAAAATGCATCACTTCGCATTTATCTGGATTGAACTCCATCTGCCATTTCTTTGTCCAAATTTCCAGCCTATCTATATCCTTCTGTAGCCTCTGACAATGTTCCTCATTATCTGCAAGTCCAGCCAATTTTGTGTCGTCCACAAACTTACTGATCACCCCAGTTACATCTTCTTCCAGATCGTTTATATAAATCACAAACAGCAGAGGTCCCAATACAGAGCCCTGCGGAACACCACTAGTCATAGGCCTCCAGCCGGAAAAAGACCCTTCCACTACCACCCTCTGTCTTCTGTGACCAAGCCAGTTCTCCACCCATCTAGCCACCTCCCCCTTTATCCCATGAAATCCAACCTTTTGCACCAACCTACCGTGAGGGACTTTGTCAAACGCTTTACTAAAGTCCATATAGACGACATCCACGGCCCTTCCCTCGTCAACCATTCTAGTCACTTCTTCAAAAAACTCCACCAGGTTAGTGAGGCATGACCTCCCTCTCACAAAACCATGCTAACTATCGTTAATGAGTTTATTCCTTTCTAAATGCGCATACATCCTATCTCTAAGAATCCTCTCCAACAACTTCCCTACCACGGACGTCAAGCTCACCGACCTATAATTACCCGGGTTATCCTTCCTACCCTTCTTAAATAACAGGACCACATTAGCTATCCTCCAATCCTCTGGGACCTCACCTATGTCCAGTGACGAGACAAAGATTTGCGTCACAGGCCCAGCGATTTCATCTCAACCCTGAGTGTTGGCTATGGTCTCCTTCTGGATCACAATGGATTGTCTGTTTATACAGGCAGTTAAGGCAGTAATTGCTAACTATTACACCAGAATCCTCATAGTTACTTTGGTCAAGTATCTCATCATATCTAAGCAAGGAACCTTCATAGCGACAGCACGTATTTTAAGATTAGCACAGCATTTCAATATTAACCCTACTTGTATAAGCCTTCTGGTTCACACTTCAATGTTAATCATCCTTGGCATTTTATTGAATAATTAAAGTTCTCTGGTCTTTGTGACAATGTCACATTGTTGACCCGTACTTGGTGTTAAGATTGTTGAAGAGAACAGCTTAAATATAAACCGGCCAATTTGATTTTTTTGCGGCTATGTGATCACCTCCTCCAGGACCAGAAGCTTAACTGTTGGAAAACAAACTGTGATTATCTTCAAAACCAGGAGAATGTGAGTTCAGTCTGTGAAAGCAGTAACATTGCCTCTTTGTCTGAGTTTGTTTTAATATTTGTTGTACAAGATACTCGAGTGAAATCTGTCTATAGTAACCAATGCTACACAATACAGATACAACTTCCAGTTCTTCACCTTCAACAAATGCTGCTTTGTTTATCGTGATTTAGATTTTTATCAACCGTAGAGTGAGAACTATTAAATGTCCCGATAATGGCAAAATTCATTTGATGACATTTTTAACCTGACATTTAATCACCTCACCTTATCAGATAGGTGCACGCTGTCAGTTAAATAGCTCATGCATTTTTAACTACAATATCATGTCCTGTGACTTTACAAAGGAAGATAAGTCCTTTTTGCTTTAATTAAATATGCTGGACCAAGGTAATACCATTGAATAGAATGCTGGTGTTTTATTGCATGAGAGAGTGCATAGGCACAGCCTGACAATCACTATCCCCCACATGGTGAGACAATGAGCAAGAGCCAGGTTCTTTCCCAGTGAGGGAGAGAGAGAGAGAGAGAGAGGATTGGAGGGGTGGTGGGAGAATGCAGTTTGAGGGGTGAGGGAGCGAAAATTGTCAGACAGGTTACCACTGGTCACTTTTGCACACCTTAGTCACTGCTTACAAAGATGTTCGAGAGCCATGGATAACCAGGGAAATTGAGGATCTGATCACAAAGAAAAGAGAGGCGTACGTTAGGTCCAGGCAACTGAAAACAGATGCAGCTCTGGAGGAATACAGAGAGAGTAGGAAAGAACTCAAACGGGGAGTTAGAAGGGCAAAAAGAGGTCACGAAATGTTCTTGGCAGATAGGATTAAGGAGAATCCGAAGACATTTTATTCATATGTTAGGAACAAAAGAGTTGTCAGGGAAAAAATCAGACCTCTTAGGGACAAAGGAGGGGAATTATGCTGAGAACCCAAGGGAATAGGGGAGATCCTAAATGAATACTTTGCATCAGTATTCACAAAGGAGAGGGACTTGTTGAATGGGAGTGTCTAAGAGGGAGGTGTTGACCCGTTAGAGAAAATTTCCATTACAAGGGAGGAAGTGTTAGGTTTTTTAGGTAACATTAAAACTGACAAATCCCCAGGGCCTGATGGCATCTATCCTAGACTGCTCAGGGAGACAAGAGATGTAATTGCTGGGCCTCTGACGGAAATCTTTGTCTCTTCATTGGACATAGGTGAGGTCCCTGAGGATTGGAGGATAGCGAATGTGGTACCGTTATTTAAGAAGGGTAGCAGGGATAACCCGGATAATTATAGGCCAGTGAGCTTGACGTCCGTGGTGGGGAAGTTGTTGGAGAGGATTCTTAGAGACAGGATGTATGCGCATTTAGAACGGAACAATCTCATTAGTGACAGACAGCATGGTTTTGTAAGAGGGAGGTCGTGCCTTACAAATTTGATGGAGTTTTTTGAGGAAGTGACAAAAACGATTGATGAAAGAAGGGCCGTGGATGTCGTCTATATGGATTTCAGAAAGGCATTTGACAAAGTCCCTCATGGTAGGTTGGTTAAGAAGGTTAAGGCTCATGGGATACAAGGAAAGATGGCTACATGGGTAGAAAACTGGCTTGGCCATAGGAGACAGAGGGTAGCAGTCGAAGGGTCTTTTTCCGGCTGGAGGTCTGTGACCAGTGGTGTTCCGCAGGGCTCTGTACTGGGACCTCTGCTATTTATGATATATATAAATGATTTGGAAGAAGGTGTAACTGGTGTTATCAGCAAGTTTGATGACACGAAGATGGCTGGACTTGCGGACAGCGATGAACATTGTCGGACAATACAGCAGGATATAGATAGGCTGGAAAATTGGGCGGAGAAATGGCAGATGGAATTTAATCCAGATAAATGCAAAGTGATGCATTTTGGAAGAACTAATGTAGGGAGGAGTTATACAATAAATGGCAGAGCCATCAAGAGTATAGAAACACAGAGGGACCCAGGTGTGCAAGTCCACAAATCCTTGAAGGTGGCAGCGCAGGTGGAGAAGGTGGTGAAGAAGGCATATGGTATGCTTGCCTTTATAGGACGGGGTATAGAGTATAAAAGCTGGAGTCTGATGTTGCAGCTGTATAGAACGCTGGTTAGGCCACATTTGGAGTACTGCGTCCAGTTCTGGTCGCCGCACTACCAGAAGGACGTGGAGGCTTTAGAGAGAGTGCAAAGAAGGTTTACCAGAATGTTGCCTGGTATGGAGGGTCTTAGCTATGAGGAGAGATTGGGTAAACTGGGCTTGTTCTCCCTGGAAAGATGGAGAATGAGGGGAGATCTAATAGAAGTGTACAAAATTATGAAGGGTATAGATAGGGTGAACAGTGGGAAGCTTTTTCCCAGGTCGGAGGTGACGATCACGAGGGGTCACGGGCTCAAGGTGAGAGGGGCGAGGTATAACTCAGATTTCAGAGGGAAGTTTTTTACACAGAGTGGTGGGGGCCTGGAATGCGCTGCCAAGTAGGGTGGTGGAGGCAGACACGCTGGCATCGTTTAAGACTTACCTGGATAGTCACATGAGCAGTCTGGGAATTGAGGGATACAAACGAATGGTCTTGTTGGACCAATGAGCGGCACAGGCTTGGAGGGCCGAAGGGCCTGTTTCCTGTGCTGTTCTGTTCTTTGTTCTTTGAGTGTTGGGAATCCTGGGAGCAGATTCTACATAGTGAATAACTGGGGATTGGTGGGGAATGGATGAGGAGACAGTAGGTGGGATTGGGGTGGGGTTGGCTAGGATTAGGGTGAAGGTTAGCGGAGGTATATATGAATTGTAGTGCGGGGTTTAAAGTAGGTTTTGGTTCTTCACAGTACTGTACAGTTGATTGAGAAGGGGATGAGGAATGTTCATGGCAATGGGAATCAGTGGAGAATTGTTTCAGAGAGTTGGATCACAGGGTGGCCCATATGATCTCTGTATTCTCAAGATATCCTGCTCTATCTCCGCTCCACCTCCTTGGATTCCTTGAAAATCCCTCTGCTGTCGGATGACTGGTGGCAAATCATTGATGAAATGAACTATTCACCATTTAAACATTAGGAAAAGCAAACTGTTTTAGAATCAGTCACTGATAAATATGTTGTACTCTTGCTCCTGACTCCATTATCCCATCCAGCTGCTCAGTCAGGTTGAATCAGACAGCGTACAGCCATCATGTACTGTTCAATTTGAACAAAGGACAAAGAAAATTACAGCACAGGAACAGGCCCTTCGGCCCTCCAAGCCAGCATCGACCATGCTGCCCAACTTAACTGAAACCCCCCAAACTTCCAGGGACCATATCCCTCTATTCCCATTCTATTCATGTATTTGTTCAGACACCCCTTAAAACTCACTGTCGCATCTGCTTCCACTACCTCCCCCGGCAGCGAGTTCCAGGCACCCACCACCCTCTGTGAAAAAAACTTGCCTCGTACATCTCCTTTAAACCTTGCTCCTCGCACCTTAAACCTATGCTCCTGAGTAATTGACTCTTCCACTGTGGGAAAAAGTTCCTGACTATCCACTCTGTCCATGCCTCTCATAATCTTGTAGACTTCTATCAGGTCGCCCCTCAACCTCCATCGTTCCAGTGAGAACAAACCAAGTTTCTCTAACCTCTCCTCATAGCTAATGCCCTCCATACCAAGCAACATCCTGGTAAATCTTTTCTGTACCCTCTCCAAAGCCTCCACAACCTTCTGGTAGTGTGGCGACCAGAATTGAACACCATATTTCAAGTGCGGCCTAACTAAGATTCTATAAAGCTGCAACATGACTTGCCAATTTTTAAACTCAATGCCCCAAGCTTCAAATCATGTAGCCAAACAAGTTTTGAGGTCACATAACTCTACGTTGGCAGCACTGTCTGCTCCTTTCACCTCTCCCTTACCTCCAGCTGCCTTGAAAATCTTATCCATTTTTCTTGCTCCCTCTAATCTAGACTTCTCAAATACTTTTCACAGCATTCTCGAAAGGTCCACCTGACGTCAACTTGAATGTCACTTTCTAAAGAGTAATTCGGCACAAAGCAGATTTTATTCACAGGGCTCTTACTCTTAGGAGTTCATTTGATCAAACAACAACTGCCAAGTAACAAATATGAAGGGGAGGAATTTCCACAGGAATCCTGCCTTTTGACTGCTGTAAGCTTGGTTGAAAACTCAGAAAGACACTTTTCCTGAGACTCTGCAACTCTTCCACCAAAGCCCCAAGTGAAAAACTGAGAAACTCCCTGGTGGAATCTCACCTGTTGTGTACCTGTTGTAAATGAAAATTCTCACATAATCTCAACGCTTCATTTTAATAAACTGAAAAGCAGTTTTATTGTCATTTGAAATTGTGCTTGACAACATACACCTCCTTAAGGCAATTTTTGAGATGGCTTTGTGTGATGAAAAGTTCTCCCGATTGTTTCTTAACAACTTGTGTCTCATGTGTCAAATTATCACCCCTGTTGTCAGTAAATTAACGATATGTTGATGCTACTCTGACTGAGAATTGAGAGGCAGTCTTGCTTACTTGAGTTGGGTGATCTCAGTAGTGGCCATCCACAAATACTTTGACAGGTGGAGGGAGGAACAGCCCAGCCCAGGGAAAAGGACAGCTTCTGTCAGCAAACTCCAAAGAAAGAACACACACGTTAACACCACTGAAAGACACAACACACTCAGCATAGTAAGCACTGTTTAGTCAACCGGTGTTGGATTTCCAAGTAGTAGTTTACAAGGAAACCAATACTGCCAAAAGAATTTTCCTATTTTAATCTAAATTAAAGTGCAAACGTTAAAGTGCCTAAACTTGGAAAACAAAGCCAGCCATCTATTGTGCTTGTTTTTAAAAAGAATGGACAACAATTACTGAAATATTTCTGCAAATTGCAGTGATTATAGATAGGTATCAATTAAATTGTCACAGTTTCTTGGTATGACAATGATTAAGAAACTTGCTATATAACACTGTGATTATAGCTGAGTAATCTGAGAGTTTGTGCCTGTTTTTCGGGGGCTGAATGTGTGTGAAAGCTGCCAATATGGCAGGCAGGAAGTGCATTCATTATAACGCCTGCAATACTGGTGTCGGTAAAAGAAATAGGCATCCAGGACCTATGCCAGAAACAGGCATTTGTCTCTTTGCAGATATAAGTAAGAAATCTAATGCTCCTTATTAGAGTCCCCCCTGTGATACTGAGCAGACCGTCTTCAAGGAAAGCAGACCCACATCCGGCCTAACTAGCAATCCCTGAAGGAAGCCGAGCAGACTGCCATTAGAAAGGTATCTTTGTACAAAATACTTCACTGAAAATGTGAGGGTGGCAGCACAATATTGTTACTAATCTAACCATGAGACCGTGCAGCAACCTGGAACTTGCAGAAAGATCTTTTAAAGTCATAAAAGCCACTGGTGCACAGTCATCCAAAAAACTTGCACTGAAAACATGGCCACGTAACAATGACATTTTCAAGGAAACATTGGGAGTGAAATCTCAATGGAGTTCAATGCTGAACCTGGCAAAGGACTCCACTGGAGAATGCAGCAAACTGCACTGGGGGATCATAGAATCCCTACAATGCAGGGGGTCATTCGGCCCATCGAGTCTGCACTGACAACAAACCCAGCCAAGCCCTATTCCCGTAACCCCACGTATTTACCCCATTAGTCCCCCTGACACTAAAGGCAGTTTAGCATGGCCAATCCACTTAACCTGCATATCTTTGGACTGTGGGAGGAAACCTTTGCAGACATGGGGAGAAAGTGCAAACTTCACATCGACATTGACCTGAGCCGGGAATTAAATCTGGGTCCCTGGCGCTGTGAGGCAGCAGTGCTAACCACTGTGCAACGTGCCACCCTGGGTCCTTGGCACTGTGAGGCAGTAGTGCTAACCACTGTGCCATCGTGCCACCCCGGGTCCTTGGCACTGTGATGCAGTAGTGCTAACCACTGTGCCACCATGCCACCGTGGGTCCCTGGCACTGTGAGGCAGCAGTGCTAACCACTGTGCCACCGTGCTGCCCCGGGTCCCTGGCACTGTGAGGCAGCAGTGCTAACCACTGTGTCACCGTGCTGCCCCAGGTCCCTGGCACTGTGAGGCAGCAGTGCTAACCACTGTGCCACCGTGCCACCCCGGGTCCCTGATGCTGTGAGGCAGCAGTGCTAACCACTGTGCCACTGTGCCACCCCGGGTCCCTGGCACTGTGAGGCAGCAGTGCTAACCACTGTGTCACCCACAGGATGCATCAAAGCATTGCACAGGTGGGTACAGCAAAGTTTTGGAACTCAGTTGAAGACAGATGTGCAGAAATGTAGAACGGGTGATCTTCCAGGAGGAGATGATGTGCTTATTGGTGGACTGCCACTCGGACCAATATGAACTGATAAAGGAGAGACAGCATGAATTGGTCAAATTATGTCTGACCTACTTGATTGAGTTGTGTTGAAGTGTATAGAGGCTGCATAAGGCCAGTGCTTTTGGAGTGATGCAAAAGGCCTCACAATGGGCTTATTAGTAAAGTTAAAACCCTTGGGATTAAAGGGGCAACAGCAGCCTGGACATAGCATTGGCTAAGAGTAGGAAATACAGAGCTGTGCTGATGACAGGCTTTTGACTTGAGCAAAGTGGGGGCAACAATATTCCCCAGGATTTTGTATTGTAGCACTGTTATTTTTGATAAACTTCACTGCTTTGCACTTGAGAGCAACAGGGCACAATTTCAAAATTTGTAGATGACATGAAACTGGAAAGTGTAGTAAAGCATGAAAAAGATAATAACAGAGCTTCCAGGAGGCAGCTGGAATGGTCAGGCACATGGCAGATATAGTTTAGTACAGAAAGTGTGAGATGATTTATTTGGAAGAGTATGGAGAGACAACACTAGGGAAGTGAAGGAAGTTTAAACAGGGGGTGACTGTGCACAGATATCTGTAAGAAGTCTCACAACACCAGGTTAAAGTCCAACAGGTTTATTTGGTAGCAAATACCATAAGCTTTCGGAGCACAGCTCCTTCGTTAGATGGAGTGGATATCTGTTCTCAAACAGTTTGATTGTTTGAGAACAGATATCCACTCCATCTGATGAAGGAGCTGTGCTCCGAAAGCTTATGGTATTTGCTACCAAATAAACCTGTTGGACTTTAACCTGGTGTTGTGAGACTTCTTACTGTGCTTACCCCAGTCCAACGCCGGCATCTCCACATCATGACAGATATCTGGGACAGGTTAACAAAGGTTAACAAAGCATCTGAGATCCTGAGTTCAATACAATGAGCAGCACAGATTACAAATGCCAGGAACTTCTGCTAAACCTCTGAAAAATATCTGTTCAGCTATAGCTGAGTATTGTGTCTCATTCTGGGTACCAGACTTTAGGAAAAATGTATAAGGAATTGGAGAGGATTTACTGGAGTGGTTCCAAGGATGAGGAGTTACAATGAGAGGGATAAACAGAAGAAGCCAAGGTTCTGCTTTTTTAGAGAAGACAAAGTTAAGGGGCAATTTGTTAGCGATGCTCAAGATGATGAAGAATTTACATCGGGTTACAGAGAATATGACAGGTTGGATGTGAAGTGGATCTTGTCAGAGAATAAAGAACTTTGGAGTCACTGTTTAAAAATAAGGGATTATCTATTTTTCTCTCAGAGGGTCGTGAGTCTTTAGAACGCTCTTCCTCGAGAGACAGTGGAAGCAGAGTCTTTGAATATTTTCAAGGTAGAGGTGGATAGATTCTTTATAAACCTGGGGGTGGGCAGAAAGTTATCAGGCGTATTTGGGAGGTTACAGTCAGAGCAGGCTCCACAATTCAATAAGAGAGTGAATCTGTGGAATTCTTTACCACAGAGGGCTGTGGAGGCTGGGTCATTAAATATGTTCAAGGCTGAGATAGAGAGATTTTTAATCAGTAAGGAAATCAAAGTTATGGGGTTAAGCGGGAAAGTGGAGTTGAGGACTACATCAGATCAGCGATGATCTCATCGAATGGCGGAGCCGACTTGAACAGACTTTGGAGCTGCTCTCATCCAGGCAAGTGGAGAGTATTCCATCACACTCATGATTTGTGCTTTGTAGATGGTGAACAGGCTTTGGAGAGTCAGGAGGGGAGTTACGCGCTGCAGGATTCCCAACCTCTGACCTGCCCTCATGACCACAGTATTTATATGGCTAGTCCAGTTCAGTTTCTGGTCAGTGGTAATGCTCAGGATTTTGACAGTAGGAGATTCCGTGATGGTAATACCATTGAATGTCAAGGAGAGGTGGTTGGAATTTCTCATTTTGGAGATGGTCATTGTCTGCCACTTGTGAGGAGTAAATGTTTATCTACAACACAACAGTAACTGCACATTGCAAAAAATGAATCAGCAATAAATCATTTTGGAACACAGTGTGAAAGGTGCAAGATAACTGGAAGTTTGTTAATTCTAATTGGATTTAGATTCAGATCCGAAAGTTTGAGTGACTTTCATGTTTTATTCTGTGCAACACAATCCTGTACCTTCCAGACCTCTGAATTAATATTATTAACTGGCATTGGCAAGGTCTAGGAGGAAACAATTTATTCAATGTCTTGGATTATGTCATGGCAAAGTTGAGTTCCAAATATCAAAGAAGACTAAAGTTAAAAGTGGGACAATAAGATTAACAATGGAAAGTTGTAAAATAGTTTATAAAATCCAATGTAAAGTGAACTTTCATGCTTTCACTGGAAAAGGTAAAAAGCAGCAGATGTTTTATGTTCAACTGAATGAATAAAACAAAAGGGTGGCACGGTGGTTAGCGCCTGGTGCCTCACAGCACCAGGGACCCAGGTTCAATTCTGGTCTCGGGTCACTGTCTGTGTGGAGTTTGCACATTCTCCCTGTGTCTGTGTGGATTTCCTCCGGGTGCTCCGGTTTCCTCCCACAGTGCAAAGATGTGCAGGTTAGGTTGGATGGACATAATAAATTGCCCCTTAGTGTCAGGGGGACTAGCTAGGGTAAATGCATGGGGTTGTGGGGATAGGGTTTGTGTGGAATTGTGTACTGTACAGACTCAATGGGCCGAATGCCTCCTTCTACACGGTACGGATTCTATGAAGAAATTCAGGAATTTAGATGTTGAGGTTTTTTGTTGAAAGGTGTGTTTGCATTGCTGTCAGCAGAGTGGTGGGCTCTGTTGTTGCTTGATTTGATTTGATTTATTATTGCACATGTATTAACATACAGTGAAAAGTATTGTTTCTTGCTCGCTATACAGACAAAGCGTACTGTAGGTAGAGAAGGAAAGGAGAGAGTGTAAAATGTAGTGTTGCAGTCATAGCTAGGATGTGGAGAAAGATCAACTTAATGCAAGGTAAGTCCATTCAAAAGTCTGATGGCAGCAGGGAAGAAGCTGTTCTTGAGTTGTTTGGTACATGTCCTCAGACTTTTGTATCTTTTTCCCGACGAAAGAAGGTGGAAGAGAGTATGTCTGGGCAGCGTGGGGTCCTTAATTATGCTGGCTGCTTTGCCGAGGCAATGGGAAGTGTAGACAGAGTCAATGGGTGGGAGGCTGGTTTGCGTGATGGACTGGGCTTCGTTCATGATCCTTTGTAGTTGTGGTCTTGATCAGAACAGGAGCCATACCAAGCTGTGATACAACCAGAAATAATGCTTTCTATGGTACATCTGTAAAAGTTGGTGAGAGTCGTAGCTGACATGCCAAATTTCCTTCGTCTTCTGAGAAAGTAGAGGAGTTGGTGGGCTTTCTTAACTATAGTGTCGGCATGGGGGGGACCAGGACAGGTTGTTGGTGATCTGGTCCTTCCTATAGGTTTGGAGGTCGTTCTGGTATCTGGGTGTGTTTCCATCCTTTTCTTCCATTCCTTCGTGTTGATGGGCACTTGGTGAGTTCAGTTGTTGCACTGATTGGTGGTTGCTACCCAACAGGTTTCTGGCAGGGTGGATGAATATTGCGCCTGTTTCTCTGTCGCTACTTTCAGTTTTTCATCACCGTGTGGGGTGACGTCTGTGGCTGAGGAAGAGCGTTGCTGTGATGAGAATGAGGTTTAGTGGTACGCTTACCTCTGTCTTTTGCTATTCGGCAATGGATAACTCCCAGGTCTCAGCATCTTCTGTGGTTTTGTCCTACTGGCTGGGAGTTGTAGTGTATGTTTTGTTGCTGCAGTGTTGACCTATCATTAGAGCTGGAGCTTGAGGTTCATTGTACTGCTGCTCACTCTCTTTTACATCTTTCACTGGAGGCACTCTGCTTCCCTCCTGGGTGTTTGGCTGGTCGGAAGTTTTTCCGGCAACTGTGCTCCACAAAGAGAGGATGGTTCAGAGCTGAAGTCCCGGTCAGGATACTCTTTTTGATTTAAGTTCTCAGGAACTTGCAGTTCTGTATGATTAACAAGAGTGTTGTCTTGACATCTTCTGCTGTTTTGTGGTGATCTAAGGCTACGCAGACATTCCAGCCCAGGAGGCTGCTTACAGATCACGTACCTCAGCTTGAAGATTTGTTTCCCACCAAAGTTTGGTGGTTCCAGAACCATCCCTACAACTGGAAATCCGATTCCCACAGAGTGGTGTGTTTGTTATTCAAAGCTAGGGGTCTTTCCGTCATGGTTCTTTGTCTTACAGGTTTGTTACACTGGCTGCTGCTTCTAATTTAAAATTTGTTCAATGCTAATTGACTGAAATGTCCGCATTCCAAAATGAGAAAGCGAGAACTTTGACCTCACCCAAGAAACATTTGCAGTCTTGACCTCATGGGTAATCTTTGAGCCTTCTGACGCTTTCAGAGTATTTGCTAGGAACCATCTCCATGCCTGCTGGTACATATGGCTCTATCCAACACCACACTGACACCTTGGTGCCAGTCATGTCTTCTCCTACATTACAGTGTGGACAGTACTGTACTCAGTCTTACATTAACCCAATATGTGCTGGACCCTTTTGCCACAGTTTACATATTATCTATCAATGTATAATAAAATAGGTAATTACGTAGTAAAGGGTTCAGGTCCACGTTGAGTCCATTTTTTGTTTTTATCATATGACTTCAGACACATAATATTTAAAAACTTATTTAAAATATATAATTATTCAGATCTGTTAAAGAATTGAAACTTAAAATTGAATATAGTTGTGAACATACCAAGAATACAATTCTTTCATATTTAATATTTAATCCAGAATAAAGAACATGCAATTATCTGATCATAAATACGAATCAAATATCTAATAACTACTAATCAAATCATCGATACTAATCAAATGTAAAAATGCAAAAATAAAACATGTAATTCCCTCCAAATATGCATCACCTTCAGATTTACTTGGATTTGATTTGATTTGTGAGAATAATCCAGTAAGCTATTTCAGTTACTCATTTCTGATGGAAGGGACTAATAACTTAAAAGCAAAGCAAAATCTATTTGCCTTGTGGTGCTTTGAAATGGGACAAATGAGCTTATTAGGCAGTAGCGTTTACATTTAGTGGTATAAAATTTCCTTTTTCATAACAGAAGGTTTTTAACTGTTGAAGATTGCTAGGGCACAATGTTACTTGTAAGATATCATTTTGCTTTGCCAAAAATGTTCAGTCCATTTGCATCATATCCATCACCAAAACTCAATTAAACATGACCCTGCCTTTCCACAGTTGAAATAAACTGTTTACTTCCATTTTTCCACTGTTTACTTCAAATGATGTAAAGGGGACCCAAATATGACTGTAACATAGGTGTCTAGGGAAATGCCAGGGGTCAAAAAATTTAACCCACAGAAGAAAACCCGGTCTTTTCATTGCACCAAGAGATTTTCTTTCTTTTACAGCTAAATGGTTCCATTGTAACGTTATTTAAACCTCACGCAGTGTTACAACAACTCTCCCATTCACACTGGAAGGAGTACGTTCTCATTGTCACTAAGTATTGGATTTGTCCCTTGAGATTCCCATTAGTCTATGGGTAGTTTTAAAGGATGAAACAGGATTAGATAAAGTCTACTGACTGCAATGACAATCATAGAAACAAGACTGTTGAAAGTGCAGTTCCTGCTTGTATTACAGACAATCAAACCCCCCTTTGTTTCAATATTATCGCTTCTTTCTGAGCGGATCGCAACCGAGCAAAATAAAAGATCTGTAAGCTTCAGCTCGTTTTTCCTAAACCACAAAATATTAGATTTTCTGTTGGAAGCTCATTCTTCCTTCAACAACACCTAATGAAAGATTCACTCAATGGATAATGTGTGTTTGAGTTCGGGACCCTCACGTTGGATGGATTTTTATGTCCCATCCCCACACCAGAGGGAGGAAGTAGTCACAGCCTACCACAATTTTGCTCTTTGCTCCTCCTAACCCGCACATCTTTGGGCACTAAGGGGAAATTTAGCCTGGCCAATGCACCTAACCGGCACATCTTTGTTTATAGGGAGCGAATGAAACAAGAGGGCAGAAGGGATGAGTAGCTGACTGTTTAGCCTCACAGCACAGCGACGTTACTGACTGTCACACATACAGAGAGTTAAATATTCTGCATCATGCACCATTTAAATCATTTGTACGCTTGGCCAGTTGGCCAGATCCAACAATTAGCAGCACTGTAGATCTTGGGGAAATTTAAAAACTGCCTCATTCCAACTTTTTCCCACTTCCCCAAAGACTAGTGGAATGATATCATCCAATATCACCATTGCTGATTTAAATTGGCAATTTTCACATCGTGGGACAAGTTGTACTGTCATTGGGCTTATAACCATTAGTAAATCGCATGGAGGAAGAAGGGCTGGAGTCACAGGGCAGATTTTTCCTGTGCCGTCCCGCCTGCCACAGGAATTGTCGAGAGCGGGACACAGACCATGTAAAGGTCCATTGACCTTGGCTGGGATTTTCCGACCTCGGGACGAGTGCGGCCAGAAAGTCCCACTCTTAGAGTCATAGAGATATACAGCACGGAAACAGACCCTTCGGCCCAACTCCTCCATGCTGATCAGGTTTCCTAAACTGAACTAGTCCCATTTGCCCGTACTTAGCCCATATCCCTCTAAACCTTTCCCCTCCGTGCACCTGTCCAAATGTCTTTTAAATGTTGTAATTGTATCTGCTTCTGCCACCTCCTCTGGTAGCTCATTCCACACACGCACCACCCTCTGTGTGAAATGTTGCCCCTCAGGTCCCTTTTAAATCTTTCCCCTCTCACCTTAAACCTATGCCCTCTAGTTCTGGACTCCCCCACCCTGGCAAAAAGACCTTGGCTATTCACCTTCGACTTTAATAAATAAATCGCCCAGAGAGGCTTTTTGTCTATGCTTTTTTAACCAGTTAAATAGCACAATTCAAATACTCTGATTGTTGTATAATTTCTCAGACTTTAGCGTTAGATTGTTAGATATCTAATCCAGCGATTCTGGACTGAATCAACACACACGGTACCACACTCAATTACCTGATTTGAGTATTTGAAGGACATGGAAGATTCTTCCTGTTTAAAAACAACTCCATACGCATATTGTGCATGTTTATTAAGGGATCTCCCTCAGAAATGTGCTCCTTTCTCACACTCTCCACATCTTCTCTCTTTCCCCCATCATGCTGACTGCATCTGTCACCAAACAGGGACTCGAGCACATGCAAACTGATGGATAGAATGTGCCTTTCTCAAATGGAATCAAATATATCAAACCACACAGCAACTCTGCAATCACTGTGATGGGTGCTGAGGACAGACCGCTCTGTAAAGGTAAGTTCTAGATTTTCAGGCTATTGAGGAGTCAGGTGAAGCATACATAGAAGGTAAAGGTATTTCTCAATGTGCTTTTCACTGTTATTCTGTGTTTGTTAAGAGTGGTCTTTAGAATGTATTTTTTTAATGATGTAATTGAAAGAAATCATAAAATGCTTGTGCACCTACACAAATTATATTTGATGTGATTGGTGATCTAAAACCTCCTCGAGTGTCCCTGGGGGGAGGCGTACCTTCACTCTGCTGGGAAGCTGTATTTTCAACAGTTCCGTGTGAAACATCAGAGCACTTCATAATCTCAGTAAAAACAGCTTTTTGTTTTGTTCCAGAAAGTGAACACTTCAAACTTTACTTCCCTGAAGGCAAAAAACAGTAAAGTGTAGTTTAGTCAGAGCAGGCTCGATGGGCCAAAGGGTGTCTTCTGTACTTTAAGACTCTACGACTATGAGTCAAAATGGGAACATAAGAACAGTGGACCAAACTGGTTTTGTCTACATTAAAATGGAACACCGGGCCAAACTGGGAGTTAAGAATATTGGTCTGAACCGCCTATTTCTAATGGGTCAGACACCAGGAGAGTGGAGCTCTCAACATAAAAATGCTTGAAGCTTATATTGCAGGACACAGTTCCCAGCAGGACTCCAAACCTGCCAGGTATACCCTGCAGCTCTCCACTGAACACCATTGGTCACTGATCTAATATAACTCGAGGTTACTATAGTCTGGATGTACAACCTCACTTTATTAAACTCATGTTCATATTTCTGGTCAGAGCAGCTCACTAAAACATTCTCCTTTGTATGGCAGGTGGGAGACAGGACAAAGTTGCAATCACACAGACTTTACCAGTACCAACACTGCATGTTGTGGACGAGTGTCAGTCTGCCATTGAGGAAACCAGTCCACTTCCACAAATCTTACACTCCTTACAACAACGTTAGTTCCCCAGCAGTGGAGAGGGAGGGACTGAGTGAAATCCGTGGATTCAAGAATGTTCTGACCTCTCCAGCACCATGGCTGAAACCCTGCCCATGCCGCTGTACAAAGGGGGAAATTCAACCAAGTTATTTATTATCTGAAAACTTGCCCGAAAAAGCAAAAATAAGCATTTTTCTCATTTGTATAAAAACATTGTTATAAACAAAATGTAGATTTATCATAAATACTTTCAAATATACAAGTCAGAGCCATCACGGATAGACGGTTGTGCGGCGTACAATGCCAATTGCCACTTACTTGGCATGGATTGCTGAGCAGATGGTTCTGTGCTTACACTGTAACTAACAGATGGGTGAGTAGTGTGCCTTCACTCATCATACTGATGCAATGAAAAAAGGCAACTATGAAAGAGGAGAGTAAAATAGTGCAAGACAGTGCTTTTCACCTCAATCAAACTTCTGTATAATATCCAAGACCAGAAATTATCCACAAACAGCTCATTCTGGAGGCTTCACCTTGTGACCAAGTCATAGTGAAAAACAGCCTCTAATTCATGACAGCTTGTAACTTCACCAAACACACGCAGCAATAGACTTTCTAAATGTTTCTCATTCACATTTCCAACCGCCTTTTTATATCACACATATTGTGGGCAAAAGTTTCAAAACAAAACTACACATCAGAACCGCATCACTGGGAAAAGCTAACAACAGGAATGCAGATTTATCTATGGATCCCAGTCTCCTATCCTGATTGTACTGTCTGTCTGCGATTACACTCCATACTGTCTGAGGCTACACTGCGTACTGTCTGTCTGAGACTACACTGCGTACTGTCTGTCTCTGACTACACTGCGTACTGTCTGTCTGAGACTACACTGCGTACTGCCTGTCTGAGACTACACTGCGTACTGTCTGTCTGAGACTACACTGCGTACTGTCTGTCTCTGACTACACTGCGTACTGTCTGTCTCTGACTACACTGCGTACTGTCTGTCTGAGACTACACTGCATACTGTCTGTCTCTGACTACACTGCGTACTGTCTGTCTGAGACTACACTGCGTACTGCCTGTCTGAGACTACACTCCGTACTGTCTGTCTGAGACTACACTGCGTACTGCCTGTCTGAGACTACACTGCGTACTGTCTGTCTGCGATTACACTCCGTACTGTCTGTCTCTGACTACACTGCGTACTGTCTGTCTGAGACTACACTGCGTACTGTCTGTCTGAGACTACACTGCGTACTGTCTGTCTGAGACTACACTGCGTACCGTCTGTCTGCGACTACACCACGTACTGTCTGTCTGAACTACACCACGTACTGTCTGTCTGAGACTACACTGCGTACTGTCTGTCTGAGACTACACTGCGTACTGTCTGTCTGAGACTACACTGCGTACTGTCTGTCTGAGACTGAACTGCATACTGTCTGTCTCTGACGACACTGCATACTGTCTGTCTGAGACTACACTGCGTACTGTCTGTCTGAGACTACACTGCATACTATCTGTCTGAGACTACACTGTGTACTGTCTGAGACTACACTGCGTACTGTCTGTCTGCGACTACACCACATACTGTCTGTCTTAGACTATACTGTGTACTGTCTATCTGAGACTACACTGCGTACTGTCTGTCTGAGACTACACTGCATACTGTCTGTCTGAGACTACACTGCGTACTGTCTGTCTGAGACTACACTGCATACTGTCTGTCTGAGACTACACTGCGTACTGTCTGTCTGAGACTATACTGTGTACTGTCTATCTGAGACTACACTGCGTACTGTCTGTCTGCGACTACACCACGTACTGTCTGTCTGAGACTACACTGCGTACTGTCTGTCTGAGACTACACTGTGTACTGTCTGTCTGAGACTACACTGCGTACTGTCTGAGACTACACTGTGTACTGTCTGTCTGCGACTACACTGTGTACTGTCTGTCTGAGACTATACTGTGTACTGTCTGTCTGAGACTACACTGCGTACTGTCTGTCTGCGACTACACCACGTACTGTCTGTCTGAGACTACACTGCGTACTGTCTGTCTGCGACTGCACTGCGTACTGTCTGTCTGAGACTACACTGCGTACTGTCTGTCTGAGACTACACTGTGTACTGTCTGTCTGCGACTACACTGCGTACTGTCTGGCTGAGACTATACTGTGTACTGTCTATCTGAGACTACACTGCGTACTGTCTGTCTCTGACTACACTGCGTACTGTCTGTCTGAGACTACACTGTGTACTGTCTGTCTTTGACTACACTGCGCACTGTCTGCCTGAGACTACACTGCGTACTGTCTGTCTGCGACTGCACTGCGTACTGTCTGTCTCTGACTACACTGCGTACTGTCTGTCTGAGACTACACTGCGTACTGTCTGTCTGCGACTGCACTGCGTACTGTCTGTCTGCGACTGCACTGCGTACTGTCTGTCTCTGACTACACTGCGTACTGTCTGTCTGAGACTACACTGCGTACTGTCTGTCTGAGACTACACTGCATACTGTCTGTCTGAGACTACACTACGTACTGTCTGAGACTACACTGCGTACTGTCTGTCTCTCACTACACTGCGTACTGTCTGTCTGAGACTACATTGCGTACTGTCTGTCTGAGACTACACTGCGTACTGTCTGAGACTACACTGCGTACTGTCTGTCTTTGACTACACTGCGTACTGTCTGTCTGAGACTACACTGCGTACTGTCTGTCTGAGACTACACTGCGTACTGTCTGTCTCTGACTACACTGCGTACTGTCTGTCTGAGACTACACTGCGTACTGTCTGTCTGAGACTACACTGCGTACTGTCTGAGACTACACTGTGTACTGTCTGTCTGCGACTACAGTGCGTACTGTCTGTCTGCGACTGCACTGCGTACTGTCTGTCTGCGACTGCACTGCGTACTGTCTGTCTGTGACTACACTGCGTACTGTCTGTCTGAGACTACACCGCGTGCTGTCTGAGTGAGACTACACCACATTATATGTCTCAGACAGACACTGTCTGAGACTACACTATGTACTGACTGTCTGAGACTACACCACATACTGGCTGTCTGAGACGACGCCACATACTGGCTGCTTTTGTCTTTCTCGATGGTAGTGTTTGTGGGTTTGGAAGATGCTGCCTTGGTGAGTTGCTGCAGTGCATCTTGTAGTTGGTACACACAGCTGCCATTGTACGTCGGTGGTGGAGGGAGTGAATACTTATGGATGGGGTGCCAATCAAACAAGCTGCTTTGTCTTGGATGGTGTCGAGCACTTTGAGTGTTATTGGAGCTGCCCCCATTCAGTCAAGTGGAGAATATTCCATCACACTCCTGACTTGTCCCTTGGGGAATCAGGAAGTGAGTTACTCACCGCAGGATTCCCAGCCTTTGACCTGGTAGCCACTGTATTTATGTGGTTCGTCCAGTTGAGTTTCTGGTCAATGGTCACAGTCAGGTTGTTAATCGTGGGGGATTCAGTAACGGCAATGCCATCAAATGTCAAGGGGAGATGGTTAGATTTTCTCTTGCTGGAGGTGGTCATGGCCTGGCGCTTGTGTGGGGTGAATGTTACTTGTCTCCCGAGCCTGGATATTGTCCAGATCCTGTTGCATTTGAACATGGACTGCTTCAGTGCCTGAGGAATCGCGAATGGTGCTGAACATTGTGCAATCATCGGTGAACATCCCCACTTCTGACCTTATGATGGAGGGAAGGTCATTGATGAAGCAGCTGAAGATTGTTGGGCCCAGGACACTACCCTGAGGGACTCCTGCAGAGATGTCCTGGAGCTGAGATGACTGACCTCCAACCATTGGAAGCATCTTTCTTTTTGCCGGAAATGATTATTCATCCTGAGTTTACAGAGGGAGTTTCCAGTTGGATAAGAGCAGAACAGCAGGGCGTAGAGGCCGTTATATATGGGCATTTCCTGAATTAGAAACCAATTAGCTGTCCCACAGGGACAGACTTCTGAACTGTTTGTGACTGTTGACAACCTTTAACTTATAGGCAAAATTTCCAAGTTAGTTGATGGCACAATTTATACTGGATAGTAAGCCAATTAGTAAATTCAGGTGTAATTGGATAGACCCTGCACCTGATCAGGTGACAGACAAATTGCGATTAATGATGAAGGTATCAAGAGTCAAATTGATACGTTCAGTTACTCCTTCGACAGCACTTTCCAAACTCCTGACCCTTTACCACCGGGAAGGTCAAGGGCAGCAGAATCATGGGAACACTATCACCTGGAAGTTCCCCTCCATGTCACCCACTATCCCGACTTGGAAATATATTGGCCGTTCCTTCACTGTCACTGGGCCAAAATCCTGGAACTCCTTCCCTAACAGCATTGAGGGTTTACCGACACCACATGGATTGTAGAAAGCAGCTCACCACAACCTTCTGAAAGAAATAAATGCTGATTGGCCAATGACAGCCACATGAATAAAAATAATAATAAGAATGTAACAATTGATTTAACAGAGTAAAGTATAATGCAGCAGGTAGTTGAATGCAAAGATAATTTGGAGTTGTGAAAATCATTAAAAGCTTTACCAAAATGCTATTTGATTATTTACAGGGTGACAACACTTTTCTTGCATCATTAACTCCTGGGTTCATTCCAGATGGACTGGAAAATAAACTCCTGTCCTTGATGTCTGCGGATATTCTATGTGGAATGGGTTTGGGGAGTGTCGGTTAGATTGTTCCAGGCATTAGTTCACAGCACAAAATGGTTTTCAAGCTGGCATTGAGTTTACCATCTCTTTCAAGTTTGTCCAGTGTGGGGAATATAACACTGCCACAATCGAGGTTAGAATCAAAGCACATTGCCAGAAAAGAGCTGAGGGAGCACTCTTGTCTATCCATTCTATATCTGTGATACCCAACCTGAGAATTCTTCATACCAGCCCCGGGTAAGATATCAGCTGTGACTCAATGGTTGCACCATTTTCCCCAGAGTCAGACGGTTGTGGGATCAGGATGCACCAGAGATTTGTGGTGCTGAGGGGGTGCTGCACTGAAGGAGGTGCTGGCTTTCAGATCAGAGGTTAAACCAAGTCCCCATCTACCCTTTCAGCTGGACAATATATCCCCGGCACTGTTTCAAAGGGTGGTAAGATTAACTCTGTGTCCTGGCCAGCATCTGTTCCTCAATCAATTTCAGTAAATGACATTATCAGGTCATGATCACATTGTTATTTGAGGGATCTTGCTGTGAGGAAATTCTGACTTTCCGACATTACATCAGTGATTGGTTGTAAGCTGCCTTGACACATTTTCAGGTTGTACAAGGTGCTATAGAAATGCAAGTCTCTCTTTTTCCCTTCTTTCGTTCTGGGTGGAAATTGGAACATCCTTCCATCTGCTGATGCGACTCTCTCCGAGGTAGTTTTGAAATTCTTATTGTTTTGAATGCTGAGAAACAAACAAGAGTTTCAATCTCTGCATTCAAACAGATGAAGGTCATCTAGACTCAAAACATTGACTCTATTCTCTCTCCACAGATGCTGTCAGACCTGCTGAGATGTCCAGCATTTTCTGTTCTTGATTTAAATACTGCAACTGGTTCTCATCCGAAAAAGATACTGAGGTAACAAAAACAGAAAAGCATTTTTATTCATTCATGGGATGTGGGCGTCGCTGGCTAGGTCAGCATTTATTGCTCATCCTGAATTGCCCGTGAGAAGGTAATAGTGAGCTGCCTTCCTGGACCGCTGCAGTTCGTGTGGTGTAGGTACACCCATGGTGCTGTTAGAGAGGGTGTTCCAGGATTTTGACCCAGCGACAGATTGTGTAAATAAAGACAGAGCATTTCATTTATGAAATTTGAAATTGACTCAATTTCCCACTTTAAAAATAAATTTCTAATTAAGAAGAAATCTCCACCCAATGTGTCGGCACTCCATGAATAAACCATCATTCAGCACAATGAATCTTGTCGAACCTTCACAAAGAATTGGACAGGTGAATGAATCAGGAAATACTGAAAAGTGAATACTTCACACCACACACAGGCTGGTTTCAGGAGATTTCGTAGCCTGTCACATCCATGGCAGTTCTCCTCAAGAGCAATGTAGCCTGTCCCAGTCCCTCCCCCACCCTCTCCCCCGGCGCCAATCCAGCACCGTACCCCACATGTCCCCTGTGTGTAGTCATCACTTCCTGCACTGGATAGCATTTTGGGCGTAGTTGCCAGCCACACTGAGTTACAATCCCTACCATGGAGAAAGAGGCCATTCAGCCCAGCAGGTCTGCACTGACAATAAACCCAACCAGGCCTTATTCCTGTAACCCCCTGCTAGTCCCCCTGACACTAAGGTGCAATTTAGCATGGTCACTGCACCTAACCCACACATCTTTGAAGTGTGGGAGGAAACCGGAGCACCCAAAGGAAACCCACGCAAACACGGGGAGAATGAGCAAATTCCACACAGACATCAGAGGCCAGAATTGGGCCCGGGTCCCTGGCGCTGTGAGGCGGCTGTGCCACCCGACTTGCTCTGTGAAGGCCTCCTTGCCAGCGATGTGAGCCAACCCTGGGATACAGGACATGCCTGTGCAACCACACTTGCCTAATCAAGGCCTTCAGGGCCTGATGGGGGAAGTGGGGTGCTGCATTCTTCTTGAAGCTTACGACTTTCTTCTTATGGGTGGAAGACATCTGTAAGTCTTGAGGAGACAAGCTGACTGGAAAGAGTGTGCAGTACGTGCTGGACTGGTGCTTAAATATGGCGACAGACCTTCGATACTGTGAGCGACTTTCGATGGAGGGCGAATCAATCAGCCAGCTGATTTGGGCCAACACTCGCCCTTATACAATCAAAACTGGCCTTTATATAATCAACGCTGGCCTTTATATAATCAACACTCACCTTTATATAATCAACACTCGCCTTTATATAATCAACACTCACCTTTATATAATCAACACTCACCTTTATATAATCAACACTCGCCTTTATATAATCAACACTCGCCTTTATATAATCAACACTCACCTTTATATAATCAACACTCACCTTTATATAATCAACACTGGCCTTTATATAATCAACACTCACCTTTATATAATCAACACTGGCCTTTATATAATCAACACTCACCTTTATATAATCAACGCTGGCCTTTATATAATCAACACTCGCCTTTATATAATCAACACTCACCTTTATATAATCAACACTCACCTTTATATAATCAACACTCGCCTTTATATAATCAACACTCACCTTTATATAATCAACACTCACCTTTATATAATCAACACTCACCTTTATATAATCAACGCTGGCCTTTATATAATCAACACTCACCTTTATATTATCAACACTCACCTTTATATAATCAACACTGGCGTTTATATAATCAACACTCACCTTTATATAATCAACGCTGGCCTTTATATAATCAACACTCGCCTTTATATAATCAACACTCACCTTTATATAATCAACACTCACCTTTATATAATCAACACTCACCTTTATATAATCAACGCTGGCCTTTATATAATCAACACTCACCTTTATATTATCAACACTCACCTTTATATAATCAACACTGGCCTTTATATAATCAACACTCACCTTTATATAATCAACACTCACCTTTATATAATCAACACTCGCCTTTATATAATCAACACTCACCTTTATATAATCAACACTGGCCTTTATATAATCAAAGCTGGCCTTTATATAATCAACGCTGGCCTTTATATAATCAACACTCACCTTTATATAATCAACACTGGCCTTTATATAATCAACGCTGGCCTTTATATAATCAACACTGGCCTTTATATAATCCACACTCACCTTCATATAATCAACACTCGCCTTTATATTATCAACACTCACCCTTATATAATCTATGATCTTCTAGCTTCCCATTCTGAGCCGTCAGGGAGGGGCTGCCAATAATCCCCATCATCTCATGTAGTTTCAGATGGAAGATTCTGACGATGCCTCGATTTCGACAGATCATGTTCTGTAATGCTTCTATCACCACTTTCACAAGCTGCTCTGCCACCTTAATTGATTTCTTCACACACACCAAGGTCTCTCAGCTCCTGCACCCGATTAGAATTTTATTCTTTTGTTTCCTCATTCTTCCCCGCCCCCCCAAAATGTACGACTTCACACTTTGTAAATTGTATCTATTACTCACCCATGCATTCCCCAATTTGCTGATGTCCACTCGAAGTCTATCACCATCCCCTTCACAGTTAAAAATACTGGTGAGTTGTGTGTTATATGCAAATGTTTAAATTGTGCCCTGTACAAAGAACAAAGAAATGTATCCCAAAGGAACAGGCCCTTCGACCTATCAAGCCTGTGCCCACACATGAAGCCTTTCTAAAGACCTTTTTGCCTCTACGCAGTCCCTATCCCCCTATTCCCGGCCTATTCATGTGTCTGTCAATATGCCTCTTAAAAATTACTATTGTATCTGTTTCGACCACCTCCTCTGGCAGCGCATCCCAGGCACTTAACACCCTCTGTGTAAAAAAACTTGCCTCTCACATCTCCTTTAACCTTTCCCCCTTTTACCTTAAACCTATATCCCCTGGTAATTGACATTTCTACCTTGGGAAAAAGACCCTGACTATCCATTCTATCCATACCTAATCCTAACCCTAACCCTGACCCTAATCCTAACCCTAACCCTAACCCTAAGCATCTCAGAATTTTGTGCTCTCAGGTCCAGGTCATTAATATAGATCGAGAAAAGGAGTGGTCCTAGTACAGACCCCTATACCCCACTATATACCTTCCAATCTGAAAAACAACCATTCACACTATTCTCTGTTTCCTGTCACTTAGCCAACTTTCTATCCACGTTCCGACTGTATCTTTCATTCCAGGGACTTCAATTTGCTAGCTTGTTATGTGGCACTTTCCAAAAGCCTGCTGGAAATTTATATATACCACATCAACCATATTACCCTCATCAATCCTCTCTGGTATCTCATCTTAAAGCTTAAATCAATTGTCTTAAATTTCCACTTTGTCCTGCGTTATCAGTCCCCACCACCAAGGTTAGACCAACTGGCCTGTGGTCGCTGGCTTTCTCTTTACATCCTTTTTTGAACAAGAGTATAATATTTCCCATTCTCCAGTCTCTGGAAGCAACCCCACATCTAAGGAAGATTGGAAGATTGTGGCCAGGATAGTTGGAAATTGCTGCAGTCCTGGCCACAGCCTCGTATATCCCGAGCTCACTAATGCATGATTCCACGTGAGCCTTTATTAACATTGTGTAATGAAAGGATGTTTCTCTGTAAATCAATGCAAATACTGACAGAGTATGAGAGCAGCAGATATCCGTTATCACATTGATTTAAATTGCAATACAATATTAAGAACATGCACGGAAACTTTATAAGTCAGTCTACAAATTAACTCATTTGATATTGACCTTTCAGTCCAACCAGATTACGAGTGTCTCCAATGATTAATGGAGAGAGCCTTCAGAAAAGACACTGTTTTCTTTGTCAGTTGGTTTTCTGTTTGAATACGTATACAAATTATACAACTCACCCATCAACAATCTCTAGCAGTCAAGACTCAGGCCTAACATTCAGATATACTCCTTCCCACCACCACACACCTTCCAGTGCTGCCTGCCTCATATCCACCTTTCTCCGCTTCCACTCACTGCTAGCTATTCAGCTGTATGGCAAACACATCACCCAAACTCCTTATACACACTCCCCAGCCCTCTTCCTTCCGTCTTCCAGGGCAAAGTGACAGGGAGAAGAAGCAGAGAATCAGTGGTGAGCAAGAATCTCTGCATCTCCAGAGTCTCCTGGCAACGAAGGAGTTGCAATTTATTGAGCCAGTAGGAATTGAGACTGTTCCAAGAGCAAGAACATCCTGGATGGCAGCATGTTCCTGCCTCACACACCTCCTCAAATCCCCTCACCCTCACTCTGCCTCACATACCTCAAATCCCTCACCCTCACTCTGCCTCACACACCTCCTCAAATCCCCTCACCCTCACTCTGCCTCACACACCTCCTCAAATCCCCTCACCCTCACTCTGTCTCACACACCTCAAATCCCCTCACCCTCACTCTGCCTCACACACCTTCTCAAATACCCTCACCCTCACTCTGCCTCACACACCTCCTCAAATCCCCTCACCCTCATCGATATCGTGTTCAAGCTGCAGACAGAATGACCAGAGAACTCTTGCTTCCTCACAAACCTCTGTTCCCTCCACCAACTCTCCCCTTCTACTTACATTGATACTTTCAGATCCCCAGAGACTGCCACCTCGTCAGGGTCGTTGTGAAGAACGTGTGTAACAGCAGATGAAGAATAGCCACCGCTTGCTCTGACACTCAAAGACACCGGGTCAGATATTGGCAGAGTGCGTAGGATAGAGGGGAAAATAGCGGCAGGATCGACACATGGTGAGTCACCGCGCAAGTGTGGGTTGCAATCAGACCAGGGGAAAGGACAGTTTGAGTGCCAGTACCCCAGAGGGAAGATTCTGCTGCAGAAGGTGTGGGTGAAGATTTCACTGGGGCAACAGAAAGAAAAGGTTGATGGGTTTGAAGGAGAAATGTTTGCTGCATTGACAGACTTCCCAGAATGCCTCATGTCACTGTAAAATCCCCCACAATCCCCCACCCCCCACCACCCTCTCCCCGCTCTGCCCCCTTCCCCCACTACCCTCCCCCCTCTCCCCCCACCCCCCTTTCCCCCCACCACACTCCCCCCTCTCCCCCCACCACCCTCCCCCTCTGACCCCCTCACCCCCCACCCCCCTCTCCCCCACCACCTCGCCCTCTCCCCCCACCACCCTCCCCCCTCTCCCCTCACCACCTTCCCCCCTCTCCCCTCACCCCCCACCCCCCTCTCCCCCACCACCCTCCCCCTCACCCCCCACCCTCTCTCCCCTCACCCCCCTCTCCCCTCTCCCCTCACCCCCCGCTCCCCCACCACTTCCCCCTCTCCCCCACCACCCTCCCCCTCTCCCCCCACCACCTCCCCAATTTCCCCCCCACCACCTCCCCCTTTCCCCCCCATCCCCCTCTCCCCCATGATGCACCATCAATCGAGCAAAGACTAGTTTGTATGCAAGAACAAAGAGGCTTTTATTAGCAAAAGACTTGGAGCACACCCATGCCGATGAACTGGTCCAGACTGAGGCAGGGGGGTGGGAATCAGTCGCCTTTATACCTGGACCAGGGGGGGGAGGAGTCTTGGGTAGGGCCGGCAGGGATGTGTCCAGGCATGTCACATATACAGGTAATAAGCTAACAGTGGTTCACCACATTCACCCCCTGTTTAAAAAAGAGTCCGGCGGGGGTGAGGTGGGTGGAACGATATTTACAGAATTACAAATTTAGTCTCTCTGGGGGCTTGATCTGCCGCTGCGGCCGCCGTAGTGCCGGTTGTGGTGTTGGTTCAGGTGTCCGCGGTGTTGGTTCAGGTGCCAGGCCGTAGTCGCTCGAGTCGTCTGTAGTCCCTTCAGATTGTCAGGTGCGTGGTGGCGGCTCCTGGGGCTCAGGCGTGCTGTATACGGGGGCTAGGGGAGCGTGCTGTGGCCCTGGTGCTGTATGGACAATGTTGGGGGTTGGGGGTGTGGGGTTGTGGGTCATAGTGATCCCTGGGGCACCTGCAGGTGCCAGGTCTTGAATAGAGACCGTGTCCTCCCGCCTGTCGGGGTACGCCACATAGGCGTATTGGGGGTTGGCGTGGAGGAGTTGGACCCTTTCGACCAGGGGGTCCGACTTATGGGTCCTCACGTGCTTCTGGAGTAGGACAGGACCTGGGGACGTCAGCCACGACGGTAGTGAGGTCCCCGAGGAGGACTTTCTGGGGAAAACAAACATTCTTTCATGAGGGGTAGCATTGGTAACTGTGCAAAGGAGTGATCTAATCGAGTGAAGACCTTTAGATCTCAGAGCTAGTGAAACGGCCTTCCAGACTGTCGTGGTCTCCGTCTCTACCTGTCCGTTCCTCCTGGGGTTGTAGCTGGTGGTCCTACTCGAGGCTATGCCTTTGGAGAGCAGGTACTGTCGCAGCTCATCACTCATAAAGGAGGATCCCCGGTCGCTATGGATATAGCTAGGGAAACCAAACAGGGTGAAGAGGCTGTGCAGGGCCCTGACGACCGTGGCCGAGGTCATATCCGGGCAGGGAATAGCGAAGGGGAAACGTGAATGTTCGTCAATGACGTTGAGGAAGTATATGTTGCGGTCAGAAGAGGGGAAGGGGCCTTTGAAGTTGACGCTTAGGCGTTCAAAACGGCGGGTGGCTTTTATGAGGTGTGCTCTGTCTGGCCGATTGAAGTGGGTAGCACAGTGGTTAGCACTGCTCCTTCACAGCGCCAGGGTCCCGGGTTCGATTCCCGGCTCGGGTCACTGTCTGTGTGGAGTTTGCACATTCTCCTCGTGTCTGCGTGGGTTTCCTCCAGGTGCTCCGGTTTCCTCCCACAGTCCAAAGATGTGCGGGTTAGGTTGATTGGCCAGGTTAAAAAAATTGCCCCTTGGAGTCCTGGGATGCGTAGGTTAGAGGGATTAGCGGGTAAAATATGTGGGGGTAGGGCCTGGGTGGGATTGTGGTCGGTGCAGACTCGATGGGCCGAATGGCCTCCTTCTGCACTGTAGGGATTCTATGATTCTATGAAGTGCGGCTTGCACTCTGTGCAGACCTGGCAGTGTCTGGTTAAAGACCTGACTTCCTCAATGGAGTAGGGCAGGTTACGGGCTTTAATGCAGTGAAAATACCTGGTGACCCCCGGGTGGCAGAGGTCATTGTGGAGAGTCTGCAATTGGTCTATTTGTGCGCTGGCACATATTCCCCGGGACAGGGCATCTGGGGGCTCATTGAGCTTCCCGGGCCAGTATAAGATGTCGTAATTGTTGGTGGAGAGCTTGATTCTCCACCTCAATATTTTATTATTTTTGATCTTGCCCCGCTGCGTGTTATTAAACATGAATGCAACTGACCATTGGTCCGTGAGTAGGGTGAATCGTTTACCAGCTAAGTAGTGGCGCCAGTGCCGTACAGCTTCCACTGTGGCTTGGGCCTCCTTTTCGACAGAGGAGTGTCGAATTTCAGAGCCTTGGAGGGTTCGCGAGAAGAAGGCCAGGGTCTGCCCGCCTGGTTAAGGGTGGCGGCTAGGGCGAAGTCAGACGCATCGCTCTCCACCTGGAATGGGATGGATTCATCTACAGCGTGCATCGTGGCCTTCGCGATGTCAGCTTTGATGCGGTCGAAGGCCAGGCGGGCCTCTGCCGTCAGGGGAAAAGAGGTGGATTTGATGAGCGGACGTGCATTATCCGCATAATTGGGGACCCACTGGGCGTAATACGAGAAGAAGCCCAGGCATCTCCTCAGTGCTTTGAGGCTGGTGGGGAGGGGAAGTTCCAGGAGGGGACGCATGCGGTCGGGATCGGGACCGATGACCCCGTTTTCCACAACACAACCAAGGATGGCGAGGCGGTGTGTGCGGAATACGCACTTCTCCTTATTATAGGTCAGATTTAGGAGTGTGGCGGTGTGGAGGAATTTGTGGAGGTTTGTGTCGTGGTCCTGCTTATCATGGCCGCAGATGGTGACGTTATCCAGGTATGGGAAGGTGGCCCGCAGCCCGTTCTGGTCTACCATTCGGTCCATCTCACACTGGAAAACCAAGACCCCATTGGTGACGCCGAAGGGGACCCTAAGGAAATGATAGAGGCGGCCATCTGCCTCGAAGGCAGTATATTGGTGGTCCTCCGGGCGGATAGGGAGCTGGTGGTATGCAGATTTTAAGTCGATGGTGGAGAATACCCAATATTGCGCAATCTGATTAACGATGTCAGATATGTGGGGAAGAGGGTACGCATCCAGTTGCATGTAGCGGTTAATGGTCTGATTGTAGTCAATGACCATGCGATGTTTCTCCCCAGTCTTAACAACTACTACTTGGGCTCTCCAGGGGCTGGTACTGGCCTCAACGATCCCCTCCCCTGGGAGCCGTTGCACTTCGGACCTGATAAAAGCCCTGTCTCCAGCACTGTACCGTCTGCTCTTGGTGGCGATGGGCTTGCAGTCGGGGGTGAGATTTTCAAACAGTGAGGGAGGGGCGACTTTAAGGGTCGAGAGGCTGCAGGTTGTGCGCGGTGGGCGATCTAAGAACTGCTGATTGCAAACGGAGAGCAGGGGAAAAGGCCCATTATACTCCATGGTGACACTCTGAAGGTGACTCAGGAAATCTAGCCCCGAGTATGGCAGCGCAGAGTTGTGGCAGCACGAGGAGCCTGAGATTTTTGTACACTGTGCCCCGTACAGTCAGGGTCGCCACGCAGTACCCGAGGACATCCATCGAGTGGGACTTTGAAGCCATGGAGATCGTTTGCTTCACTGGCAGTACTGGAAGGGCGTAGCGACTCACTGTGTTAGGGTGAATAGAGCTCTCCGTACTCCCACAGTCAAATAAACAGTTTGTGATGCGACCGTTTACCTCGATGTCCATCATGGACCTGGCGAGTTGGTGAGGCCTGGGTTGGTCAGCGTAATCGAAGCCACTGTTGGATTTTGCGAGTAGTCGCATGCGGCTGATGGCATCCAAGATGGCGGCCCGCACGGCCCACACACGGCTGATGGTGTCCAAGATGGCAGCCCGCACGGCTCACACACGGCTACCAGCGCCCAAGATGGCGGCCCCCGCAGGTCGCGCGGGGCGCTACTGGGCTTGGACGTTGATTTCACTCTGCATACCTTCACGTAATGGCCCTTCTTTCCACACCCGGAGCAGATCGCATCCTTCACCGGGCAACGTTGTCGGGGGTGCTTACCCAGGCTGCAGAAGTAGCACTTCGGGCCTCCAGAGACTGCCACAGCGGTCGGGTCATTGGTGGGACGTGGCGTGGCGCAGGCCTGCGGCCCTCCCAAGTCCAAAGGTGGCGGCGGCCACGGTGTCCACGATGCGCCCCCGTGGTCGGGGGTGTGGGCCTCGAGATTACGGAAGGCCACCTCTAACGAGTCGGCAAGCGCCACAGTCTTTTGTAGGTCAAGCCCACCCTGTTCCAGCAGTCGTTGTCAGATATAGTTTGACCTGATACCCGTGACATAGGCATCTCTGACTAAGTCCTCAGTGTTTTGGGCGGCTGTTACGGTCTTGCAGTTGCAGGCCCTGCCAAGTGCTCGCAACGCATGCAGGAATTGATCACCCGATTCTCCTGCGAGTAGCCAGAAGATGTCTGGCGTAGATTTCATTAGACTGTTTGTTGTACTGGCCTTTTAAAAGTTCGATTGCATCCTTGTAAGTTTCAGTTCTCTAATCATCGAGAATACTTGATCGCTTACCCGGGCGTGGGGCACGTGTAGCTTGTCGGTTTCGGTCCGGACGACGGAGGAGGAGGTGAGGAAAGTTTCGAAACATCGCAGCCAGTGATCGAAGCTGTTAGAGGCTCCTACAACTTGAGGGTCCAGTTCGAGTTTGGCGGGTTTTAGTATCTGCTCCATCCCAAAACTTTTGCTAATAAAATTGATGCACCATCAATCAAGCAAAGACTAGTTTATATACAAGAACAAATAGGCTTTTATTAGCAAAAGACTTGGAGCACACCCATGCCGATGAACTGGTCCAGACTGAGGCAGGGGGGTGGGGAGCAGTCGCCTTTACCTGGACCGGGGGGGGAGGAGTCTCGGGTAGGGCCGGCAGGGATGCGTCTAGGCATATCACATATACAGGTAATAAGCTAACAGTGGTTTACCACACCCCAGGACCCTCCCCCCTCTCCCCCCACCCCCGCTCCCCCGCATCACCCTTCGCCCATTCCCCCACCACCCTCCCCCCTCTCCTTCCAGTATAACTCTCATCCTATTTCCAGTTCTCTTCAACTCTGACAAAGGGTCATCTAGACTGAAACGCTGGCTCTATTCTCTCTCCACAGATGCTGTCAGGCCTGTTGAGATTTTCCAGCATTTTTCTGTTTTTGTTTCAGATTCCAGCATCCGCAGTAATTTAATTTTACCTCCTGTATCTTTCCCCCTATCCCTTCATACGTTCAGGTTAATGATTACGTGTCACAAAGCATTTATAGGTTTTCCCATCTATAAGAGCCGAATAATTTCATCACAGCTGAAATGTCAGCTTTGAAAGTATGCATCGCACTTACACCTGATTGACTCACCTTTCATATTCATAAAATAACAACAAATCTTAACTTCCTTCAGCAACAGCAATTAACTTCTAATTGATCACAGGATGTGCAGGGAGTTCCAAGCAGCTGTTCACCTAAAGTTGGAATCCCTCAGCAACAACAATTAGCTGACATTGAGCCGAAGGTGCACTCATTTGGGGCCCTTCCCACAGAGAGTACACTTTATGGTTTTAAAGGAACAGGTCACTTTAGCACAGCAGCATCTTAGCAGCAGACAGTTTATCTCAATATACTCCCCTTACGTCTATTCCCAAAGGTTTATGAAAATTTACATGTCCCACTTATTATTTTAATAAAACATTGTGTTTACATGGCATAATGCCCCTGCTGTTACCAAACAGTGGAGACTCGTAGAAACATAGAAGATAGGAGCAGGGGGAGACCATTCGGCCCTTCGAGCCTGCTCCGCCATTCATCACAATCATGGCTGATCAGCCAACTCGATAGCCTAATCCTGCTTTCTCCCCATAACCTTTGATCCCATTCGCCCCAAGTGCTATATCCAGCCACCTCTTGAATACATTCAATGTTTTGGCATCAACTTCTTCCTGTGGTAATGAATTCCACAGGCTCACCACTCTTTGGATGAAGAAATGTCTCCTCAACTCCGTCCTAAATGGTCTACCCCAAGTCCTCAAATTGTGACCCCTGGTTCTGGACTCCCCCACCATTGGGAACATCGTCCCTGCATCTACCCTGTCTAGTCCCATTAGAATTTTATAAGTCTCTATGAGATCCCCCCTCATTCGTCTGAACTCCAGCGAAAACAATCCTAACCTGGTCAATCTCTCCTCTTACATCAGTCCCGCCATCCCCGGAATCAGCCTGGTCAGACTCGAACTTACCAGACGCAATGTTGCAGCAAATCATTCAGCATAACACAAACATCTTACATTTAGTGTTGATACTATCTGCCTATGTTCTGTTTGGACAATATTACTGCTTGCTGTTGGTTTTCATGTCAAGGTTCCAACAACTGTTTCTTCTAACAGGGTTAAAGAATACTTCTGTAAAGAATGCGTTTATACCATTTAGAAGTGAAGGAAATAGGAGTTCTCAGACTGATTTCCCTTTGTTTAGGGTGTTTCTGTTGCACCTTCCCTAAAGAAGTGGGAAGGCCTAAAGAGTGGTTTGGGGGGGAGAATCATGGGAATTTGGTGCTGCCACCTTGTTCCCATGATTTGCAGCGGAGCGCTGCCTCTGCATGGATTCGAAATAGAATGTGGTTCAGTCAGCCTTCTACTCTTAAAGAAAGTCTGTCCTTTCGAGAGGGAAGTTGCACTGAATGATATAGCTGTAATTTAAAACATGTGGAATTAAACACCAGGGTTTTGTGAGGGTTTGAGAGTGGCGCATGTTGCATTAGAGGCATTGGAGATGGGAATGAGGAGGAGGAGGGAGAAATCATGGTTCCATGATTCGGGATGGGGGGGAGGTGCCGGAGACCTCACACTTAGAAGGGAGTGAGAGCAGAGATTTCAATACCCCACACCTGACCCTGAGCGCTTGGCAGCAATTCTTCATGTAGGTTGTCAAGTTAGCCATTCACCTTCCAGTGACATTTCCTGCCGCTGACCTGTCAGCTGTTCGGTGCTCCGCACTCCCATCGCTCATCCACCAGCAACCCCTGGACTCACACCTAACATCCTGATACTTCAACTCACCCCCATACACCGACTGCTGCCAGCCTCATCTTCACCTCTCACTGCCTCTAGATACCTCCAGTTATCCAGCTATGGTAGACGTATCACCCAAAGACAATGCTACATAATCACTGAGATTCTGTCCTCTTTCTTGAAGGACAATAAAATAAGCAGAACAGAAGCAGCAGGGGACAAGGTTCCTACATCTCCTGAGTCCTAAAGAGGAGAAAGGTCTCAGAATCATGGGATTGGCTGTACTCAAATCCTTAACAGCCAGCATCACTGAGAACATTCCGGATGATGGGTATGTTCCTGCCCTAAGCCCTCCTCAGCTCCCAGCTCACCCTCACCCTGTTATCTGGCAGAACGGACAAGCCGCTGATGGTCCCATCATCGACCCATCCCAGCCCCCGCCCTCACAGCAGCCTTCCCGCTCTGAGTTCCTGGCTTCAGACCCTGGGGAACTGCTGCCCGGCCAATGACAGCAGCTCCAGGAGGAGAGAGAGAGAGAGAGAGAGCAGCAGCACAGCACTGATCAAGAGGGCCTGTTGCTTGATGGGACATTCACAGCCACCAGTTCACATCCTGGCACTGAGAGCAGCTTGGACTCTGCCACTGCATTAGGATCAGCGCACGCTCAGACAGTGAGCGTGATTGGCAGCAGTAATGCCAGCGATAAAGGGTGGCTCATTTGTCTGCTCCCTGGGGGACGAGCTTGTAGATGGGTTCAGCCACAGGGGGCTCAGAGGAGGGTCTTGATGGGGCGACAGACAGAACACTGCTGGGTGTACACAGTGAGAGCTGGCTGCAGCATGGTCCTATCAGAAAGCTCCCTGCCCCTGTCAGGGCTCATGGTCGAATAACTGCGTTGGCACAAGACCACAGGGGTCAGCCCTCTCCTCGGTTTGACCCCACCGTTGTGTTGCTGATTGAGAGGCACTGCCACCTCCATACCCGCTGCAGTCTGTGATTGGACAGGTCACCAACTCCTCTACCCTCCCCGAGAGGGTGCAGCAACACTCTCTACCAAATCCAAAGGCTCAATATAAAACCTCTAAAGGAACTCCAGGGAGCTCTGCGAAACTTGGCAAAAGCAAAAGTTTCTCAAAATCAACTCAGCTGCAAGTTGGATGCCTGGCCTTTTAAATAGCATTGGCTCACCTCGCTGTTCAGCGTATGTTTTGTGCAGAGGAGCAAACAAATTCATTCATTGGATCTGAGCGATACAGATTAGGAAGTTTAGTATCTACCAGCCACAGTGTGATATCAAGGCAGTGCTGAATCGAATGCTTCTTGCACACTCAGAAGATACCAGCATGAGACCTCTTCTCTAGAATGTGAGCTGTGCTGGAAGTGGTTGGCAGTAACGTGACTCCCAGCACAAGATCATTAGGTTTCCAGTGGTATCTTGGAAACTGCAGTGAGAATGCAGGTGGTAATTACTGGGCTGCCTAACTGCCAAAGGGAAACCAAGCTATCAGAACAATTTGTAATTTATATTTTATTACCAGAAGGTATCTGCACTGAAATCAGGAGTAAGAAATCCAATATCATATTTGGAAGTCTTGAATATTCAATTAAAATATTTACTGAGAAAAGAAAACCTAAACATACACAATTACAGTTTTACAGTTAAATTTAGTCTTACAACATTTCCCAAAAGATTTCTACTTAGTTAGACTCACAAATAAACACCCCTTTTCCAAGAAACAGTCTTTCTAGATTGTTAATCTATAAAAATTCCAGTAATATTACTGCAAGGCACCCACTGTTGCCATAGGGGAAGTATTTCACAAGGCTTCTCCCTCCCTCTCATTTGACACTGGGAATCCAAAGCTTGTAACAAAACCTTGCTTTCCAGAACAAAAATAAACTGCTCTGAGGTTGGCTAGAGGCTGCGTATTTTACATGCTTGCCCTCGCATGGCATATTCTTTCGGATATCACATGGCTTCTCCTAATATAGATTTCAATCTTTCCTTAAATATGTTTTTCCTCTTTCATTTTTAAACCCATCATTCTTAACTTTACCTTTCCCAGAATACAAAAATCTTCCATGTTGTTTCTATGGCTACTACTTTTGGGAAAAGTACATTTTATAACTTTGCTTTATTTGTTTATGGTTTTCGCCAGCTGTAAATCTTCCTTTTATTACTCTTTACTAAAACACAAATTTATTTTTATCTCCTCATGCAAATTTCTACCCATGTTGTTTGCGGCGTCCCACCTTAGCACTGCTCATCTCCACTTCAAATGCCAGCTTTTACACCGAACCCTTTTGATGATTTAAACCTTGCAGTCTGACTGCCTTCAGTTTAATTAAATTAGTTATAAACACACGCAACATACACACAGCCCCAGAAGCCTGATACACTATCTCACAGCAATATTGGAAAAATTAATATTTCTTTCCAAAACCAAATTCACGCCCAATAACCTTTTAATTGTTATCCATTTGTAAGTACTGACCTGACTATTTATAATAAAATGGTTTATTATGTCACTAATATAAATTCATTCCCCACCAATTCCTTGCAAGTTTTTTGCGTCATCAAAAATATACCTCAGTGATTTTGGTATTTTTGTTTTGTCCCACACTCGCTCTAGATCTGCTTGGTTGACATCTCGCAGTTCTGTTGTGTGACAAAACACCAGATTGCATTAAACTCTAAAAGCATAGAATGTCAGCTGATTAAGTTAGAATATAAATCATTAAAAACCACAGTAAGTTAAACTCTTGTGTTTAAAAATTCTGACCACTTAGCCCACTTTAATAAACTCCCTGAGAACATAAATGTTTATCTTTTTCATATATTTAATCCTTCCACTTGTATTGGCTTAATCTATAGACTCATTATACGGTTAAAAATACAGAAAGACTTGTATCAATTGCAATGCAAATGCAATTTGTTTACTGAAATCTTTCAACATTTTTTATTCAGGATGTACAGATTGTAGAACTCAGAATGTTAGAAATATGGCAGACCAGCTGTCTGTTCCAGTTTGGTTCCATATGTCTTTATACTTGTGATAATCTGCAGTCGGGGTATTAATACACATGACTTTTAAGAGATACAGGTTCTCTGAATGTTTCCTGTTTGCACATTTTTCCGTGAAATGTAACCTTTATCCATGTTTAAAAATGCAATGTTTTGTTTGAATAATTTTCTCTATTAATGACACCCAGAATCATTGTTACATCTAAGCTTATACCAATAATCAGTAATGTAAAATTGTATGTAGCATATAATATGACAAACTGACATATTAAAATAAATGCAACGCGTCTATAATGTGTATCTTACACTGCTTCAAAAAATCATTGACCTGTGGACGTATTATGTTCCCACTTGTACCTAACAGTACACTAACCCCTTTCATTCTACAATGTTTAAAATATGTAAAACTAAGATTAAATATTGAGAAATTAGTGTTCAATACTATATGGATGTGTCCAGTATGAATTATTGATGTTCCAATGAGCATGGCTCCTGGTTTCAACAATGACTGACTTTCAAACCTACAAACAAGTGAATGTCATCAGTTCTCAGCCAACCTATTAGATCGCCAGTTTAGTATTTGCTGTCACAGGGAAACTGACATCCCCACAGCCCTATCCTAATAAAGGTTCACCTTTGTTTTTGCTAGTAGCACTAAAGTCGCTAAATAAATATTTCTCAAATAAGAGCAATGCATGTGTCAATTTTTAATACCAATTGAAAGCTCATAGGGGTAAATTTTCTCATTCTGCCTGCCATGGGAATCATAGTGGCGGCATGGTGGCACAGTGGTTAGCACTGCTCCCTCACAGCACTAGGGACCAGGGTTCAATTCCTGGCTTGGGTCACTGTGTGTTTGGAGTTTACACATTCTCCCAGTGTCTGTGTGGGTTTCTTCCGAGTTCTCTGGTTTCCTCCCACAGTCCAAAGATGTGCGGGTTGGGTGGATTGGCCATGCTAAATTGCTTCTTGGTGTCAGGGGGACTAGTTAGGGTAAATGCACGGGGTTAAGGGGATAGGGCCTGGGTGGGATTGTGGTTGATGCAGACTCAATGGGCCAAATGGCCTCCTTCTGCACTGTAGGACTCTATGATTCTATTCTATGATTCTATAGAAGGTGAAGGACGGACCATGGAAAGGTCGTTGACCTTGGGCAGGATTTTCCGGTTTCGGGATGAGCGAGGCCAGAAAATCTTGCCCATAATTTTTAGAGATTAGTATATAAGGATAAAGGTTTGTTTGAAAAAGTCATGTTCCACTTGTTGATGGGAGAGGGGAGGAATTTGAACAACAACACAATAGTTTGAACAATGATGGGTGAATATTGTGCCAAGGAACCTCTTGTAAGCACTGATCTCCAACAGATTTGACTCTGAATCTTCTTATTCAGAATAAGGTTACAACTAAAGAAGGTTAGGGACAGGAAGATACCGGCAGGAGCACACACAGCTACCAGATTCCAGGAAGGAGTTATAACGCAAAGTGTCAACAAATCCCAACATCCTCCCATTGATCTTCACCCAAAACATCAGGTGCTAATCTCAGTCTTTAGATCCTTTACTGGGGCTCAATCTTCAAAAATCCGAAATCCTTTAATACTTTTAAAAAATAGTGTCAGGATATAAAACTGCAGCTTACGTGGGGCCCTGATGACAGCAACCAAAGTAGGAAGATGCACCGTCGACAGATTGTGTACAAAATACAAGCAAAAAAAACCGTAAATGAGGAGACACTGAAAGGGAAAGAAGATGAAGCTGTAAATACATTAGGCTGGAACATTCTCCAGCTAGGATCCCAGCAATTACACTGCAACATACTCACTGGGACCTTACAGGAATGCTTGGGTCACTGGGAGGACACTTCATTTACATGCAACCACTACATACATCATCATAACCAAATTGTTGGAAATTTCAGTGTCTGCTGCCCTCAGAGCCAACCCAACTTCATTTCAAATTGCTCTTCCTCTATTGCTTCCTTTGTCCAGGTCTTCCACCTCCAATGGAACTCACAGGTGCCACTCTCACTTCATTGAATGTGCCACTCTCCAACCTTATACCAGGTCCCATGAGGGCAGGAATGCAATCCAGTTCAGAGACTCTCTTCTCCTGGCCTCTCCTCAAGATGTGGCACCTTGTGCCATTGCCCTCGAAGGCGTAGGTAGAGATTTTTATGAAGGCCAATAATGAATTCCCAGACTTTAGGTTGCAGCCACGTGTATCAGGGTTCCAGACTATTTTTAGGAAGCTCCACTGTATTCTTGCTTGAGTTACACCAGATTGATTCAGTAAACCCATCCCCAATATTTATAAAATATGGGCTGAATTTGCATTTTTAAGAATGCTGAAATTGCATTAAAGTTGAAAAAGTATTTGACTTGTAGCACAGAACTTGAGTATTGCTGAAAATAAAAACATGTTTTGTCAAAGCTTTTCATCTTGTACTTATCAGAACATTCACAAGAATACAATGTAAAGGAAATCAACAAATGTTTATTGTATGAGAAGAGAGTGCTGATTATTCCATAAGTGAACTCTGATTTGCAGAGGCGTTGCCATGAAGAATGTACCAGTTGATGGTGACTGACAGTTGATTCTGAGGATTTTTTGAAATTTATACCAGGCAGCTTGAGTCTGATTTGTCAATGCATTGTCCTGAGGAATGAACCAGTGAATGACTATCACTTATTCTGTTTATCTGAAACAGGTGTAATGTGTGTACCAGTTCTTTCTGTCTGCAAAAAACAGGACCCTCTGTTTAATACATGTAGCTTCCAGTCCTCACAAAGATATCACACTGCAAGCTCAACTGACAATTTTAATTGTTTGTCAGTGTAATTCTTAACTCACTGAGGATTATTTAGCAAATGTTGTCCAATCACAGAATTATAACTGATGTTGAACACTGTGCCTTGCAAGTATGGGCTGTTTGGGTACAGTCCATACTTCACCCATTGTGAACAGCAATTGGGACATGCTGTTGAATACAACCCAACAGTCTTTGATATGTACAGCCTACATACCTGGCATCACATCGGCACTGAGATTTATATCCCATATTACTCATTTGTATGATAGGCAGATCATCTTCTGTGCTTGACAGCAGCATCATGTTAGTGGCAAATATTCTCATGTTGTTACTGGGTGGATCAGCTAATGGACAAAACCCTGTTCTTGGCAGACAGAACGAACATGTATACACATTGCATCTGTCTCAGCCAAGCAAAATAAGTCCCAGCCATTCGCCGGTTCATTCCTCAGTGCATTGCCTTGACCAATCAGAGTCAAGCTGCCTGGCTTAAATTTAATGCTTCGCGGTTAACTGTGGCATTATCCATACCAATGCTTCTGCCAATCAGAATCCACTTGCCAACCAGTCTCTCTTCTCATATATTAAAAAAATGTTGATTTCCTTTACATTGTATTCTTGCTAATGTCCTGATGAGTGCAGGATGAAAATCTTTGACAAAATGTCGCCTTCTTTAAATAATACTGAAATAGTATTATTAAAGTTGTTCAGAATAATCTTCAGCCATGGATAGAACATTCAATCTCAATAGCATCCAAATAACATGGTTGATGTGAAGTTTGTGTTGCTTTCTTTGGAAGTAAAGCGTGGTCTAAAAGCAGATTATATTGTGCCTATTCCATCCAACATGTGTCTTAACGGAAGCTTGGGAACAGTTCTCGCAGCTGCATTGGTGACGTTACTAATTAAGTGCCAGTTGATGCCAAGTTATTTACATTTATGAGATGAATCTGTGCCCACTTGGAATTGGCTTGAGATCATTTTATGTCAGAACCATGAAATGTCATCCCGGTGGGAAAACAAACTTCTATCCCATCGGCAAAACCAAATGCAAATCCCAGAAATGGGACAGATTTTTAACTTTAGTTTCTAGGCATTAGGGATATCCCAAGTGCAACTGGAAAGGGAGATCATGCAGAGGGGATGATACAAGCAAGAGAACATGCTGAATTTTCCTTCCACTTTAGTTAATGAGAATTGAGGGAGGATCTGTAAGGGCTTTGCAATCCACCCAGTGATTTTCCCCCTCCTGACTCTGCTTTAGTGATGCTTAATGCCTAAAGTCAACCTCAGTTTAATAATTAATTACATGCGAGACTGGTTTAAAGTACTCTACTACCAGCACGATCCACTTCATCCCAAAAGCATTCATGATTATTTTTCATATATTTACTATCAGCTACTCTACACGTGAATGGAAAAGCGTCCAGCAGTGAGGTTGCTCCCAACAGTGTGGTAGATAATTACATGGGCATCATCAAGATGTCACCATCAAGGTTTGCATTGCTACATGAGTACTTGGTAACTTGAAAATAATGTATTTTGTTGTTGAGATGCACACATTCTGTGTGATTGCTGACCCAGTGTGAGCCTTGCCAATCTTATTCAATAATGTCTCATTTATCACAAATGTCTTCCACAAGTTTCAGAACTTTAAGATACCCTGAGTATGTTGATTATTGAATGCAATAAGATCAGTAATTAAGGTTTGTCAATTCAAGACAACTGAACATTGTTGATTATCTGTTAGAAGCTGCGAATCCTGTGGTGAGGAACTCACCTCCTGACTCCCCAAAGCCTGTCCACCATCTACAAGGCACAAGTCAGGAGTGTGATGGAATACTTGCCTTGATGGATAGGTACAGGGGAAATGTTAGGGGGAAGTTTTTCACACAGAGGGTGGTGGGCGAGTGGAATCGGCTGCCGTCAGTGGTGGTGGAGGCAAACTCAATAGGGTCTTTTAAGAGACTCCTGGATGAGTACATGGGACTTAATAGGATGGAGGGTTATAGGTAGGCCTAGAAGGTAGGGATATGTTCGGCACAACTTGTGGGGCCGAAGGGCCTGTTTTGTGCTGTAGTTTTTCTATGTTTTTAACACGCAAGAAGCTTGACACTATCCAGGACAAAGCAGCCCATTTTATTGGCACCACATCTACAAACATCCACTCCCTCCACCACCACACTCAGTGGCTGCAGTGTATACTATCTACAAGATGCACTGCAGGAATTCACCAAGGATCCTTAAACAGCACCTTCCAAACCTACCACCATTTCCATCTAGAAGGACAAGGTTGTGAAAACAGGACCAGTTTATGTCAGAACCTGTTGGGGGAGATGCTTTTCGACCATCTGAACACAGTGACCAGTTCACCGCAATTGATGTGATTGGAGCTTTATCTGAATGGCTGTGTAACTGGCTTCAAGGTGGTCACTGGCATTTGTTCAATGGTCCTCGCATTGAATCAGGATGTGTGGTGGAGACTTTGCTGATTTCTCTGGCATTGTTATGTATTGCTGTTACACAATTCAGGTCTCACTGTTGCAGTGTGGTCTCAATAACTGCTCTGAGCACGAAGACTTCTCCTGACTTGCAAGGGTATTTGTTAAACTCTCGTTGCTGCAGTTTCTAAAAGGCTGAACTAATTCTGCTCATCTACTGCTGGATTCCTTGTCAACGGTGGCCAATCAGGAGAGATGGCTGCTGAGGTTTGGGAAGAGGGAAGGTTGAGGAATGGAAGGTATGAAAACAGATAGCACAGCTGAGGTACTGACTGAGTGCTTTGTTTCTGTCATTACCAAGAGAGAAGATACTACTCAAGTCATGATGAAAGCGAAGGTAATTCAGACACTCGGATTAAAATTGTTAAGGAGGAAGTATTATAGAGGCTATCTGTACTTGGAGCGGGACAAATGTTGTGACTTTGTTTAAAAAGGGCTGCAGAGAAAAGCCTGGGAACTACAGGCCAGTGAGCCTCACATCTGTGGTGGGTAAATTGTTGGAAGGTATTTTGAGTGACAGGATCTACAGGCATTTAGAGACGCAAGGACTGATTAGGGACAGTCAGCATGGCTTTGTGAGTGGAAAATCATGTCTCACAAATTTGATTGAGTTTTTTGAAGACATAACCAAGAAAGTAGATGAGGGCAGTGCAGTTGATGTTGTCTACATGGACTTTAGCAAGGCCTTTGACAAGGTACTGCATGGTAGGTTGTTGCATAAGGTTAAATCTCACGGGATCCAGGGTGAGGTATCTAACTGGATACAAAATTGGCTTCTTGACAGAAGCCAGAGGGTGGTTGTAGAGAGTTGTTTTTCAAACTGGAGGCCTGTGACCAGCGGTGTGCCTCAGGGATCAGTGCTGGGTCCACTGTTATTTGTCATTTATATTAATGATTTGGATGAGAATATAGTTAGTAAGTTTGCAGATGACACCAAGATTGGTGGCATAGTGGACAGTGAAGAAAGTTATCTCCAATTGCAAAAGGATATTGATCAATTGGGCCAGTGGGCTGAAGAATGGCAGATGGAGTTTAATTTAGACAAATGCGAGGTGATGCATTTTGGTAGATTGAAACAGGGCAGGACTTACTCAGGTAATGGCAGGGCGTTGGGGATAGTTACAGAACAAAGAGATCTCGGGGTACATGTTCATAGCTCCTTGAAAGTGGAGTCATAGGTGGACAGAGTGGTGAAGAAGGCATTTGGCATGCTTGGTTTCATCGGTCAGAACATTGAATACAGGAGTTGGAATGTCTTGTTGAAGTTGTACAAGACATTGGTAAGGCCACACTTGGAATACTGTGTGCAGTTCTGGTCACCCTATTATCGAAAGGATATTATTAAACTAGAAAGAGTGCAGAAAAGATTTACCAGGATGTTACCGGGACTTGATGGTTTGAGTTATAAGGAGAGGCTGGGTAGACTGGGACTTTTTTCTCTGGAGCGTAGGAGGCTGAGGGGTGATCTTATAGAGTCTATAAAATAATGAGGGACACAGATCAGCTAGATAGTCAATATCTTTTCCCAAAGTTAGGGGTCTAAAACTAGAGGGCATAGGTTTAAGGTGAGAGGGGAGAGATACAAAAGTGTCCAGAGGGGCAATTTCTTCACACAGAGGGTGGTGAGTGTCTGGAACAAGCTGCCAGAGGTAGTAGTAGAGGCAGGTACAATTTTGGCTTTTAAAAAGCATTTAGACAGTTACATGGGTAAGATGGGTATAGAGGGATATGGCTAAATGCCGGCAATTGGGATTAGTTTAGGGGTTTTAAAAAAAAAGGGTGGCATGGACAAGTTGGGCCGAAGCGCCTGTTTCCATGCTATAGACCTTGATGACTCTAATTCAGGAAAGCCAGCGTGGATTTCTTAAGGGCAAATTGTGTTTAGCTAATTTGCTGGAGTTTTTGATGAGCTAACAAAGAGGGTTGATGAGGGTAATGCTGTTGATGTGGATTACAGGGACTTTCAAAATGCATTCGATGCAGTTTCACAGCCTAGTCTTGTGAGAAAAGTTATAGCTTATGGAACGACAGGGACAGTGGAAAAATGGATATGAAATTGACTGACTGACGGGAAACAGAGAGCAGTGGTTCACAATGTTTTTAGGCTAGGGGAAGGTTTGTAGTTTGGGACCCTTGCTTTTCCTGATATATATTCATGTTCCAGGGGACAATTTCAAAATTTGTGGATGATACGAAACTTGGAAGCATTGTGAACTGTGAGGAGGATATTGTAGAACTTCAAAAAGACATGCGCAGGTTGGTAGAATAGGTGGAGATGAATTATAATGCGGAAAAATGTGAAATAATTCTTTCTGGTTGAAAGAACATGGAGAGTCAATATAAAATAAAGGGTACATTATAAAGGGGGTGCAGGAGCAGAGGAACCTGGGCGTACATGTGCAAACATCATTGAAGGTGGCAGGACAGGTGGAGAAAGCAGGTAATAAAGTATACAGTATTGTGGGCTTTATTAGGGGCACAGAGTACAAGAGCAAGGAGGTTATGTTAAACATGCATAAGATACTGGTTCGGACTCAGTTGGAGTACTGGATTCAGTTCTGGATGACACACTTTAGGAAAGGTACGAAGGCCTTGGAGCGAGTACAGAAGAGGCTGGTGAATGGTTCTGGGATGGGAGAATTCCACCCTTTATTCCTAAATTAGATCCTGTGGAAGTCCAAAGTCTGAGAAACCGGTGTGTCTTTCCTGCAGGGTGTTTCCAGTGAGAGCTTCATCAATGAATTCATTTACTCCTGGGGCAAGACACAACAAAGATAATGAAGCGGCAGCATATGTTGTAATCTCTGCTTCACGGATTTAAGATGGAGCTTTGACATTGCCGATTGTCACAATATTCACTGGTCAGATGTATGAAAGAGAAACCACAGACAGAGCTGGAAGCTCAGGCTTTGTAACTTGTGTTTAGTTAACTTTCTTGTGTCTCTGTGTGAAGTGAGCCTTATGAACTCACTTTATGATGTAAGCCAGGATTCTTATTGTAAATAGAAGTGATAAAACTCTCACAACAGAGGTTTTGCAGCTTTCATCACTTGAGAACTCAGTGTTGAGGACTATTGATCCTGAAATTGATGGGGTTTTCCACGGGGGTTGCTTGTTTGTTCTGCTCTGTTGTCACTGGAGTAGTTAAAGCTCTGTTTGTTTATTTTACTGTGAATGGCTCTTAATGGATTAGGGTGCTGGTGCTTTGGCCAAAAGCAGTAAGTGACCTTTGAAAGTATCCACGGCCAGTCTTAGAAAGCAAGTGAAAAAGTGTCCACTTGTAAGAGTCTAGTACTTCAGAAGGGGAAACTGATACTTAACTGCCTGAAAAATAAGGAAGGAGGAATGTAAATACATTGTGCTCAAGACTGTTCGAGTTGCTTTTGTCATCAACATACCATTCCTGAGATGTAGCAACAGCCCGTGTAGTCCTGTAACGCAGTTCATTCTGCATTCACAATCTATGTAAGAAGTTTAACAACACCAGGTTAAAGTCCAACAGGTTTATTTGGTAGCAAAAGGGACTTTAACCTGGTGTTGTTAAACTTCTTACTGTGTTTACCCCAGTCCAACGCCGGCATCTCCACATCTTCACAATCTATAGCAGTTTACTGTGTCAGAATCTGGTTGGTATGAACGATTGTTCCATAAACTCGGCAAGTGAAGCAACTCCAAAGTTACAATCAGCGTACAATTGGCCATTTAAGTTATTGCACATAGACAGCCCCGCAAATATATTAAAAGTGGCAGCACATTGAAATAAATCACACACTCAAGCCAAAAACATTGAGAAGGAAAGTTGTTACCAACCTGAAACTTTTCTACATTGGAACACGGGACACAGCTTGGTTCATTGGAGTACAGCAATTAACTTTAACAAGCTCAGAACTTCATGAGATGGATTGTCTGGGAAATTAGCAACTTTTAAAAATCTGGATAAAAATGAAATTGCACCATTCCCCCCGTCACTGCTCCTCAGTGGCACTCCAGGTCTCCTGGTGTCATTCCAGGGAATGGTTGCATGTGGGTGGGAATTTGTCACAAGCTCATGAGTATCTGCTCACAAGTATAAGATCACATTCAATCCCGCTAGGGGACAGCAAGGGGATGGAAGCAGCCTCTGGTGAGTGCAAAGAGTGGCAACATAAACTGATGGAGGAGGGACTTTGTGTTTTAACAGGAACTGATGGAGGAGAGTGAAAACGTGTGTGTTCTGAAAGAGGAAGGAGAGTTACAAGGTGGAGCAGACAGGGCCAAGGAAGAGGAGTGTTCCTGTAAGAGGGCAGGAAAGACAGCCAATGTGACAAGTGAGGCTTTGGGCCGGGATATTGCTTGTTTATTTCCGAGTGAGTATGGGAGTATTTGGGTGTGGTAGAATATTTTATTTTTATAATATACTTTTCCTGCTTTCGTGTCGGCCACAACTCAGTCACCTCTGAGTCAGAAGATTATGTGTTCAACTCTCACTCCAGGACTTTGAACTTAAGGCTGACACTCCAGTGCAGTACTGAGGGAATGCTGCAGTGTCGGAGGTGCTGTCACTCACAGTGCAGTATTGAGGGAGTGCTGCAGTGTCGGAGGTGCTGACACTCACAGTGCAGTACTGAGGGAATGCTGCAGTGTTGGAGGTGCTGACGCTCCAGTGCAGTACTGAGGGAGTGCTGCAGTGTTGGAGGTGCAGACACTCACAGTGCAGTACTGAGGGAGTGCTGCAGTGTTGGAGGTGCTGACACTCACAGTGCAGTACTGAGGGAATGCTGCAGTGTTGGAGGTGCTGACGCTCCAGTGCAGTACTGAGGGAGTGCTGCAGTGTTGGAGGTGCTGACACTCACAGTGCAGTACTGAGGGAATGCTGCAGTGTTGGAGGTGCTGACACTCACAGTGCAGTACTGAGGGAATGCTGCAGTGTTGGAGGTGCTGACACTCACAGTGCAGTACTGAGGGAGTGCTGCAGTGTTGGAGGTGCTGACACTCACAGTGCAGTACTGAGGGAATGCTGCAGTGTTGGAGGTGCTGACGCTCCAGTGCAGTACTGAGGGAGTGCTGCAGTGTCGGAGGTGCTGATACTCACAGTGCAGTACTGAGGGAATGCTGCAGTGTCGGAGGTGCTGACACTCACAGTGCAGTACTGAGGGAGTGCTGCAGTGTTGGAGGTGCTGACGCTCCAGTGCAGTACTGAGGGAGTGCTGCAGTGTCGGAGGTGCTGATACTCACAGTGCAGTACTGAGGGAATGCTGCAGTGTCGGAGGTGCTGACACTCACAGTGCAGTACTGAGGGAGTGCTGCAGTGTCGGAGGTGCTGACACTCACAGTGCAGTACTGAGGGAGTGCTGCAGTGTCGGAGGTGCTGACACTCACAGTGCAGTACTGAGGGAGTGCTGCAGTGTCGGAGGTGCTGACGCTCCAGTGCTGTACCGAGAGAGTGCTGCAGTGTTGGAGGTGCTGACGCTCCATTGCTGTACTGAGGGAGTGCTGCAGTGTTGGAGGTGCTGATGCTCCAGTGCAGTACTGAGGGAGTGCTGCAGTGTTGGAGGTGCTGACACTCACAGTGCAGTACTGAGGGAGTGCTGCAGTGTTGGATGTGCTGACACTCACAGTGCAGTACTGAGGGAGTGCTGCAGTGTCGGAGGTGCTGACACTCATAGTGCTGTACCGAGGGAATGCTGCAGTGTCAGAGGTGCTGATACTCACAGTGCAGTACTGAGGGAGTGCTGCAGGGTCAGAGGTGCTGATACTCACAGTGCTGTACCGAGGGAATGCTGCAGGGTCAGAGGTGCTGATACTCACAGTGCAGTACTGAGGGAGTGCTGCAGGGTCAGAGGTGCTGATACTCACAGTGCTGTACCGAGGGAATGCTGCAGGATCAGAGGTGCTGATACTCACAGTGCAGTACTGAGGGAGTGCTGCAGGGTCAGAGGTGCTGATACTCACAGTGCAGTACTGAGGGAGTGCTGCAGGGTCAGAGGTGATGATACTCACAGTGCAGTACTGAGGGAGTGCTGCAGGGTCAGAGGTGCTGATACTCACAATGCAGTACTGAGGGAGTGCTGCAGGGTCAGAGGTGCTGATACTCACAGTGCAGTACTGAGGGAGTGCTGCAGGGTCAGAGGTGATGATACTCACAGTGCAGTACTGAGGGAGTGCTGCAGGGTCAGAGGTGCTGATACTCACAGTGCAGTACTGAGGGAGTGCTGCAGGGTCAGAGGTGATGATACTCACAGTGCAGTACTGAGGGAGTGCTGCAGTGTCGGAGGTGATGATACTCACAGTGCAGTACTGAGGGAGTGCTGCAGTGTTGGATGTGCTGACACTCACAGTGCAGTACTGAGGGAGTGCTGCAGTGTCGGAGGTGCTGACACTCATAGTGCTGTACCGAGGGAATGCTGCAGTGTCAGAGGTGCTGATACTCACAGTGCAGTACTGAGGGAGTGCTGCAGGGTCAGAGGTGCTGATACTCACAGTGCTGTACCGAGGGAATGCTGCAGGGTCAGAGGTGCTGATACTCACAGTGCAGTACTGAGGGAGTGCTGCAGGGTCAGAGGTGCTGATACTCACAGTGCTGTACCGAGGGAATGCTGCAGGGTCAGAGGTGCTGATACTCACAGTGCAGTACTGAGGGAGTGCTGCAGGGTCAGAGGTGCTGATACTCACAGTGCTGTACCGAGGGAATGCTGCAGGGTCAGAGGTGCTGATACTCACAGTGCAGTACTGAGGGAGTGCTGCAGGGTCAGAGGTGCTGATACTCACAGTGCAGTACTGAGGGAGTGCTGCAGGGTCAGAGGTGATGATACTCACAGTGCAGTACTGAGGGAGTGCTGCAGGGTCAGAGGTGCTGATACTCACAGTGCAGTACTGAGGGAGTGCTGCAGGGTCAGAGGTGATGATACTCACAGTGCAGTACTGAGGGAGTGCTGCAGGGTCAGAGGTGCTGATACTCACAGTGCAGTACTGAGGGAGTGCTGCAGTGTTAGAGGTGCTGATACTCACAGTGCAGTACTGAGGGAGTGCTGCAGGGTCAGAGGTGTTGCTTTTTGGATGCACCATCTGCCCTTTCAGGTTGCTTAAAAGATTCCATGGTGGTGTTTTGAAGATGAGCAGAGGGGTTACACACAGTGTCTTACCCCCTCAACCAACATGTCAACAATCGGATTGGCCAGCCATTATCATGTTTCTGGCTATGGGATCTTGCTCCTCTATTGCCCACAGTAAAATAGTGACAACATTTCAACAAGTACCCCATTGTCTGTAAAGCATTTTGGAATGTCCAGTGGTCACAAAAGGTGCTGTACAAATGCAAATTTTTCTCCATTTTAGTTCATGGATTTTTATATAAATGAATAAGAATAGAAATCTGAAAATAGCAGAAAAAGGGTTAACTCAGAGGAAGAAAGTGCTGGAAGGATGGTACTGCCATTTGAGTGACGAAGGAAGCTCTGGATAAAAAGCTCTGAATTCAGGCTCGGTGAATAAATCATTGTTCTCTGGTAACAATAAGTATTTTTGCAGAGAAGAATGGTGGAGAAGGCGTGATGCATGTAAGCTTAACATTTTCTTAAGTTCTAGAATTTCAGGCCTCACTGCGCGGCACGGTGACACAGTGGTTAACACTGCTGCCTCACAGCGCCAGGCATCTGGGTTCAATTCTGGCCTTGGGTCACTGTCTGTGTGGAGTCTGCACGTTCTCCCCATGTCTGCGTGGGTTTCCTCCGGGTGCTCCGGTTTCCTCACACACTCCAAAGATGGCCAGATTAGGTTGATTGGCCATGCTAAACTCTCCCTCGGTGTCAGGGGGCGAGCAGGATAAATATGTGGGGTTACGGGGATAGGACCTGGGTGGGATTGCTGTTGGTGCAGACTCGACGAGCTGAATAGCCTCTTTCTGCACTGTACGGATTACAGGATTCTATAGAAATACACCCACAAGCCTACTGGCATTGCCTGCTTGTTTGATAATTGTGATGGATTAATTTTATTTGAGATATATTATGATTTGTTAGTTTTGTTCAGAAGTTTGCATTTTGTACCTCCAACTGTGGCTCAGTAGTAGCTCCCTCATTGCTGTGACAGTAGGTGGTGGGTTCTAGACCCACTCCGGAGAGTATTGTTTTGTGCTGCGCTGTCAGAGAGAGATGCTGCCTTTCAGATAAGACATTAACCTGAGGCCCTGTGTGCCCGAATTAGTGGATGTAAAAGATCTCATGGTATTATTTGAAGAGGAGCAGCAATGTTCTCCTGATGTCCTGCCCAATACTTATCACTCAATCAACATCGGAAAAGCAGATTATCTGCTCATTATCACATAGTTCCCTTGAGGAGTTTGCAGTGGACAATTTAGTTGCCGCTTTAACTTTCATTTTAAAAATACCCCATTGTCATCTCGAGGTTGTGAGAGGTGGGATATAAATGCAAGTTCATTCTTTCTTTCTCCAGCTATTCAAAGCCATGGAAGGGATGGCAAACCAACTCTGATGCTTGGGACTTTCCGTACAGCTGTTACTGTTCTGCTGCTGTAAGCTCATCGAGAAGTACAGCAGAAATTCAGCTGTAGGATAAACGGGATTTCCACCACATTGTCTAATAACAACAATAAAACAGGAACAGTTCCAATTAAATTGTCAAATTGTAATCTAACCTTTTCATGAAATCAAACAGAAAGAATAAACATATTATGGATGGGCTTGGTGACCAAGCTGTCTGGATCCATGTGCCAGAATTCTCTTCCTAAATTCCTCCACGTATTCTCCTTTAAAAGTAAAATGTTTATTTATTGTCACAAGTTTGCTTACATTAATAGTGCAATGAAGTTACTGTGAAAATCTCGTCCCCACACTCCAGCGCCTGTTCGGGTACACTGAGGGGGAATTTACCATGGCCAATGCACCTAACTAGCACACCTTTAAGAGCGTGGGAGGAAAATGGAGCACCCGGAGGAAACCCCACAGAGACAGAGAGAATGTGCAGACTCTGCACAGACAGTGACCCAAGCCAAGAATTGAACCTAGATCTCTAGTGCTATGAGGCAGCAATGCAAACCACTGTGCCGCCAAGGTTTCAAACCCTCCTTGAGATTTATTTGACCAGGTTTTTGGCCATCCCTCACTATTCTTTCTTTCTTTGGTCCAGTGTCCTTTTTTCCTTGAGTTTTTTCAATATCAAAGGCACTGTAATAGTTTCAATTGATTTGATTTGATTTATTATTGTCAAATGTATTCGTATACAGTGAAAAGTATTGTTTCTTGTGTGCTATACAGACAAAGCATACCGTTCATAGAGAAGAAAATGAGAGAGTGCAGAATGTAGTGTTACAGTCATAGCTAGGGTGTAGAGAAAGATCAACTTAATGCAAGGTCGGTCCATTCAAAAGTCTGACAGTAGCAGGGAAGAAGCTGTTCTTGAGACGGTTGGTACGTGACCTCAGACTTTTGTACCTTTTTCCCAATGGAAGAAGGTAGACGAGAGAATGTTCGGGGTGAGTGGGGTTCTTAATTATGCTGGCTGCTTTGCTGAGGCAGTGGGAAGTGTAGACAAAGTCAGTGGATTGGAGGTTGGGCTTCGTTCACGACCCTTTGTAGTTCCTTGCGGTCTTGGACAGAGCAGGAGCCATACCAAGCTGTGATACAACCAGAAAGAATGCTTTCTATGGTGCATCTGTAAAGGTTGGTGAGAGTTGTAGCTGACATGCCAAATTTCCTTAGTCTTCTGAGAAAGTAGAGGCGTTGGTGGGCTTTCTTAACTATAGTGTCGGAATGGGGGGACCAAGACAGGTTGTTGGTGATCTGGGCACCTAAAAACTTGAAGCTCTCGACCATTTCCACTTCATCCCCATTGATGTAGACAGGGGCATGTTCTCCTCTACGCTTCCTGAAGTTGATGACTATCTCCTTCATTTTGTTGACATTGAGGGAGAGATTATTGTCAGTTCACCAGATTCTCTATCTCTTTCCTGTACTCCATCTCATCGTTGTTTGAGATCTGACCCACTACAGTGGTGTCATCAGCAAACTTGACAATTGAGTTGGAATTTGACCACACAGTCATAGGTGTATTCCTAGCAAAGTAAGGGGGTGAGGACAAAGCCTTGGGAGGCACCGGTGTTGAGGATGATCGTGGAGGAGATGTTGTTGCCTATCCTTACTGATTGCGGTTCGTGGGTTAGGATGTTCAGGATCCAGTTGCAGAGGGAGGAGCCGAGGCCCAGGCCATGGAGTTTGGAGATGAGTTTCGTAGGAATAATGATGTTGTCGGGCAATACAGCAGGATATAGATAGGCTGGAAAATTGGGCGGAGAGGTGGCAGATGGAGTTTAATCCGGATAAATGCGAAGTGATGCATTTTGGAAGAAATAATGTAGGGAGGAGTTATACAATAAATGGCAGAGTCATCAGGAGTATAGAAACACAGAGGGACCTAGGTGTGCAAGTCCACAAATCCTTGAAGGTAGCAACACAGGTGGAGAAGGTGGTGAAGAAGGCATATGGTATGCTTGCCTTTATAGGACGGGGTATAGAGTATAAAAGCTGGAGTCTGATGATGCAGCTGTATAGAACGCTGGTTAGGCCACATTTGGAGTACTGCATCCAGTTCTGGTCGCCGCACTACCAGAAGGATGTGGAGGCGTTAGAGAGAGTGCAGAGAAGGTTTACCAGGATGTTGCCTGGTATGGAGGGTCTTAGCTATGAGGAGAGATTGGGTAAACTGGGGTTGTTCTCCCTGGAAAATCGGAGAATGAGGGGAGATCTAATAGAGGTGTACAAGATTATGAAGGGTATAGATAGGGTGAACAGTGGGAAGCTTTTTCCCAGGTCGGAGGTGACGATCACGAGGGGTCACGGGCTCAAGGTGAGAGGGGCGAAGTATAACTCAGATATCAGAGGGACGTTTTTTACACAGGGGGTGGTGGGGGCCTGGAATGCGCTGCCAAGTAGGGTGGTGGAGGCAGACACGCTGACATCGTTTAAGAACTTACCTGGATAGTCACATGAGCAGCCTGTGAATGGAGGGATACAAACGATTGGTCTAGTTGGACCAAGGAGCGGCACAGGCTTGGAGGGCCGAAGGGCCTGTTTCCTGTGCTGTACTGTTCTTTGTTCTTTGTTCTTTGAAGGCTGAGCTGTAGTCAACTAATAGGAGTCTGACATAGGTGTCCTTGTTATCTAGGTGTTCCAGGGTTGAGTTCAGGGCCAGGCTGTTGCAATGTATCATGTTCCTACTGATTTAGACTTCTCAGGAATAGTTTTCTGATTTTGCACACCCAATGGCTGGCCTGATATTTAACTTTAACAATCCAAACACACATTGAACATGGTTTTCTAACAATTAAGAAATGGTTGGAAAATTGTACGGAATGTACTCTTGGATTTCAGATAGTCCGCGGCTCCTGTTAGGATTGTAAAATTGCACAATTAGTGATGTCGTAATCCTTAAATATGCCATTAGTTTCTTTGTGACCCTGTTGGCCGATGAACTTTCTGCCTTTCCAACTGCATTTCTTTCAACATTGCTGGGATTGCAATTATTTATCTTTTACAGAAAATCTACTTCCATCATTTTTTATGTAATCTAAAAATAATCAAATGGGAATTTACTCTTGACAGAACTAACATTTTCTCCTTTTTACCTCTTTGTGTGACCTTTACCACCTGGAGGAACAAGGGCAGAATTTGCACAGGTGCACTGTCACCTGCAAGTTCCCCTCTAAGTCACTCACCATCCTGACTTGGAAATATACCGCCATTCCTTCACTGTCACTGGGTCAAAATCCTGGAACTCCCTCCCTAACAGCAAAGTGGGTGTACCTACACCAGAGGAATTACACCAGTTCAAGAAGGCAGCCTATCAGCACCTTCCCAGGTGTAAATGGGGATGGGGGATAAGTGCTGGCCGAGCCAGCGGCACCCACAAGCCATGAATGAACTAATCAATCTTATTTACGAAATAAGATAAAAACTTACAAGATTAATCATAGATATTGGGTAGGATCTTGAGCCCACTCTCGCTGGACATGGAAATGGTGCGAGGATTCAAGATCCAGTGAAACCCACACATTGTGAATCTCAGCGGCGAGATCGCCGACCCAGGCCAGCGGTGTAATGAGGTTCACACCAATAATGGGCATGAATCCTGATTTTAATATATTTACATATATTTACATATTATTATACACCCTTTTCGCCATTTATTACCCTGGTGTATTTTCATACATCATTTCAACGAGGTTTACAACAGGTTCACCCAGACGTGAACCTGTCAAGGGGTGAAACCATGGAGGTCTCAGGGTCTCCCGCCATCCCTGATCAGAACCATCATCTCTCCCCACCGTGAAAATATGTGAAAAGGTGAGTATAGCCCCCGAGTAAGAGGGCATGGCCAGGCAATGGCCTGCCAGTACCCCCTGGCACTGCCCCGGCACAGGTTGGCATTGCTATGTTGACACTATGTCCATGACAACCTGGCCGTGTCAACCTGTATCGGGGACATTTACAGGGGCGGACACAAGTGGGAGGGATTCATTTATTTGTTAGGCGGGTGGGGGACAGAAGTGTGAATTGGGGCTGCCGGTGATGGGAGTTTGTGAAGGAAGAATGATGGGGCAAAGGAGTCCAATGCCAGTGATGTTCATAGGGAAGGGGGGCTGTGCCAGCTTTGACTGTTTGGGAGGGGGAAAAGGGATCCGATGTCAATAATGTTCGGAGGGAAGCAGGGTGTGATGCCGCATTGACTGTTCGGGGAGGGTCACGGTGGGGAGAGATGATGGCTCTGATTGCGGGATGGCGGGAGACCCTGAGATCCTGAGACCTCCATAGTTGCGTGGGGGGAGAGGTTATTTTTTACTCTGGTTGGGACACCCTTCCCGATCTCGGTGTAGCCGGGCTTTGCTGATGTGTTTAGGCCTTGCTTCTCAACATAACAGCATGAAACATGCCTACTCGTTTCTTCATGTTGCAGCTTTATAGAACCTTAGTTCGGCCGCACTTGGAATATAGTGTTCAATTCTGGTCGCCACACTACCAGAAGGATGTGGAGGCTTTGGAGAGGGAACAGAAAAGATTTACCAGGATGTTGCCTGGTATGGAGGGCATTAGCTATGAGGAGAGGTTGGAGAAACTTGGTTTGTTCTCACTGGAATGACGGAGGTTGAGGGGTGACCTGATAGATGTCTACAAGATTATGAGAGGCATGGACAGAGTGGATAGTCAGAAGCTTTTTCCCAGGGTGGAAGAGTCAATTACTAGGGGGCTTAGGTTTAAGGTGCAAGGGGCAAGATTTAAAGGAGATGTACGAGGCAAGTTTTTTACACAGAGGATGGTGGGTGCCTGGAACTCGCTGCCAGGGGAGGTAGTGGAAGCAGATACGATACTGAGTTTTAAGGTCTGGACAAATACATGAATAGGATGGGAATAGAGGGATATGGTCCCCGGAAGTGTAGGAGATTTTAGTTCAGCCAGACAGCATTGTTGGTGCAGGCTTGGAGGGCCGAAGGGCCTGTTCCTGTGCTGTAATTTTCTTTTCTGTGTTTTTTTTTGACAAAGTGTCCGAAGATCTGGAGAGCATACTGACCCGTTCTCTGGAGAGAAACACTCCGGTTTGCAGTCAAACCCTGACACCTTGCCCCCACTGATTAGCAAGCTCCAATACTCTCTTTCATCAAATCACACATTTAGCAAATGATTCACTGTTTTGAAAAGGTGGCCACTTCCCAATCAATCGGAGAGAAGGATTGTTTAATTGACTCTGACACCAAGCCATTTCGGATGAATTTGTCATGAAGGAAGAGGCTGTGTTTCTTTCTGCCGTTAGTCACGACGCGGCTGAGAATATGATGCGTTCTCCATTACCTCACACTGCTGTCTCTCATAACCATCTTCAGTCAAACATACCCAAAACATAAATTTGGGGAATTAGCTCAGAAAATAAATTGCTGTGTCCGGGGAGTGAATAAAAGGCAATGATATATTCAATTGACAAATTTATCGCCCCACTCTCAAATGTAATGCTGTCAATTAACTGCCAATTACATGCCAAAGTCTTCTCAGCTGAATCAATAACAAACATTACTCCATCTTTAGAATATGCTCAAGCACTGGGTACAGCGTCTTTAAAAAGTAGAACAAAGAACAAAGGACAGTACAGCACAGCACAGGAACAGGCCCTTCGGCCCACTAAGCCTATGCCGTCACATGACACCTTCCTAAACTAAGACTCTTAGTAGAATGTAAAATGGTAATAGAAACATAGAAACATAGGAGATAGGAGCAGGGGGAGGCCATTCGGCCCTTCGAGCCTGCTCCGCCATTCATCACAATCATGGCTGATCATCCAACTCAATAGCCTAATCCTGCTTTCTACCCATAACCTTTGATCCCATTCGCCCCAAGTGCTATTTCTAGCCGCCTCTTGAATACATTCAAGGTTTTGGCATCAACTCCTTCCTGTGGTAATGAATTCCACAGGCTCACCACTCTTTGGGTGAAGAAATGTCTTCTCATCTCCGTCCTACCTTCAGTAATGGCCAAACTATTTCAAAAAACTATTCCTCATCTGCAAAACCATTTCAAAAATGCTTTCAAAAATATTGAAATGTCATTATTTATCAATAAATTGTATTCAATTGTTCCACTATTAGTACTGACAAATATTTAAATAAACTAGTTATTTAATTTAATTGTCAATCATTTCTAACAATGCACATCCTCAGTTTAATGTCTGTACATGATACTTGTGTCAAACATATCCAGGTGAAAATGCAAGTGCTCTACTGAACAACCTATAATTATTCCATCCATGCCGCAGAAGCTAACTGACTGAGTTTGTTTTGTATTTGATGAAAGGTTAGTTTCATGATTAGAAATTATTATTGCCCTTTGAAAGAATGCAGTGGAATTATCAAATGCTGTTGATATATCAACATATTTTGCTTTTTCTTTAAGCTGAGATGCCATTTTTACCTAATGTTGTTTCATCCAAATGCATCGGATGATTTCCTTTTCCCACTGGTTTCAGCTTTTTTACGAGTATTAACAGTATTTCCCCTGATGCTGGAAGAAAAGTATCTCAGTGTCATATCTCCCTTGTGCCTGTAGGTATAGCAGCCATCATGGCCATGCTTTCCAAAGCTTTCTGTTCGATCATTACTTAACAATTTCACATGATGGGAATTTTTGGAAAGATTTCAGGAAAGCTCAGGAAGACTCTCACATAACTCAACAAGCAGTTCAACTCTTAGAACGTTGAAATGGAGTCCCTGAGAAGCAGGCCAAATCTCTGCGTATGGGGACTTTTACCTTGAGGGGCTACACCGTTCTTCTCACTATTAATAACTCTCTCACATCTAAGGGAGGCAACCTCTGGAGATTAAACCGCTTTGCAGACCCAGACTTTCATAGACCGTGCATCCTGCTGTTAAGTGTGTCCCATTTCTACTTGCCAAATGTGCAAATACTTGCTTTCACCAAAAGCATTTTGCTCCATAGACTGTGACAATGCGCCATAATGATTGTATGTTTTACCTGAATCCATTTCACGAATCAGCCTCCAACTGGCCTCCAAGATGAGTGGTGAATTCAGGTCACTTGAGTGTCACCCTGCTTTGCCAGACTGGTGCTTTCATCCCGTCCTTTTCTACGAGACAAAAACATTCAAAAATCACAACATCTAAAACCAAAATATCACAGCTTCCGATATTTCTTCAGTTATTGAAGTATAATTACGTTCTAAAGCCTTAGGTTTTCCTTGATCCAAGTTGGCAATTTCCAATAGTTCCATGGTTAATACCATTTGGAATTGACCCTTCCTCTGGTACGGAACTCAGGTGACCATCACCTTTGCTGAACCCAATGCTTTGCGACTGTGTCTTTGTCCTTTTACAGGGGAGATTTTGTAGACATTAACTGAAGTTGTGCACTGTTAAAAATGACTGCCAACTATTAAATATTGATACTTTTCCATTTCCTTTTCTGGTTTGCTGCAATTTGGAAGATTATTTCTATGTCTAAATGTGAAAGCAGTGCAATGATGGAATGAAAAAAAATCATAATTTTCTTAACACTCAAGACAGACACCTTTCTGGCTAATGAGAACTGCTGTAGGAATATTACATTTCAGTACCCGATGGAGGCATTCAGCGTGGGAGGAGATGGTGCCAGCAATGGGATTCTGAAGGTGCAGAGTGATATCAGAGTATAGCTCATGATTTCCCCTTTAGTTCCTATCTTAGTGCTTCAAGCTAATTTGCCAAACCCATATCGCTGAATCACACATGGGTTCTTGCTGAATAGGAACATAGGAACATAGGAATTAGGAGCAGAAGGAGGCAATTCAGCCCTTTGAGCCTGCTCCGCCATTCAATCAGATCATTGCTGATCTCTCCCTGGTCTCAAATCCACCTCCCCGCCAGTTCCCCCTACCCTGTTAACCCATTTTTTAAAATCAGAAATATATCTATCTCCTTCTTAAAACCATTCAATGATTCAGACTCCACCGCGCGATGGGGCAGCAAGTTCCACAAATTCACCACCCTCTGCGAAAAGTAGTTTCTCCTCATCTCAGTTTTAAATCTACCGCCTCTCAACCTATACCTGTGACCTCTTGTTCTAGATTGATCACGACATCCTTCTAATTCCTTAACTAATAGCGTTATCTTTATAATGAAGCATCCAATTCAGAAAGTGAGCAGGAAGGTAGGAAAAAGAGAAAACAAGTTGCCACCATTGCACCACAGTGGCTGCAGTTAAAGTAAAAAAAGTTTTTAAAGTTAATTTATTAGTCACAAGTAATGCTTACATTAACACTGCAATAAAGTTACTGTGAAAATCTCCTAGTCGTCATACTCTGGCGCCTGTTCGAGTCAATGCACCTAACCAGCGCGTCTTTCAAATCATGGGAGGAAACCGGAGCACCCGGAGGAAACCCACGCAGACACAGGGAAAACATACAAACTCCACACAGACAGTGACCTAAGACAGGAATCGAACCCGGGTCCCTAGCGCTGTGAAGCAGCAGTGCGAACCACTGTGCTACTGTTAGCCAGATGTTCAATGACCTTAATGAAATAATTACAATTGTATTCAAAGCTATGGCATTTGCTGGAGGAGAAGTTGGTATGATTAGCTTTGGCTGAGCTTTCAAATCTTGGGTGTCCCGCCTAAGATCCTAAACTCATGCTCAAGGGAAGAAAATGAAATCCACTAATTCCAAAAAGCCTCCAGGTTTGAAACTCAGTGTTGGATCATGCAGTTTGGGGTAGAGATATGTAACTTTCATAACCAAAATTTCCAAAACCAGATCCATACCAGAGGGATGTTTTCTAAAAAAGAAAATGTGGCCATCTTTCAGGATATGTCACATATCTGACAAATGAAGAATAATGTGGGAAAATGTTAACTTCTCAATTTTAGCAAGAAGAATACAAAAGAAGCTTATTATCTCAATGGTGAGAGATTACAGAGCTCTGAGATACAGAGGGATATGGGTGTCCTAGTGCCTGAATTGCAAAATATTAGTATGCAGGTACAGGAAGTAATTAGGAATGTTAATAGAATGTTATCATTTATTGTGAGATGAATTCAGTACAAAAGTAGGGAGGTTATGCTTCAGTTATACCGCATCTGGAGTACTGTATACAGTATTAGTCACCTCATTTAAGGAAGGATGTAAACACATAGGAAGCAGTTCAGAGAAGGTTTGCCAAACTAATATTTGGAATGGGTCGGTTGTCCTGTGAGGAAAGGTTGGAGAGGTTAGGTTTGTATCCACTGGAGTTTAGAAGAATAAGAGGCGACTTGATTGAAACCTGTAAGATCCTGAGGGCTATTGACAGGGTGGATGTGAAGAGGATGTTTCCTCATGTGGGAGAATCTGGAAAGCGAGGTCACTGTTTAAAGATAAGGACTCGCTCATTTGAGACAGAACTTTTGTTCTCAGAGCTGGAAGCGAGTCTTTGAATGTTTTCTCCGCAGTGATAGGTAGATTCTTGATTAACAAGGGCTGAAAGATTATTGGGGTCAGCGGAAATCATAGAATCATCGAATCATGGAATCCCGATAGTGCAAAAAGAGGCCATTTCGCCCATCAAGTCTGCACTGACTCTCTGACTGAGTATCTTACCCAGGCCCTCTCTCCCACCCTAACCCCGTAACCCCACACATTCACCATAGCTAATCCACCTAATCTGCACATCTTTGGAGTGTGGGAGGAAACTGGAGCACCCAAAGGAAACCCATGCAGACACGGGGAGAACGTGCAAACTCCACACAGACAGTGACCCAAAGCCAGAATTGAACCCGGGTCCCTGGCGCTGCGAAGCAGCAGTGCTAACCAATGTGCCACACTGCTGCCCGTTTTTTTATCTTAGCATTCCTACAGTGCAGTACAGTGAAGAAGAAGGCCATTCAGCCCATCAAGTCTGCACCAACTCTCCAACAGAGCATCTCACCCAGGCATACCCCCGTAACCTCATGTATTTACCCCATTATGAAGTGCTTTGAAAGGTTATTCATGGCATGAATCAATTCCAGCCTCCCGGACTGCCTGGATCCATTCCAGTTCGCATACTGCTGCAACAGGTCCACAGAAGATGCCATTGCCCTGACCCTGCACTCAACCCTGGAACACCTAGATAACAACGACACCTATGATCATGTTTTCGAAATCCTTAAGGGGGAGGGGGACCAGCCCCAAGTTGTGGTTCACATAGGCACTCAAGACATAGTTAGGAAAAGGGATGGGGTTGTAAGGCAGAAATTCAGGGAGTTAGGGAGCTTAGGGCTAGAACAAACAAAGTTGTTATCTCTGGTTTGTTACCCGTGCCACGTGATAGTGAGGAGAGGAATAGGGAGAGAGAGCAGTTGAACACGTGGTTACAGGGATGGTGCAGGAGGAAGGGTTTCAGATACCTGGACAATTGGGGCTTTTCCTGGGGTAGGTGGGACCTCTACAAACGGGATGGTCTGCGCCTGAACCAGAGGGGTACCAATATCTTGGGGGGGAAATTTGCTAATGCTCTTCGGGAAGGTTTAAACTAATTCAGCAGGGGGGTGGGTACCTGAATTGTAGCTCCAGTGTACAGGAGGTTGAGAGTAGTGAGGTCATGGATGAGGTTTCAAGGTCGCAGGAGTGTACTGGCAGGCAGGAAGGTGGTTTGAAGTGTGTATACTTCAATGCCAGAAGCATCCAGAATAAGGTGGGTGAGCTTGCAGCATGGGTTGGTACCTGGGATTTCGATGTTGTGACCATCTCGGAGACATCGATAGAGCAGGGACAGGAATGGTTGTTGCAGGTTCCAGGGTTTAGGTGTTTCAGTAAGTGCTGGGAAGGTGGTAGAAGAGGGGGAGGTGTGGCATTGTTAGTCAAGGACAGTATTACGGTGGCAGAAAGGACGTTTGATGAGGACTCGTCTACTGAGGTAGTATGGGCTGAGGTTAGAAACAGGAAAGGAGAGGTCACCCTGTTGGGAGTTTTTTATAGACCTCCGAAAAGTTCCAGAGATGTAGAGGAAAGGATTGCAAAGATGATTCTGGATAGGAGCGAAAGTAACAGGGTAGTTGTTATGGGGGACTTTAACTTTACAAATATTGACTGGAAAAGCTATAGTTCGAGTACTTTAGAGGGGTCGGTTTTTGTCCAGTGTGTGCAGGAAGGCTTCCTGACACAGTATGTAGATAGGCCAACAAGAGGCGAGGCCACATTGGATTTGGTACTGGGTAATGAACCAGGCCAGGTGTTAGATTTGGAGGTAGGCGAGCACTTTGGTGATAGTGACCACAATTCGATTACGTTTACCTTAGCAATGGAAAGGCATAGGTATATACCTAAAGGCAAGAGTTATAGCTGGGGGAAAGGAAATTATGATGCGATTAGGCGAGATTTAGGTGGCATAGGTTGGGGAAGGAAACTGCAGGGGATGGGCACAATTGTAATATGGAGCTTGTTCAAGGAACAGCTACTACGCGTCGTTGATAAATATGTACCTGTCAGGCAGGGAGGAAGCAGACGTGTGAGGGAACCGTGGTTTACTAAGGAGGTTGAATCTCTTGTGAAGAGGAAGAAGGAGACTTATGTTAAGATGAGATGTGAAGGCTCAGTTAGGGCGCTTGAGAGTTACAAGTTAGCCAGGAAGGACCGAAAGAAAGAGTTAAGAAGAGCCAGGAGGGGACATGAGAAGTCTTTGGCAGGTAGGATCAAGGAAAACCCTAAAGCTTTCTATAGGTATGTCAGGAGTAAAAGAATGATGAGGGTAAGATTAGGGCCAGTCAAGGACAGTAGTGGGAAGTGGAGTCTGAAGAGATAGGAGAGGCACTAAATGAATATTTTTCATCGGTATTCACACAGGAGAGGGACATTGTTGTCGAGGGGAGTACTGAGATGCAGGCTGTTGGACTGGACGGGATTGAGGTTCATAAGGAGGAGGTGTTAGCAATTCTGGAAAGGGTAAAAATGGATAAGTCCCCTGGGCCAGATGGGATTTATCCTAGGATTCTCTGGGAGGCTAGAGAGGAGATTGCAGAGCCTTTGGCTTTGATCTTTGTGCCGTCATTGTCTACAGGAACAGTGCCAGAAGACTGGAGGATAGCAAATGTTGTCCCCTTGTTCAAGAAGGGGAGTAGGGACAACCCTGGTAATTATAGACCGGTGAGCCTTACTTCTGTTGTGGGCAAAGTTTTGGAAAGGATTATAAGAGATAAGATTTATAACCATCCAGAAAGGAATAATTTGATTAGGGATAGTCAACATGGTTTTGTGAAGGGTAGGTCGTGCCTCACAAACCTTATTGAGTTCTTTGAGAAGGTGACCAAAGAGGTGGATGAGGGTAAAGCGGTTGATGTGGTGTATATGGATTTCAGCAAAGCGTTTGATAAGGTTCGTCATGGTAAGCTATTGCAGAAAATACGGACACATGGGATTGAGGGTGATTTAGTGGTTTGGATCAGGAATTGGCTAGCTGTAAAAAACAGAGGGTGGTGGTTGATGGGAATTATTCATCCTGGAGTTCAGTTACTAGTGGTGTACCGCAAGGATCTGTTTTGGGGCCACTGCTGTTTGTCATTTTTGTAAATGACCTGGATGAGGGCGTAGAAGGATGGATTAGTAAATTTGCGGATGACACTAAAGTCGGTGGGGTTGTAGACAGTGCGGAGGGAAGTGGCAGGTGACAGAGGGACATAGATAAGCTGCAGAGCTGGGTGAGAGGTGGAAAATGGAGTTTAATGCGGAAAAGTGTGAGGTGATTCACTTTGGAAGGAGTAACAGGAATACAGAGTACTGGGCTACTGGTAAGATACTTGGTAGTGTGGATGAACAGAGGGATCTGGGTGTCCATGTGCATAGATCCCTGAAAGTTGGCACCCAGGTTGATAGGGTTATTAACAAGGCATATGGTGAGATAGCTTTTATTGGTAGAGGGATTGAGTTTCGGAGCCAGGAGGTCATGCTGCAACTGTACAAAACTCTGGTGCGGCCGCACTTGGAGTATTGTGTACTGTTCTGGTCGCCGCATTATAGGAAAGACGTGGAAGTGTTGGAAAGGGTGCAGAGGAGATTTACCAGAATGTTGCCTGGTATGGTGAGAAGATCGTATGAGGAAAGGCTGAGGGACTTGAGGTTGTTTTCATTCGAGAGAAGAAGGTTAAGAGGTGACTTAATAGAGGCATACAAGATGATCAGAGGATTAGATGGGGTGGATAGTGAGAGCCTTTTTCCTCGGATGGTGTTGGCTAACACGAGGGGACATAGCTTTAAATTGAGGGGTGAGAGGTATAAGACAGATGTTAGAGGTAGGCTCTTTACTCAGAGAGTAGTAAGGGCGTGGAATGCCCTGCCTGCAGCAGTAGTGGACTCGTCAACATTAAGAGCATTCAAATGGTTATTGGATAAACATATGGATGATATTGGAATAGTGTAGATTAGAGGGGCTTTAGATTGGTTTCACTGGTGGGCGCAATATCGAGGGTCGAAGGGCCTGTACTGCGCTGTAATGTTCTATGTCAGACTCCTATTTATTTACTGCAGCTCAGCCTTTAACACCATTATTCCTACAAAACCTATCTCCGAACTCCATGGCCTGATACTTCGCTCCACCCTCTACAACTGGATCCTGAACTTCCTAACCCACAGACCACAATCAGTAAGGATAGGAAACAACACCTCCTCCATGATCGTCCTCAACACCTGTGCCCCACAAGGCTGTGTCCTCAGCCCCCTACTGTACTCCATATACACCTATGACCGTGTGGCCAAATTCCCCTCCAACTCGATTTTCAAGTTTGCTGATGACACCATCATAGTGGGTCAGATCTCATCAATGACAGGACAGAGTCCAGGAAAGAGACAGAGAATCTGGTGAACTGGTGCAACGACAAATATCTCTTCCTCAATGTCAACAAAATGAAGAAAATTGTCATCGACTTCAGGAAGCGTAAAGGAAAACATGCTCCTGTCTACATCAACGGGGACGAAGTAGAAATGGTCGAGAGCTTCAAGTTTTTAGGTGTCCAGATCACCAACAACCTGTCCTGGTCCCTCCACACCGACACTATAGTTAAGAAAGCCCACCAACGTCTCTACTTTCTCAGGAGTCTGAGGAAATTTGGCATGTCCGCAACTCTCTTACAGATGCACCATAGAAAGCATTCTTTCTTGTTGTATCACAGCTTGGTATGGCTCCTGCTCTGCCCAAGACCGCAAGAAACTACAAAAGGTCGTGAATGTAGCCCAATTCATCACACAAACCAGCCTCCCATCCATTGATTCTGTCTACACTTCCCGCTGCCTTGGAAACGCAGCCAGCATAATTACGGACCCCACTCACCCCGGACATTCTCTCTTCCACCTTCTTCCATCGGGAAAAGGATACAAAAATCTGAGGTAACGTACCAGCTGCCTCAAGAACAGCTTCTTCCCTGCTGCCATCAGACTTTTGAATGGACCTGCCTCTTATTAAGCTGATCTTTCTCTACACCCTAGCTATGACTGTAGCGCTACATTCTGCGCCCTCTCCTTTCCTTCTCTATGAATGGCATGCTTTGTCTGTATAGCGCGCAAGAAACAATACTTTTCTTTGTATAGTAATACATGTGACAATAATAAATCAAATCAAAAATCACTAATCACCCTATCCTCCACACCTTTGGACTGTGGGGGGAAACCGGAGCACCCGGAGGAAACCCACACAGACACAGGGAGAATGTGCAAACTCCACACATGATGTGGAGATGCCGGCGTTGGACTGGGGTGAACACAGTAAAAGTTTTAACAACACCAGGTTAAAGTCCAACAGGTTTACTTGGTAGCAAATACCATAAGCTTTCGGAGCGCTGCTCCTTCGTCAGATGGACTCCAGCTTATGGTATTTGCTACCAAATAAACCTGTTGGACTTTAACCTGGTGTTGTTAAAACTCTTACCAAACCCCACACAGACAGTGACCCAAGCTGGGAATTGAACCTGGATCCTTAACGCTGTGAGGCAGCAATGCTAACCACTGTGCCACCGTGCTGCACCTAAAAGATGTGGAATTGAGGTTCCAATCAGGTCAGCCATTGAATGCTGGAGCAGCTTCAGTGGCCTACTCCTGCTCCTAATTCATCTGTTCATATATTTGTCTGTCGCATCATAACCGAGGCCAACTTTGGAGAAAATGACAGCAATTTATTTCTCAAAGAAGGAAACAAGATGATGGAATTATTTTTCTTTCCTCGATTTTCTGTGCAATTTACTTGTGTTTTGATGATATTTGTAGAATCTTTAAAACACTGCATTTATTTTCAAATAATTTGACAAAATTATTAAATTTATGTATTGCTTCATGAAGCTATTTTATGTTTGCAAATGACAATATTGTCGCCCATTTAGTATAATTGTGGGCAAGTGAGACTTGCTTACATGAAAATCAATGCATTAGAGTGGCAGAGGCAAATCCTAA